>NW_026859772.1:0-347238 GCF_026571515.1 Ruditapes philippinarum
TAGCTTTGAATGGTGAATGAGCATTATTTTGTCATTTTATGTATCAAAATGAAATCACATATGTATTTTAATTTAATATAAAACACTAAAACAGCAGTGAAATGTATTATGTAAAACAGAAATGGATTTTTCAGCTTTATTGCCAATAAGTAGCATTTTAGAGATTGTAACACGACACCGAAAATTAAAGATTGGGAGAAATAAAACAATTATCTTGCTTAATGGGTCTTTAAGCTGGTACATTGACGTTTAAGTTATTCATTCTAATTTGATAGTATGATATGGCTATCAGTTGAACATTCTTAGTTTTAATAATCGCATTTAATACACATATACTTACGGCAATTATATTTATGATTGGATATTAATCACCACTTATAAATGTAATGAAATTTTCATATGCAGTTATGCACTCAATAATAATTTATTGCTATTAAGAAATATCAATTAATTTTCTTTTTAGTTATCATCAGTTTCATGAACCTGTGTGTTAGATAAACTAATTTTCAACATAAAGGTCATATTGTTATAGATAAATGTAACTAAGAAATGATCAGATGAGACTAATCATGTGAACGACGACAATGAATTAATTTTAACATTTCAAAATATAAAGTAAAAGTTTTAAATCTTTGTGTATAATGTATATGATTATATTACAGTATACCAGAATTCTAAAGTGTTTGTCAGTGTATTACAAATTCTAATAACTAACTAAAAGGGATTTATCTTGTTATCAAAACGCTTTTTAAAAGAGTTTAATAGCAAGTTAGTCATTTAATTACAAATTCTACTAAGCAACTAATTAGAACATGTCTAGTTATCAAAACGTTGATAACTAGTAAAATTTCAATTACTCTATTTTTGTGCAAAATCATGTCACTGCGTCGATTTCACATAATAACTTGAAATCGGTTTGCTTTGTATTTGAAACTTGTTAATAAACAAACCATAACTTCAGTTATATTATGTTTTGCAATCTCGTTCAACTATAAAAGCACTCAATGATGAAGTTTTAATTAAACCTAAGTAAGCAAAATGTCGCTTGGGAAATAATTCAATAGGTTATAAATTTTTTAACATATTTTATTTAACATATTAGACATGAAACTGTCTTCTAAACTTAATGCAACATTTGGTGTTACCAAAGACTTTTACCATTCCTTATTTTCTCCTCTTCTACAGTTTCAAGATGATTTCAAATTTTGTTTAACGCTTGCTTGGAGTTATCAGAGATTAATGACATTTTCATTGTTTTCTCGTATTGTCTCAAGTCACTGCTTAAAAATAATTGATTGAACTATGTGGACAACTTTTTCAGTATTTTAAAAAAGTTTGTGGAAGTAATGTATATTATGCAAGCAGTCGAAATTGTCACGCATACTTATATGCAACTGTAACGCTGATATCTGGCGGTGGTTACATTTTTTGCCTTATAATGCAGAAAATGGAGGATCCATTTTTCTTATTGATATGGCACAACTTAATGAAAATGAAATAAGAACAATGTGTAAGTTAAAGTGGGCTCCGAAAAATCGTGCATTTTACAATATAGTTATTATAAAAAAGAAGCCGTACCAGAAAACACCAATAACATGTAGGCATCTTTCGCCCATCTAATTGACAGTTTCAAATATTCCTTCCTTCTCTTTCTACCATGTTTTTAATTTCAACGAAGTATGATAATTTGATACTTTGAATGTTTCCAATTTGCAGAAAAGCAACTAATAAAATGACCTTCTTCACCAAAGGAATATCCCCAATGAAATGGTTTCCGGGTTTCTTGGCAAATTTGTCAGTATTGTTAAATTCTTTGAAAATATTAGGTTCTCCGGAAATATGTCAGTTGTTATTACCCAATCTGTTAGCAAAATATTATATTCAGGGAAGACATGAAATGTGTATAATGACGAATACGAAGGTTTTTGTGTATTTTACTACTGGAAAGTAAATTTCAAAAATGATTCTTATATATTATTTCTTTAGCTGCCAAAAACGTCTAAATTGCAACTGATTCATGCTCCATTTAATTTCGGCAGTTCTTGAACAGCTATTGTTGTGCAAGCTACCGTCCGTTCAGGCCCCCTATACTCGCCTTAAATCACCTCCAGTGCGGTCAAAAAGCCAAAAAACATAAATTTTGAAATTCTTAGATGGTTCAAGTGAAGCACCTACATAGGAATAAATCTTCAAGTGATAATGAACATATACTCAGAATTAAATTGAAAGTCAGTTTTGTGCTCTTCAAAACCGAATTCAGTGAAAAAAGTTAAATCGCTGTTCATGTTTTGAATTAAAAACAACCACAAATGTTTTCATACAGTACTGATCAAAGCATCTTCAATGTGACCTTATCTTGCCATTCCGTGAACATCCAATAAGAGAACGCATATGCTGTAAATCAAGAAAACAATGTGTCGAACTGAAATATGAAATTTTGTAAACAGATCTTTTGTTATGGCGCCTGGATATCACAGAAAGACGTCACAGGGCAACATATTCCGAAAGTAAATACACATTATTCAATATGAATGATACAACCACCTAACAAGAATAAAAATACAAGGAACTAAATTACCATATGCACATCATAATGTCGGGTAAAATGGTCTTGAAGTATCGGAAGTATAAAATCTCTGATAAAATTAAACGGACGAGTTTGACAACCTCCACACCTCACAAACTACGCTGGTATGGCAAAACATAAAATAGGAATCCTTAAAGAATCGCTTAAAACGGACGATTTTTTGTATTCTTACAAAACATTAACACCAAATCATTTAATGGATTCATTCGAAGGTCAATATTCAAAATGTTAAAATTAAATAAAACAAATGAATCTTTGAACCAAGAAATAAACAATAAAAAGTAAAAAAGAAATGATATGCACAAATGTAAATCTCTAGATTTAAATATATCTCCACATGTCTAATATGTTGTGATAAAACCAAATTTACTTACAGCCATTAATGTGTCCTTTGTTCTCTATGAGTGCAAACATGTAAAACCAATATGTCTGGGTCACACTTAAGAGTATATTTTCCAAAGACGGTATGTTAAAGGGTAAATATCTGGCTTTGATACAAGAAATGAATTATCAGCTTCAACGTTAAATCATACGCTGAATATATAACCTAAAATTAAGAATAGGGAAACAGTTGCAGATTTTATATATATGTACTTAAACATACGGAAAAAAACACACTATACCCCTGTAGGCTGTTTTTTTTTAAATATCATATATTTATGCAATAATATTTCATAACAATGGATATATATATATATACAAGAATTTTCGGAATTGATTCAGTAGTTTCGTATTATGTTAACGGCAACTCTGTCTAGGAAAACAGACTATATTTTCAATTAGTTTCAGTCGCAAGAGAACGATATTATTGAATTCGACATACTTTGTAATGAATTTGTAATAACTGATCCGACATATCCTTTCATAGATATAACCAAGCCAAGTGTCGTTATGGGAAATACTAAAAGCTGTCTTTAACCATAATAATTTCAAATTGACGTAATAATGAGGCTGGAAATAAGTGACAATAATTCTTAATAAATACAAGATAAGAAAGAATTATTAACCCATTCGCTGAACAATGGGTATCATCCACATACCCACGCATTTACCAACAAAGGGATAAACTCAATTATGTAGTTGCGAACAAGACATGTGTGGTATTTTTGATTTCCTAATATTTTTATCCGTTTAGCTTTTTTTCATTTTTGCAGTACATTTATAAAAAAATCATCTTACTTATCATGTTAACAACGACAATGAAATAATATTAACATTCAAAAGATGAAGTAAAAGATATAAGTCTTTTAGTATAATGAAAATGATTATCGTGAACTCATGTAGGATACAGTATACAAGAATTCAATAGTTAGTTTGTCAGTTTACAAAAGCTAATAACTAACTAATAGGAATGTGTCTAGTTATCAAAACGCTTTTTTTAAAGAATTTAATAGTCAGTTAATCACAAGTTCTACTAAGTAAATAATTAGAGCATGTCTAGTTACCAAAACGTTAATAACTAGTAACATTTTAATTACTCTATTTTTGTGCATAATCATGTCACTGCCTCAATTACACATAAAAACTTGACATCGGTTTGCTTTGTATTTGAAATTTGTTTATCAACTAAATATAGCTTTATTTATATTATGTATTACAAGTTCAACTATAATAGTACGGAAGCTTATCAGGGCCTCCACTTATCTAAAAGTGTCATGTCATGTTTCTTCTCGTTTTGACCAAAAACATTCCATGAAGACGTTATGATTAATACGTAATACGTAGAAGTTTTTAATCATTGCAAAAAAACTTTGTTGAATTACGTGAGCTATTTGTCAATGCAAGTAACGTCTTTGCGTCTTACTAAATATTTCAGCAAAGTCGTGAAATCAAAAAGTTTCGACAGGATTTTTGTCGAAGAGACAAAAGCTTCAATCATATCGAGAAAAATTCAGTTGCAATGTCTTAAAGCTTCTCATCTTTGTCAGTAAGTTTTATTGAGAAATGCAAAAACATCTTATCAATGCGTATAAAAATAAGTCGACTTAGCGCAAAAAATCTCACCAACTGTAGGCCCTGATACGCTTCCGTAATAATAGCACTCAATGATGAAGTTTTAATTAAAATTTAACATAAGTAAACGAAATATCGCACGGTAATTTATTTAAACTATAATTATTTTCCTGATTGTTAATAAATGTTGATATCTTTAGAAAACCGTGTAAAATCAAATTTTTCGTATATTATAAAAGCAACTGTCTTGTCAACTTAATATAACGTTTTGTGTTACCAAAGACTTTAAGTCATTTCTTTATTTCCTCCTCTCCTTTCAAGATGATTTCAAAAACGTTTGCTTGAAGTATTCAAAGAATAATGACCTTTTCCTTGTTTCCCCGTATTGTCACCAGTCACTGCCTAAAATAGTTGATTGAACAATGTGGACAACTTTTAAAAATTATAAAAAAAATTGTGGAAGATGTGTACATTGTGCAAGCGGACGAAATAGTCACGCATAATAAAATGCAAATGTAACAGTGATTTCTGGCGGCGGTTACATTTTTTGCCTTATAATGCTGACAATGGAGAATTCATTTTCTTATCGCTATTTCAAAGCTAACTTAAAATGAAATAAGAACAGTGTTAAAGTGGGCTCCGAAATACCGTGCATTTTACAAAATTTCGTAAAGTAAATATAAAAAGAAGTCGTACCAGAAAACACCAATAAAGTGAAGGCATCTGTCGCCCATTTATTTGACAGTTTCAAATATTCATTCCTTCTTTACCTATCGTGTGTTTAATTTAAACGAAGTATGATAATTTGATACCTTGAAAGTTTCCAATTTGCATAAATGACCTTCTTCACCAAAGGAATATCCTTAATGGCATGTTTTCCGGGTTTCTTGGCAAATTTGTCATTATTGTTAACTTCTTTGAAAATATCAGTTTCTCCGGAAATATGTCAGATATTATTACCCAAACTGTCAGCAAAATATTATATTCAGGGAAAACATGAAATGTGTATAACAACGAATATCAAGGTTTTTGTTTTCAATTTATTATTATTTGTTTTAATATTGTTGATACAATATTAATGAAAAGTAATTTTTAAAAATGATTCTTATATCTTATTTCTTTCGAATGTAGGCATATTTGTGCAAAATAAACAAATGTACGTTTATATGTAAGCTGGTTTGCTCTGAAAGCAAAGAAAATATTACGGCCAACCAAAATCTACCTTTCTGTGCATCAGTCAAATGTTTCACTACCGTTAACTTTCACCAAATGTAGTTCAGACCTTTGTGTGACTGTCTTCGTAGACATATTTTACCATGGCACGAACATCTCTTGTTTTAAAGCGTCAGTTCATAAAATTAATAATTTTGAATCAGAACTTTATGTTCGCCATCACCTGTATAAAACTGAAATATAAAGATTAAGAAAAGTTTAGATAACGGTTATGCATGTCATAGAATGGATAAACATGAAGAATGAGAATTGTGATTTCTCATGTTTGCCATGTCAAATGATAACATTATATTTTACGTAACAAAATATAATAAGCTGAAGAAACCTTATAAAGTAACGGTTTGCTTGTGTCTAAATAATGAAAATGAGATTACAACGAAACACTGTTGTTAGTTGAAAAGGTATCCTTGATATTTATTTTTACAAGTATTTGTTAATGTGCCGTGCGTATAATCATCAGATGTACATAACTCATGGAACTTAAGATTGTGTTATTGACGACAATGCAATCTTCGGAAACTTCTCTCATTTGACTGCTAAACTATATCTCCGATACCTTATTGAAATATATATTGTTAGAATGTTTTTAAATTTAGAACATTATTTTTTACACTGCAGTATTATATTAAAACTATACATTTTATAAAATAAATATGTATTTCGGTTGTCTAAGAACAGCCAGCGGTAAGAACTTTCTCATTGCTCTTATTTCAGGCACTTGAAAACCATCTGGAACTAGAATGGTCAACACCGACGGACGTAAATGGGTAATAATTTCTAGAAATACGTCTACATTGAGAATAAATGAGATTTACCCAATAATAAATCCCTAAAACATGCCAAAAACGTCTAAATTGCAACTGATTCAAGCTCCATTTATTGCAGTTCTTGGACAGCTGTTGTTAGTGCTATATACCGTCCGTCTAGGCCCTCAGATAAAATAAAATAAAATATTTAATTATCATCATCATTAAAGGAGAAATAAACAGTAAAACATAACAGATATACACCAGTACAAATCTTTTGATTTTACTATATCTCCGTATGTCTAATATGTTGTGATAAAAAACAAAGTTGATTACAGTCATTAATTTGTTCTCTGTCCTCTATGAGTGCAAACATGTAAACCACTTTGTCTGGGTTACAATTAAGAGTGTACTTTTCAAAGACGATATGTTAAAGGGTAAATGTCTGGCTTTGATACCAGGAAACAATTATCAGCCATAACGTTACATAATATACTGAAAACATTACCTACTTACCGGCGAAACCGGTAGGAGACGTATAAGCGATTACACATTTGTTTCGTGTAATAGATGCACGAATTCTTTTAGATTTGACTTTTATCCAAATCACCATGTGTACGAAAATGTTGGCCTGATTCTGATTCATTGTGTATAAAACATTTGTAAAAGTTTAAACTTGCGAGTCAATTATCAAATAACTAAATGACGGAAATTCGGAAACCATAAAAGTCGGCAAGAACGGTATATTGAAACTGTTGCAGCTCGGTGTGATTTAGCCTGTTTGTGGGTAGTGGTAGTAAATACAAAATATTCAATCCACGCACATTGGCACTGACTGAATTAGCTATCAATACGTAAAGGCTGTTAAATTATGAAAAAGGAAATATTTGAAGATGTATACTTAAACACACGGAAAAAAAAGAAGAAAACCACATAACCCATGTGTGTTGATTTTATTTTTGAAAACATCATATATATTTATGCAATAATATTTCATGACAATGGATATACATATTGTCTAGAATATATGTCTACAAAGTATATGAAACTTATACATCACTCTTATGAATATGAAGTAGATTTTCTGGAATATATTTAGGATTTGATTCAATAGATTCATATTATGTTTACGGCAACTCTGTCTAGAAAAAAGTACTTTCAGTCCCCAATAGAACGATATTATTGCATTCGACCTACTTTGTAATGAATTTGAAGTAAATTGTATCAACACATATCTCTTCATAGAAAATGTCGTCATGGGTAATACTATGAGCTGTTTTTAACCTAAATAACAACAAATTAACGTAATAATGAGGCTGGAATTTCTAATGTTACTTAATGTCATAATTCATGTAATGTGTACATGCAACGTAGGTATCACATAGACACTTTACACGTGCGCTGTAAAATTATAAGGTAGAGCAAAATTTTATTTCTAAAGGGTATGAATCAAATATACAAACAATACGAAAAATTCACTGATCTGTTAAGAAATGTTGTATCGGTAAGTAGCAACTGTTATTCTTTTAACTTTGATTTTTTAATGTGACTATAATCAAGATTGACGTTAGTGTTGTACAGCTGACAGATTTTATGGTACTTATAAACATACGTATAGATATGACTAACGGTGGTGTAAAAGTTTTTCCTTAACGTGTTAAATCTTTGTACTCTTTAATACGATGAATTAAAATATTTGCATATATTTAAAATTGTAATGTTAATTATACCTGTGTTTAACACCAGTATCTTCTGGTTCTTGTATTCGTATTTACCTATTCCTTCTATGATGCTTTATTTGACTTTAAATACTCAGGTATAAGAAGAAAAAACTAATCAAATATTTACTAACATTTTTTCTGTCAATCTTATCAACAGCGGATGTTTATGTCGCAATACCTCTTTTCAGTCAGTATGACTTTTTTACGTGTGCTTAAATTGCGATTATATATAATTTGAAATTTGTTCTTGTTTGAAATGTGATATTTCTAAACACAGCATGCATTTACAGATCAGATCACATACGAAAATGAATTCATTGAGGCTTATTTGTTTTGATAATTCAGATTGTATTTACCTTTTGAAGAATTTGATATTTCTTTTATCAAAGTTTATCCAAGTTATCAAGTTGTATATCAAAGATGTACTTTAGGTCGTTATTTTATCTTTTTACTTTTTCATGTTTCATTAATCTACTAGTATTAATAATTATTTTCTCTTCTTATTCAATATTTCAAACATTTTCAAAACCCGTCTTGTTTATATTAATTAATTCTATGTTAGGAAAAGGCATTTACAAGCATTTTATGCATTCGGATCTGATCCTTTTTCAGCATTGTTTTATGTTATTCAATATTGTATAATAATTTTGTCTGTACAAAATGTTCCAAATAAAATATGTTTAAACCAAAGATGTGCTCGTGCTCTTTACTGAAGGACACCTTTCCCTATTGATAAAAGTACAGAAATACTGTAGTATACGACTTTGTTTCTAATGAAGCAAAGGTTATCCAAATGTCTTGTTAGATTCAATATGTTTCTATTTACAACAAGCTATCATTACACCGGATGGTTTATCTGTTCGGGGTCTGCTAACGAATCTTCACAAGTCATATTTTATAAATGGTGAAATACTATTACTAACTAATGATTGGACGCATTAGTTCCTGAATGCTGTGCCAGACAGTTTTGATTGTTATTCTACACATCTTAGAGACAGGGATGAGTTGTTCAGATACATTTTCCTGGTATTCGTAAAAATTTTTGTCTGACCCGGTTAACAAATATTCATGTACTTAGATCACAACACTGTAATGTGTTTTGTTTCGTTAATAAACATTGATAAAAATGAATTTTAGATATTCACATGAAACCATATGCAGACATTTCGGGTAAAATTACCTAGGTAAAACTTGCTTATTTTGTGTATGCTTATATTTATTTTGTTGATAGACAGAATGCTCTTGGACAGAAAGTAATACCCCGGTCACATTTTCACGGAATACGCCCACGGAAGAGCTACGGATTAATTCCACGGAAAGCCACGATCGTAATACGTTGTACTACGGAAAGGCAAGGATTAGCACGGTCTTATACGGTTTATTGCGTGGCAACACGAAACGGTACGGAATGGTACGGCCCACCACTGTTTAGTACGGATGAATTAAGTATCATGTACTTTTTCAAGGGTATAAATACTACCTTCTTGTTAAAAACAGACATATATATTTGCGGAAACATTTAATAAATGATAATTTCCATTTACTGGCTGCAACTTTATATTGAAATGGCTCAGAATGCGGAGGCAGTGGTCGAGCTACTTGGTGACATGTATAGAAGTAAATTTTATATAAGTAATAGAATTATATTTAATGTTACATATTTTACAAACATTGGATTGTGAAATTGGAGTAAATATGTACATAAAACGAAGTGTCTCATAACCCTCGGACACTGGCCCGTGAGTGATAATATGATTAATTAACAAGCTTTTTACATATTTTTAAAACATAAACATCACACTAATTAATGTAATTGTAAGATGAACAAAAAATCTTAAAATTAAAAGAGAAGCAGTATTGATCAACATTTTTCATTAATGACTACAAGTCCATATCTAATCAGGTAAGAGAAGACAGACGAGATGGTGGACTAGAGATGGGCCTTTACGAAGACCGCTTCATGTTTAGTATGAGGCTCTCATGGCCGAACTTGTTGAGGATCCAGCGTCCTTCAAGAAATTCACTTTAATCGGACCTGATGTGTCTCGGGGTTCGGACGCGATTAGGCTGAATTCTCTCCGCCAAAATCATTGAACGCTGCAATTCGTTTTCTATATGTTCTTTTCTTTGAGGCATTTTGAAAATGAGCAAGCCACAGGTTGTGGACGGATGTATTAGGTCTGTATAGATCCGTGGCAATTCGTTCTTCTCCGTATCAATACGTTCTTCTCCGTATGAGCCCGTACTTATTCGTACTAACCAGTGCTTATACCGTAGCAGACCGTAGTGTATCCGTAGTGAGTCCGTCCTGATTCGTGTCGCTCCGTATCAAACCGTGTCGCTCCGTAACAATCCGTGTCTCTCCGGGGGCTTTTGGTGGAAAATCCGTCGGACTCCGTACTCATACCGTTTTGTTTCCGTACTGGAACCGTAGCGGACTACGGAATTTCACATTTCCGTAGTAATCCGTGAACAATTAGACCGTAGCTGTTCCGTGGCATTATCCGTGAATATGTGACCGGGGCATAATGTAATGTGTGAAAGTTATCATTGAATGTATAATTCTAGTAACAATATATTAGTAATTTTCAGAAATAGATTAAAGTTCGAATGATCCTACACGTAAAACATGTTTTATTAACCACAAGTTCTGCTAGTTCTGTAAATGAAATAACGTTGACAAGAAATTATGCAGAATAAAATATGTTATTAGATTATCCTGCAATATTTTCTTATTTTGTATATTATAATGACGTTAAACAACCTACGCCTGATAACAAAAGGATCACTGATAAATCTTGGTTAATTCCCAGGAAAGGTCACGTAAGGAATCGTGGATAAATGTAATTTTAAAAGTACGGACTTACGTAAACAAGTCAGCACTGCATTGTTAGTAATGTTATAAATCGTTTGATTTAAGATGGTAACACCATGCTGCTCAGAAAAGAACAATCAAACTGAACGAAACTTTACTCGAATGCACCATATTCTGAATACCCTCGAAGTCTTAACAAATCATTTGTATATTTTGTACTTGAAAGTATAATTTTAAAACTTTCAATTCCAATCTGGCCTGACACAAAGCTTGCAAATGATCAAATACCTGTCCCCAACCTTCTTTTATGGTAATCAAAAGCGATTTTTCCCCTCACTGCACTGCAGGTTTGAAGATTACAAAATTGTGTAATACATAGCATTTGTTTGTCCCATCCCTCATATATTCCATGAGACTTAAGCAGTATTTTTATTTTCATTTTCATTTTAAGTAACAGTTCAAAGCGTTAAAATGCCCGATTGATAATCGATCATTCCTACATGCCACCAAATTATCATATTGATATGTGATCTATAAAATTTATTTTAAATATAAAGGAATGATTTGCAAAACTGATAAGTTCCCTAAATTTACATGCTGTATAAATAGAGGCACGATTAATAACATTATGCCTTTCCTATGCCTAAGTGTAACGGTCAGAAAACAGGTAAAAGACTTGACCACTTGACATTTTGCCATATTTCTACATTCCATTTATATTTCTTACTATGAATAAAAAAATTAATTATCCGCGTGACCAACTTGAAAATACCTGACTGCCAGAATATGGGCATAATGACACCTGAAAAAGAATACATATTTTTTAGGTTTAACACTTCCACATTTAAGCTTGACATTTGTGACTTAACGTATATAAATGTGATATTTTGATATATTGTTTAAGACGATTAATAGATATAAGTATTTTTGTACTTGAAAGAAATTCAAGCTCTATACAACGTGACGGTTATGTTTTTTTTCCAAGCACGTTTTAAGTTATTTGCTCTCCTATTATATTGAACTTAAATCTGGAAAGTCATAATTATAAAAGAAATGGTCGTAACGCTGTATATCTGTTATAAAAAAAAGTTTAATATGTCTTCACTTTGATTTTCTCTATAAAAAACCCTATATTTGCTTCTCTATTTGACTAACAATTATTTCTTTTTAATCCGGGATTAAATTAATAGTTTCATTATTACATGATTTGTTTTTATGATATATTAAATTTGACTTTACTTTTAAGTAGACACGATTTACTGTCAGATCGTGATAATAATATTTAATAATACTATCTAAATTAAATTCTAAATGTCGCTCGAAACGAAAAGGAACAATCACCTTAATTAACCAGTAGAATGACGCTTCTTATGTAAATTATATTTGATGCACTGTGGTTATACCAGATATGGAAACCTGTAATAATGCATATAAATTTCTCGAAATATGATTTGCTGGCACACTTATTATCATTTTCCTGTATATATCGTCAACGAAAAAAAATATAGTAAGCGTTAAAGAATTATCCCCATGAGTACCAAGCCTGCTTACCTGGGTATATGTTTACTAATCAAGTGTGGATACCAATCAATCGATTCGATATTTAAAGTATCGATCAGTCACTCTTCGATTCTTATTATTAGTTATTTGCATTTATTACATTTTGAGCGATTGTTATTTTTAAAAAATAAAAAAACATTGTTGTTGTTTTTCATTCTTTCAATTGATAAAATTTTATTTGTTATATAAACTGATAACGGGACAAGTCTAGGGTTTAATAGATCTTATAATACTGTATTGTCCCGTGTATCCTATCCCATAAACCAATATAGCTTACAATACATTTATGTTAACTAGAAAAATAGTATAAAATGTATCTGCATTTTATATGGAAATATCAAAGGTGTAATGTAACGTGTATGTTGTTGTTAAATAAATCTAAATTACATTATCAGCATGACAACAATACAGGTGGTTTATAAGAAAACCCCAATTTGCAGAAACTTGTACACAAAATGAAATACTTAGATAAATGAAATATATAATCAATACATTTTTTTTTCATAGCAATTAGGAGATTCGTCTCATATATTTCTATAATCGTAACACGTACATCTACCAAACATTTTACGAAATATTAGAAGTAAAATGAAACTACTACAAAGAAAATAAAATTGTCCGCTCTTGCCGAGACTTATATATATTTATAAGACAGACAGTTTTCCAAAAAGCTGAACGCTGGGCCAGACAGATTTAATTACACTATAGATATTTTGAGACAAATTTGGGATTGGTTGTTTTGCAATATTTGTTTACATGTAAACTTGTCTGGTCTAAATAACAATATATCAGTAATGTACTGAATTATTAAACACTCTTGTAAAAAAGCTTGTCATGTTCAGAAACCGTTTAACAATCTATTTCATAAGTCAAAAAGTGCAAGAATAATAATATTAATGATAGTTTCCGATTCTAAGTTCTTGATATCTTTAAATCGCTTTTGTTCATGACGAAAATAATATTTGATATATAAAACCGACGCTATTGTAAAATGTATTTGAACTTCCTCTGTCAATCATGAACTTTATCACTAAGTCTTTATATTGTACGAAAAAAGAAATGCAGACTATGCTCCGGTTACACGCATAATATCTTCTGTTCAGTGGTGTACTAGTGTGGCTGTGATGTAATGCCTTATTATGAAACAGCTTTTAAAAAGAAATATGGCTATTGTCTATAGTTTTCATCATTTAAACAAATAATTAAAAGTACACAAATTAACATGCAAGGAAATATTCTTTAAGAATGTGTTTTAACTTTTACTATACAGTAAATGTAAAATAAGAGTAAACAAATGATCAAGGGCCAAAGCATATATCAAAAAAATGTGCTCAGCTCAAACTTAAATCTCAGGTATTTGATTGGTCAGAATCCAGCACAGAATAGAATGTACATTGACCAGTGTGACATCCTTATACTAGAGACTGATATCACTAAAACATTTTTTACCTCAAAGTCTGGTATTACATCCTCACCACAAAGAAAATCAAATTGTGCTCTCTTATCATAATTATTGTGGCATTATTATTTAATATCAGCTACTTTTAAGTTACTTTTAAAACATATTTGGTTTATAAGCACTAAATAAGGAAATGTATATCTCGTTTTTGGATTTCTTTTGCAACCTTATCGCCATTATATGGAAACCTCCAAATTTATCACTATTGCACTTTTACTTACAAGACGTCTTTGCTTGCATGTGTTTTAATGATCGCACTAACGGTATTGATTTCTTCCAATTTCGTCAGAGAATATATCTTTGCCACGCTACTGATCTAAGAAATCAAATTTTGCGTCTGCTCTGTGAGAAATATTGATCCCAAAGACATGTATCTGTTTCTGAGTGGGCGAACTTTGCGCCAGACAACTTTGTAATACTCTGGAAAATATTAAGAAAAACTAGGGATTGGTCGTTCAAATATATTTGTCGTCTGCAAATGTTAAATAGATCAGTGGTCTGACTGGTATACTAGACTGAATCATTTACATTAAATGACGCTAAACTTTAAAGCGGCATTACTTGCTTTTCGGTATCAAATCTCGAGATTGCAACACAATGAGTGCAATTTTGTACATTTCTTGTTATTAAAGTGTTATATACATGCACTCGGAAAGACTTTGACATGTATAGGTAGTTCCATTTGAAATACTATCATAATATATTTATATGTTCCCATTTTATTCTAATTATACGTATGTCATTGGGTAATTAAATCTAGAATTGCAATGCCCTGTTATGCAATATGTAAATGAATATATGGTTATTAATATTCCTTTATCCCTATAGTATCCTTATAGTCTGTAGTCAGTTTAGCCAATATGTATTAATTTCTGTTTAAGCACATTAATTTTAGCCTCAGAAATGAAAACATTCATTTCTTTCTTAACTTCCTTTACAGAGTGCAATACCTGTTTACAAACTGTTTTCAATATAAGTTGAGAGCATATGAGTTGTAAATGTAAAAGTAGCTTTGAATGGTGAATGAGCAATATTTTGTCATTTATGTATCAAAATGAAATCATATATGTATTTTAATTTAATATAAAACACTAAAACAGCAGTTAATGTAATTATGTAAAAAAGAAATGGATTTTTCAGCTTTATTGCCAATAAGTAGCATTTTAGAGACTGTAACACGACACCGAAAATTAAAGATTGGGAGAAATAAAACAATTATCTTGCTTAATGGGTCTTTAAGCTGGTACATTGACGTTTAAGTTATTCATTTTAATTTGATAGTATGTTATGACTATCAGTTGAATATTCTTCGATTTAATACATATACAAATTACAGAAATTATATAATATGATTGGATATTAATCACCACTTATAAATGTAAAGCAATTTTCATATACAGTGAATGGGAGTTATGCACTCCACCATGATTACTATAAAGAAATATCAATAAATAAATTTTCTTTTTAGTATTATCATTTTCATGATAGTACTAGAGATAGGGGTCATTTATTTAAAATGTGTGTCCAAAAGTAAAATAAGTCTCATTTGAAAGCAAAATGTGTACAGATTCCAAAAATACATTTCTTTAAAAGTCCTCTTTTACAATTACTGGAAATCCAAGATGGCCGCCAAGATGGCCGCCAAATTTTAAGAAATCACCCTGTATAATAAAAAATATATTTCTGAGCGTATATTTTGACATCTAATATTGTTTTATTACTGCAAATGATAGTTTGTATATTATTTTGCATGAATTTAATGCTTTTAAAATAAATATGTATTTTTCTAGGAGGAAATGTGCCTAAAACCAACAGAAATATGCTAAAATTAATGATGTTTTGTGTTTTTAGAAAGTGTTTTTAGGTGCAAATTTTATCATTTTGTGTAGTTTTGGATAGAATAAGTTGTTTGATACTGGCACAATTGTTCTAAGATTAAAATTTTTGCTGTGAAAATAAGTTTCATACGAAAAGTGGATGGGGTAAATTAAACCGATTTTGAAAAAAATAAAGAGTTTCATAAAACAATAACATTTTTTCATTTCCAACTTTTAATTTACTTTTCTGCTATGCAATTAATGTCAAATGTAATATAACAGTTTTGTTTATGTTTTATTTATTTATTTATTTAACTTTCTTCTTTTGAAATCTGTGTGGAAATTGGGTGGGGTATATTGACCCCTGATTTTGAAAACAATAGATATAAGTTAACATTTAGATTCTTCGGCTTAAATATTTTCAGATATATAAAATTGAATTATTTAACTGAGGTAAGATTATATAACAAATTTTAGCTTCAATGATAATTATTTTTAATACGTACATGTTTAACATTGAGAAGATGCAATGACAGAAGCTATAAATAACAATTTCAAGTCTTTTATCAGTCATGAAATGCAAACCATTTTCTATTATGTAAATACAATGTTTTCAACATACTCTAATCAATAAATATATTTATCTTATTGTTAATAGAAATCATCATGTAATAATTTGTCAAACATTTCATGGTAATGATTATTATGTCATACATTCTTGAAGACTGTTTCCAGCATAATTGCATGAAATAGCTACTTATTACTGATACAGTTGATCCCTTTCATGCTCCATCGTCGTCAGAAATCTCTGAATCACGATGGTTACATTTTTTGCCTTATAATGCAGAAAATGAAGAATCCATTTTTCTGATTGATATGGCACACGCTTACTGAAAATGAAATAAGAACAATGGGTAAGTTAAAGTGGGCTCCGAAAAATCGGGCATTTGACAAAATTTCGTAAAGTTAATATAAAAAAGAAGCCGTACCAGAAAACACCAATAACATGAAGGCATCTTGTGCCCATCTAATTGACAGTTTCAAATATTCCTTCCTCCTTTTTCTATCATGTTTTTTTTTTATAATTTAAACGAATTATGATAATTTGATACTTTAAATGTTTCCAATTTGCATGAAAGCAACTAATAAAATGACCTTCTTCACCAAAGGAATATCCCCAATGAAATGTTTTCCGGGTTTCTTGGCAAATTTGTCATTATTGTTAAATTCTTTGAAAATATCAGGTTCTCCGGAAATATGTCAGTTGTTATTACCCAATCTGTCAGCAAAATATTATATTCAGGGAAAACATGAAATGTGTATAAGACGAATATCAAGGTTTTTGTTTTCTATTTAGTACTGTTTCAATATTGTTGATACAATATAAAAGGAAAGTTATTTTCAAAAATGATTCTGGTATGTTTTTTCTTTCGAATGTAGGCATATTTGTGCCATATAAACAACTGTACGTTTATATGATAGCTAGTTTGCTCTGGAAGCAAAGAAAATATTACAGTCAACCAAAATCTACTTCTTGTGCATCAGTCAAATGTTTCACTACCGTTTACTTTCATTAAATGTGCAAGTCAAATAATTCAGACATTTGCTTGACTGTCTTCGTAGACATATTTTACCATGGCACGCACAGCTCTTGTTTTAAAGCAACTGTTCATAAAATTAATAATTTTGAATCAGAACTTTATGTCCGCCACCACCAGTATAAAACTGAAATATAAAGATTTAGAAAAGTTTAGATAAAATGAACAAAACCGTTATGCATGTCATTGGACGGATAAACATGAAGAATGGGAATTGTGATTTCTCATGTTTGCCATGTCAAATGAAAACATTACATTTTACGTAACAAAATTCAATAAGCTGAATAAGCGTAAAGATTTTCACAAGAAACCTTATAATGGAACTGTTTGCATGTGTCTAAATCATGAAAATGAGATTGCAACGAAACACTGGTGTTAGTTGAAAAGGTATCATTGATTTTTTATTTTTTACAAGTATTTGTTAATGTGTCGTGCGTCTAATTATCAGTTTTAAAATTTTTTTTGAGTAAAAAGATTGTACATAACTCATTAAACTTAATATTGTGTTATTGACGACAATGCAATCTTCGGAAACTTCTCTCCTTTGACTGCTAAACTTTATTTCCGATACCTTACTGTAATATGTATTGTTAAATTTGGAACATAATTTTTACACGGCAGTATTATATCAAAATATACATTTTATAAAATAAATATTTCGATTGTCTAAGAACAGCCAGCGGTAAGAACTTTTTTCAGAATCTGGAACTAGAATGGTCAACACCGACGGACGTAAAAAAATGGATAATCATTTTTTAGAAATACGTCTACTGTGAGATTAAATGAGATTACATTTACCCTGGTAAGTACAATCCTGTAAACTTACTGTCTTGGACACAGTTGCAAAAACGTATACCCAATAAAAAATCAAATAGAGCTCCCTCAAATATGCAAAACCCGTCTAAATTGCAACTGATTCAAGCTCAATTTAATTGCGACAGTTCTTGGACAGCTGTTGTTAGTGCTATATACCGTCCGTCTAGGCCTCCAGATAAAATAAAATAAAATGTTTAATTATCATCATCATTAAAGGAGAAATAAACAAAAGAACAGAACAGATATACACCAATACAAATCTTTTGATTTTACTATAATTAATTTGTCCTCTGTCCTATATGAGTGCAAACATGTAAACCACTTTGTCTGGGTTACAATTAAGAGTGTACTTTCCAAAGACGATATGTTAAAGGGTAAATGTCTGGCTTTGATACCAGGAAACAATTATCAGCCACAACGTTACATAATATGCTGAATACATAACCTACTTATTTACCTTTTATATTTCTAGAAGCGATTTTATTTACATATCCTCTTTCTTTATTTTCTTTTACTTTTTTATCATTGCATATAAAGTATGCGAAAAAAATTGATATAAAATATGATACAATCTACTTATATAAATTATGTTTGACCTTGTTTAGAATGTACAAAGATTTGTTCGATATGAAAAGTTTTCATTGACAAAATACCTAGTAACAGAATTTGCCATTGAACAATAATTATGTGGTTTTAAAGTTATGGATGAATCAAAATGTATTGGTATTTTTGTCTTTTTTAAGTGTATGCGTTACCATAGAAACCAGAGCAAAGCTTTATGAAAATGTTTTCAGGACTTATTACATGTTATCACATGATACAGTTCTGTCGGACAGATGAACAGACAGACAGAGGGCAATTCAAAAGTGCTCACATGTAAAACTGGTTCTCCACATTACGATTGTTTATGATGTATTCTGTTTCAAAGTTTTTTAGAATGTTATAAGTCCATTAGTTGTTTTTGGAAATCAACTTGTTTGTTTTTGTTTCACTCATAGGAAAGTAAAATGCTTACAGAGTGAATAATCAACACTAAAGTACAGTCATATACCTAATGTTCCTCTAGCCACATCAGTGTTCTTCTGTATGTATGGACGGACAAACGGGCTGGCGGACTAAAGTCCCATTTGGCGAAACCGGTAGGAGACGTATAACCAATTACACCTTTGTTTCGGGTAATAGATATACAATTTATTTTAGATTTGACTTTTATACAAATCACCATTTGTACGAAAATGTTGGTCTGATTCTGATTCATTAAACACGTGTAAAAGTTTAAACTTGCGAGTCAATAATCAAAAAACTAAATGAGGGAAATTCGAAAACCATAAAAGTCGGCAAGAACGGTATATTGAAACTGTTGCAGCTCGGCGTGATTTAGCCTGTTTGTGGGTAGTGGTAGTAAATACAAAAATCTTCCATCCACGCACATTGGCATCGACTGAAGTAGCTATCAATACGTAAAGGGTGTTTAATTAAGAATAAGGAAATATTTTAAGATGTATACTTAAACACACGGAAAAAAAGCGAAACACATAACCCATGTGTGTTGTTTTTATTTTTGAAAACATCATATACATATATATTTATGCAATAATATTACATAACAATGGATATACATATTGTCTAGAATATATGTCTACTTCAAATGAGCGAATATATGAAACTTTTACATCACTCTTATGAATATGAAGTATATGTTCTGGAAGATATTTAGGATTTGATCCGATAGTTTCATATTATGTTTACGGCAACTCTGTCTAGAAAAAAATACTTTCAGTCCCCAATAGAACGATATTATTGCATTCGACTTTTGTAATGAATTTGTAGTAAATTGTATCAACACATATCTTTTCATAGAAATAGCAAAGCCAAATGTCGTCATGGGTAATACTATAAGCTGCTTTTAACCTAAATAACATCAAATTTACGTAATAATGAGGCTGGAATTTTTAATGTTACTTAATGTCATAATCCATGTAATGTATACATGCACCATAGGTATCACATAGACACTTTACACGTGCGCTGTAAAATAATTAGGTAGAGCAAAATTTGATTTCTAAAGGGACTGAATCAAATATACAAACAATACGAAAATTCAATGATCTGTTAAGATATGTTGTTTTATATCAACGTGCACCATTCTCCGTATCGGCAATTAGCAACTGTTATTCTTTTAACTTAGATTTTTTGATGTGACTATAATCAAGATTTACATAAGTGTTGTACAGCTAACAGATTTTATGGTACTTATAAACATGCGTATAGATATGAGTAACAATGGTGTGAAAGTTTTTCCTTAACGTGTTCGATGAATTAAAATACTTGCATATATTTAAAATTGTAATGTTACTTATACCTTTGCTTAACACCAGTATCTTCTGGTTCTTGTATCCGTATATTCCTTTTATGATGCTTTATTTGACTTTAGATATACACGTATAAGTATATTCAGGTATAAAAACAAACAAATCTAATATTTACTAACATTTCTGTTTGTTTTTTTTGTTTGTTTGTTTTTTTTGTTTCTTTTTGTGTGTTTTTTTCCCAATCTTATTAACAGAAAAAGGTCGATTTTAATGTCGCAATACCTCTTTTTAGTCAGAATCACTTTTTTACCTATGTTTAAATTGCGATGAAATATAATTTGAAATTTCTTCTTGTTTGAAATTTTGATATTTCTAAACACAGCACAGAAAAATGTCCTCCTTCTTCACGATAACGCCCCCTCCCATACCGCCGCAGCTACAGTGGAGGTTATCAAATCTTACAAATGGCAATTGTTGTCGCCCAGACCTCGCCCCCTGTGACTTTTATTTGTTTCCAGAACTAAAAAAAATTCTTGCTGGAAAGAAATATAAGACCAGGGCGGCTTTGATAACTGCTGTTACACAGTACCTAAAACATAGGTCTACGTCATGGTTCACAACGGGAATACAAAAGCTCCCACGAAGATGGTAAAAGTGCGTAGACGTAGGTGGGGAATATTTTGAAAAAGAGTAGAAAGAATTTTTTTAAAATGTTGAATGGTTTTATAGAACGAGTCAAAAGTCCGGATATTTTCTGACTTCCCCTCGTATACATTATTTTCAGTCAGTGCAAAAGACAGTTCAGACATAAATTGACGACAACAAAAATATGGCGGACGACCACGTGCTTTATATTGTACACCAAAATTATTTTAAGTGTTTGAAAAACGAAGACAATTTGTTAATGATTTATATATTGTATCTAAATCTTTGATATTTCATATACAAATTATATAAAAGTCAGCACATTTCACAGAAAATACAGTGACTATGCTAACTTGAGTAAAAATAAAAAACATGAAAGCAGTGATTATTTTCAAAGGCTTGAAGGTCAAATAAGAGACATACTGTGTTGTCATGTGCGTGCGCGTGCGTATGTGTGTTTAGATTTATATACTAAGACGTCATTTTAAAATGACATTGCGTAAACAATACAGGATTATATTTCGGCGGGTAAACAGATGAGAAACCATACGAGAGGCCAGACACGTGGTACAAGTCAAAATTTAGAAAAGAAAATCTGGAAACAAAGTGATCCCTCGGAAGCATTAAAAAATTAATTTTAAATCCACGACAAATATAAGACTTCATGTTTGTGCTTGTTTGATTGATTGTACGCCGATTTTAACATGTTTGTCATATTTCGGCGGTACGTCCATCTCATAATAAGTCTTACTGGGTTTCTGATAACAATTATTATCCACTTTCTCCACAAGTGACCGGCTTCTAATCACACATTAGTTCTGAATCAACCTAGATTCAATAATATCTACTCTCTAAAACAAAAGGCCGTAGATTGGAGAAAATGCCAGAGTGATAAAGTATAAATAGTGCCTGATATGATTGATTGATTTACTGATATAAGAACACATTGTTTGCTCTTTTCAAACCAAGTTATTAGTAAAGTAAAGCAAAGCTTTGAATTGACCGATAATTTGTTAGACACGTGGTTTAAAACATAAATTGAGTTTCCATAAGATGGCAGGAATATAATAAAACGAACATATGCATTCTTTCTTCACCTATTCTCGTGTACATACAATATTGTGTCACGTTTTGCTATTGTTAGGTGTAATATATGCTATGCTTGAAATATAATGAATTATTGGAAAATCTTTTATAAGCCTTACGGGATATATGGTAATAGCCGACCAATCAAAAACAACGTTTCCTTAAACAAATAATTATGACTGTGCAAAACACAGCTTAAAGACAGCGGTGTTTTTTATGTCAAAAATACAACTTTGTCAAAAATACAACTATATTAAAAATATCAGGGGCGTAACTAGGCGTACTCCTGTACGCCCGTGCGTACAAATCAATCCTGTATTCCGAAAAATCACATGCGCTAAAAGTTCTAAAAATGTGATAAAAACAGGTCGGGGCAAAATATATTCATATAGTGCCTACTGACTCTTTCGACTTTATCATTATATAAAAAATTCATAAGTTAACGTATACAGTATTTATTTATATCTTTTAAAATGATCTATATTGCGATATCGTATACAGATTCCGCAAAAAATCTTAAGGTGCCTGGTTCAGCACAGATTCTTGGCCAAGATATTCCCCGAATATTGGCGGCATATGTTTTTTTTTAGTTCTGGAAACAAATAAAAGTCACAGGGGGCGAGGTCTGGGCTATAAGGAGGGTGAGACAACAATTGTCATTTGTAAGAGTTGATAACCTCCACTGTAGCTGCGGCGGTATGGGAGGGGGCGCTATCGTGAAGAAGGAGGACATTTTTCTGTGCTAACCTAGGACGCATTTGCTTCAGCTTTTCTCTGAGATTTTTCAGAATTACTTCAGAATAGTACTTGGCGGTGACAGTTTGACCTTTTGGCATGAAATGAGTAAGTATCATTCCTCATGAATCCCAAAAGGCAACAAGCATGACTTTGCCAGCCGAATGAGACAGCTTAAACTTTTTAGGAGGTGGGGAACCAGCTCGTTTCCACTGCTTTGACTGAGCTTTTGTCTCAGGTTCGGAATAATGAACCTACATCTCATCTCAAAAACTTATCTTCTTCACGATTAAAACGACTTAAATGTTCTTTTGCATTGGTTGCTCTGGTTGCCTTTTGATCTGCGGACAGCTGTCTAGGCACCCACCTGGCACTTACCTTGCTAATGCCTAGGTGTTCGTGTGAAATCTTGTGTGCCGATGCCTTACCGATACTAAACTTGTTGGCTACCTCCTCCAAAGTTACTCGACGATTTTTGTTGACAAAAGCTTTAACATTTGCTACCATTGTTGGGATCACCGCTCAGCTGGCCGCCCAGTCCTAGGCCTGTCACAAACACTTGTTCTGCCTTCACGAAACTGAGAAACCCAGTTGTAAAAGGTTGAACGTGATACACATTTATCAGAAAATCTTTTTTTAAGCCTCTTAAAGATGTGGCAGGGATTTTCACCTTTTGCAACCAGAATCTTTATTACAGAGCGTTGTTCCTCTAACAAAGAGTCCATGATAGACGAAACAGCTATCATATATCAGAGGACAAAATACTGTGCATACACAACTATCATTGAAAATAAACTGACCACGTTATTGGCGAATGAATGTAGTTTTCACCAATATATAATGTGTGTATATAGCCACACGTGGAAAGAGAGGAGCATGAAAAGTCAGGATATTTTCTGACCGTCCCTCGTATTATTTATTATGTAAAAACTTTAATCGTAATTAGACGATGTGCAAAACACAGGTTCGGGCTTTATCAGAAAAAAGTAAAAAGTCAGACCAAGTCATTTAAAATCCCTTTTATGAGTAATAAGTAGACAGTTACACATAAATAAACGATTTTACTGCTCAAAGGAGGGACTGTTTTCACTCTGTCATTTATAAGAGGTGCATAACAACTCTCCCTACTTAAACGGGAATTAACCTTTTTTTACAAAATGTGTACAGTTTTTATTGTAATAAGCATAAATCTTAAGGCATGCTGCTTTACAGCAATTTACATTTACGCGAAACGAGTCCAAATCACAAATCACGGACTGACTTATTTCTTACTTCAACAATTTTATAGACAGTTGTCCACGGTTGATTGCTCTTGATTGTGTATACATGCCACTCCCGTATATTTCCAGGAATTAATAATCAGATAAGTCTTAAAATAAATGAGGCTTTATGGGGTACGATATGCATTTGATATGAATTTTTGGACTCTGGAAATAAAAAGGAAGGTTCATTGATTGGAATAACCAATGATAACTCTTATAACGTTACGTCACGTGGTTCAAACGCTGGATGAAGGTTCATTGGTTATCGTTTTTAAGGAATGAAATAAAAGTTATCTTTATTTAAATGTTGATACATTATTTTATCCATACGCAGTTGATGATTTCAACCCTTATATAAAACGACTGGTAACATTTTCAAGCAAAACATAACAAAGGCAGTTTGCGTACAATATTTAATACACTAAAATGACTACATAGATTCTTAGCAATATACATGATATAACTACAGTTTGTTTTGTATATATATTCTTAAAGATATACTATGCTAAAATTTGATATCAGAAAATATAGATAACTGCTCTTTGTAAATATGAAATAAACATGTTTTGACTTCACACAAAATAAATATGTCATGTTTAAAACTCTACACACATAGATCGTCACAATATGAATATATAGTGTCGTTAAAAAAACTGGCAGTTTTTTTAAGAAAAGACTAATTTTACTTATCGTATATTAGAGAACGTGGCTTCCAAAATAGTTTATTATTCATCTTTTAGTTAAATTAGACATATTCAGTAAGAATTTCATAGGTTTTAATAAATTTCTCCGATTAAAATATTTTACTCAAAGATGAGCATAGTATATCTTTAACTTAGTTCATGTAAGCATTGTAACCTGAAAACTCTTGATGGCATTTTTTATCGCATCAATTCTGTATTGTATAGATATATGTATATATGAAATTAATTTTACAGTCAGATTTCCTGTTGGATATTTATTGTTGATACCAATGCAAATTTTCCAATTTGATCATTTGAAGAGACGTTTAAAGGCCCATAGACCTTCGAAATGCTATGATTTTTATTTCTGAAAAAACTATTTATTTTAGGATATTTGTTTTACATTTTCAAAATATTTACTAAATGGCTATATAGAAGAACAATCTTTTGATTCCATTTCTCATTGGCAATGTGTACAATTAAAGTGAATATTTGAGTTTTTTTTAATGGAAGTCATAATACTACTTTGGTCACATTTTACTATATTTCCGGCATATAATTTTGTACGTTTATCACCGACATTAAAAGGCTTTTTGTGAAATAAAAATAAAAGCATTTCTAAGGCATAATGGGCCTTAAACGAATGTCCATAACAAACAATTTCCACATACAAAGGAAAAACAACAGTAAAAGCGTTTTATCTACAAACATCAAAATATGATTTGACACTGAATAAAATATTAATTATATCTTGACAATAGCTTAAATGTAAATAGATAAAGATGCTGATAATAAAAAAAATCACTACATGTATATTAGAAATAAGCAATATATGTTACTAAAAATCTGCATTTTGTGTGTACCACACATAATCCTTTTCACATAAATTTCCAAGTTTCCAAATTATCTGATATTTTCCTCTATTAAGCTCTTTCTTTGTCAGCTATCGAATTCTCCTCATTGAATGATAAACAACATTGATACTGTGATGACAACATTTTACATAATTAGTTTAACAATATTGATAAAATAACAAATATCAATAAAATAACAAATGATTGAAATTTTACAACATCAGTCTCACAGTTATTGGAAAAACACCGATTTAAAATTGACATTATCGACAAATTAAAAACATTTAATGAATATATTGTTTTAACAGCGGTAACGTATCCCATGTTCAACATTATTGATTTTAATACTAAAAGTCCGCATTTTGTTTTTTATTTTTTTTTGTACCACACGTAATCTTTTTTACATTTCACGAAAAAAGTTTCCAAATTATCGGATATTTTTCTCTATAGAGCTCTTTCTTTGTCAGCTATCGAATTCTCCTCTTTGAACTTACTAACTAACTTGCACTGGTTTTACAAGGGGTACATTGATATCAAACGAGTAGGACTCGAACCAATGTTGCCAGGATTTTAATCTTTACCACAATAACTACCACCCCTCCTCTCTGACAAAAAATTCATATACAACAACAGATACAACACTAATAAGAACATGTAAGACACTGCTTTTTGCAACAATTGCACCGTCTCGGCTCTTTCCGTCAAACTTCGGAAAATAACCTCGAACACAATAGTAAGAGTACACAGTACTATCACAATAAACAACATTGATACTATGATGACAACATTTTACATAATAAGGTTAATAATATTAATAAAATAACAAATATTAATAAAATAACAAATGATGGAATTTTTACAACATCAATCACTCAGTTATTGGAAAACACTGATTAAAAATTGACAACGTCATCGACAAAATAAAAACATTTAATGAATATATCTTTTAACAGCGGTTACGTATCCCATGGTTAACATTGATTTTTATACGATTTTATGAATATTGAATAAGTAAAAATACCATTAAAATTGACAAAATAGCAACCACAATAGCTAACAAACGTATTTAATTCAAAAACATGAAAACAACAATGATTTGACACAATCGCAACTTCTCTGCCCTTTCCGTCAAACTTCGGATAAGAACACGATCGAACACAATAGTAAGAATGCAAAGGACGGATAAGGTATGTTGGTCTAAACTACGCTAAGTAAGTAGGAATTAGGAATGCCAAAAGTTATTGACTTAGTTTTTCCCAAAATAAATCGAGTAAAAATCCACATAAATTAAGTAAATTCATAGACATAAAAGTAAGCAGTACATTTTTCATATACTTATTATGATGGTTGTAGAAACCTGTTGACATAAATTTGGGTTTGATTTTCAGTTGGCATTTTTTAATTGATTATAATTGAAAGACATATTTTAAATCATTATTTTACCTAAATATTCTTCTATATATTCCTTTGGATGTTAGATACAAAAATTTGTCACATTTTAGCAAAGATTGCGCCCTCTGTCTTTATTACATCTTAAACCACGTTGAAGAACTACATTTGTGTAATTTCAATCCGTATTAAGTCCGAGATTATTTTAGATAAAGGCCGAGTTGTTCCGATTGTAATTTGACACAGTATGATATTTTTATGACATAATGACGGTACAATGAACGTTTATGTTCAAAGATATCTAAAACAAAAACAGTACGTCACTTGAAATTCAAAATATATATACACCGAAATAAAAAGTCAAGTAATTTCAATTTCCTATTCACGCCATCCAGTACGAATGAAATGTCTCTACTGTCGACAGTGTAGAAGCAGTATGGTGCTCCAACACTTATTTTTGTCTCACTCATATATATAACTGAGTACATATGCCTCGTAACAGAGACAACTTCCTTCCATTGAATACCAGTCTTTACTTTAAACCCTTTTCACATTTTAAGATTAGCTTTCGCAGAATGTTACCAAATTGGCGGATATTTTCCTGTAGAGCTCTTTCATCAGTAGCTAACAACGCTTTGGCATCGATTACAACAATTGGTTTGGTAACCTATTGACAAAATGTAAAATTTAACTAATTAAGGCTGACGAAGCTGTGCATTAAAGTAAAAACTGTTAAAAGAAAACGGGAGGAAGACCAGTCAATGGCACTATTATTTCTCTTCCTTATAAGCATATTTGCGGAATAATTAACAATCTTCAACAAAAACATATATGAACAGCTTCACAAAAAACATTGAGGGTTTCTGCGTAAAAGATTGAAAATATCATCATTTTGACGTATATAAGATAAACTCCAAGAGATGTTTTAATATCATTAATGACTTTTCTTTTTTAATTTCTGAACATTTCAACAATTTGACTTTACACCAAGCAAGAACGATTTAAACAATTCATGTAAACATGTAGGAACTAAATGTGTTGCCATTATAAAGCCTATTAATCACGCATTTATCATTTACAATGCTTAAATGAGTTTTATTGTATACAATTTTATAAGCTAATGAGTGTTGTATACAATATCAATGGTTTCCCCGGGGTTGTGCGATTGAATGACTTTTTCTTCAATCATACGGAACTCAATATTTATTCACAAATAACTTAAAACTAAAAGTCTGGTATAATTGTATTATACAATATATCACCTTACGAAACATAAACCTATATTCTTGTCCTCTTTGTTTTATCATCATTATTATTGTTTGTTTTTAGTCAATACCTAATCACAGTCACCTATTTCTTTTATATGTTTGGATATTTGATTTGCTCATGTTTTTGTTAATCATGAAATGTGTGCTATTGTAAAAAAAATGAAATTGAAATGTTGTTTATAAAATTGTGTAAGTACCTTTGTTTTACACACTGTAATGTAAATGTTTTCCTCACATATCTGATCTATAGCAATAAAGCCCACATGCAATAGACGTAGATAATCGGCAAGTTGTTTGCACACAGCCACAACAATATTGACTGACAAGCAACTGTCGTCATCAAGAATTTCTCGAATACTACGTTTCGTCCCAACTGGTACAAGTTCACTTGTCATCCGCACAGATCTGCTAAATTGCTGGTATTCCAAAATGGCGGTACCAATTTCTAAAAAAAAGTAAACGTTCAATTGAACTATACATTATTGTAATTTGTTTATCCCGGACACTGCTGTAATTATATTATGTATACAATCATTATATTTTAACAGGCTATCTGCATTTGAAACAATTCGAACAAAAGTCTATGTGATGCTTCGTATATCAGATTTACATCGCTAACTTGAAAGATACTATTTAAGATACTCTACTAAGGTTGTTTGACATTACGGGATTGGAAATAATTGTTCGAAATTAATGTTCCATTTGATGCAGGTCGAGAACATTATCTTGTGCACGGAATTTCAGATCGTTCACATACTCCATTGTTTTTAGAATATTTTTTTTGTGCACAAACAAATCAACATTTTGGAAAGCGATGCAACGAATTTCGCTCAAATCGGTTTTTAAATAGCACACAAACTGATTTTCAAATTTATCTGAAAATATTTCTCAATTATCTTTTGTGTATCTTTCTTTTTAAAGTACCCCTGCTGAATTATGTAGGACATTGAATTTTTATCTTTTAGGCTTTACAAACTCAGAGGAGTTGCTTTAAACGTCGTGATTATAAATATCTGGATAAGCATTGCCCGTTTCTACGAAATGTTAGTCAACGACTTATTAAGTTAGACGCTTATAAGAAAATATGTAACGTCACAAACAGTTACATTTCTACATCTTTTGTCTCTCCTTTTCATCTGTCAAGACCGTTAATTTTTCTTATTGTCTTGATATTACACAGCATGTTTATAAACTTTTAAAATATTCTTCCCCCCAAAAAGCAAATAAAGAATTATAGAACTGAATCTGATTACAGCTAAGTATTTACCTTTCTGGACCGCTGTTCGACTCTGCTCATCAAGGCTTGGATTAAAACTCTAAAATACAAAGTAAAACACTGATTTCAAATAAAACGATTGCTCAACTGCAAAAATATAACATCTGAATTGTCCGTATTAAAGGCACTACTATCACTTATTTAATATTTAAAACTTGAAGACTGGTATAATGAATTCGTTAATCATTAAATTATAGTAAATAACAGGTATAATTAGTTACAAATTTAACAAATTCATTCGACAAAGGTATTATAGCACTACATGTATTTACTTTCGACATTTTAATTTCATGTGTTGAAGCAACACACAAAATACCGTATTCCGGTATATACCGTACAACACGCTTGAACGATAAAAACTCGCCTTTTCAGCACCACCGAAAACCAGTATAAGATGTTTACAATTCATCTTTTGACATCGATTGATATACGAAAATGAATGAAAAATGTAGAAATAGGCGAAAAAAGCGATATTCTGCTACATTCTGATCATGATTTCAACAGGCGTCTAGAGGTTTTGCTCCAACAATGTAGTAAGTTAAATGTTTTTTGTAATACTAATACTTTATAACCACTTTAGATATATTGTATGATCACAGTTGATAACTGTAAGAATCCCTGTCTACAATTATGCAATCCTCTTACCTAATTAAACATGCAACTATTTGGATTCATTTGGCACTTTTGCGTTGAGCTAGTTATCTCACTGTATCTTTTTGTACCATAAACACATACCCGTGCCGTTTTTTGCGCCCCGCAAAGACAGTATTGCACGGACGTGTATATATTTTGACGTGACACCATTTGCATTACATAAACATAGCGTGAAACGCGCAAAATATTAGCGTTACACTTCAGGCGCGTCAATGAAAAGTTAACCCTTTTCACTTTAATAGTCTTTAATGTTGGTACGTGATAGATTGAATATATAATTCGTGCAGGTTCATTACTGAAATTATTGACTCGTTTATTAAAACAATATTATGCTTGCCAGATGCTCTTCTATTTCTAATTACACAAATGGTACTGTGTTTCAAACAAAACCCCGCCCCCAATTTTTAATTCATTCGAGTGGCATAATAAATTAACTATATCATGAATAAAAATATTTTGAAAATCTTACACCAGCTTTCTGTAAGACGAAATATCATGTTCGAGGGTTCCTATTTACGCGGTAACGAGGCCCTTTAGGTTTCCGCAAAACAGTTACATGTACTCGAGATCAATATATTCCCATCTATTACGACAATCGTTGTTTGATTCTTTTTCTTGCATATTTCATATAAATCATTTCTTGAAAGAAATAACAAAGGCTTATATTTTAATTTATCTTTTGTTCTTATAGTAGCGTATGAACGTTAGTCAAACGGCAAAATGACGTCATCCTAAGAACGCAATTCATTTATAATATGAGGCGCGCGGAGTACGCAATTTAAAACACGCGGCATGTCTTACACGGGTGGGAGAGGGTGAAAGAATTTGTTTCTTGCAACCATGTAAACAGTTGATAATCCTTTCTGATATTCCAAAATATAATTAAGTGACATTTGTATAATTTTATCTTCAGGAACGCGAACCAATGATTTACCTTTTTCCCGATTATTGCTGTCACTGTATACAAAAACGGGTTTAGAGCAGAGTTAATTGGTAAAATGAAAACAGCTGACCATGCATAAACATCACTAGAAATCGGAAATCCGTTCAAGGCCAAAATACCTGAAAAAGGAATAGCTGTACTTTTGACATTGTTGTATTAGATTAAATGCACAAATACAGAACGTTTTATAGAAATCAAATCATATACAATGTACATGTAAAAAATTTTAAACAAAAAAGAATACTTCTATACTAAAATTTGAACAATGAAATCCTTAAAATTGAAAAGAAAAATAATGCTTTTACACCCATACATATATCGTGCAATATCGTTGGAAGTAGACTTGCGTTATTCGGTTTAATTGATAAATCGTGATGCAGACAATACAAACACATATATCATATGTGTATGAGATCTTACCCATCACACCTATCGGAAACCAACACAGGAAATCAGTTGTTGCAACGAGTATAAGATTTCTTGCAACTTTCAAGTCACGTCTTCTTGATATTTGTGTCTTCTTCATAGCTGATGTTGATCGTCGAAGTTCTGTGAATATTGAGATTTGTCCTGCAGCAACAAGAATGAAAGTACAAAAATTCAGGCCGACAAAGATTGACACAGAATAAATCCACCCTGGAGGTTTATCTCGTGTTAAAGGCAATGCAATACAAACTCCTGTTCTAGAGTAGAATTTGTTTTGGAAGTGACTTGTGTAAAGAATTGGAATGACCGATAGGATGATGGAAATGAACCAGCACAATGTACAAGAGACATAGGCCTTCATAGGTCCAAACCTCACTCTGCCAAATGGAAACTTGATCACTAAAAGTCTATCTAATGTTATCAAGCAAAGAAAGAGGACGCTGGCTTCAGATGAAATTGTAGACAAAACTCCGGCAGTAATACACCAATTACTGTTTCTCCATTGATCGTCCACAAAAATATATCTGCAAATAAATGGGAACAAAAGATATGAATTTCAGAAGTAAAAAACGCATTTTAATTATGTAACAAAAAACATCATCTATTAGATTTATTAACTGATTTTATTCGCATACCATTACATCTTTTTTAAACATGTTTTATTAAGGAAAAAAAAATGGAGAATTAATCATCTTAAACGTTTAAAATCTCTTCCTTGAAAAAATAAATACTTCAAATTATATTAAACAAATTTTCTTTTATATGTACTCGTTTGTGTGATAAAAAGCATAAAAAGATATTGTAATGAATAGAGCTTAAAGAAATATTTAGCTTCAGTCGTAAAATAACTACAGCTACAACTATGAAGTATAATATATTCTTTTGGTAGACTTATTCGTGTATTTGTAGTAATTGCATCTAAATTAAAAAAAGATAATTGTTTAATGCAACATGGCACGGTAGTTTTGTTATATCAACATCAATTAGGACATAACATATGTTGTTTATGAGAGAAAATAAATTTGATTTTGATTTTTAAAATATCATCAGTTAAAATGTTATTTCTGTTTCTGAACGGTAAACAGTCAGTAAGTGAAGGATCTTTTACCGGCTGTCGGTACAAACCAGAACATTAGGTCGAGGATAACTGTTTACGGCGAAAAGAGGCTCTGTCGAGTATCCGACAAACAGTTACCTAAGGGCTAAATATTCCAGTTTACAATGACAGACAGTGTTTCATTATTTTTACTTACACATAATAAAATTTATGATATTTCAAAAAGAGATTACGAAAACTGATATTTTCATTTAGCACATTTTTCCTGAAGTAGCGTATGAATTTACAATTTCATTCATAACGGCACAAGTACATCATGCTAAGAAAGCAAATCATTCATAAAAGGTGTGTAGGAATAACGTTATTTAAAGTTTAACATCGGGTGTAAGACAGTTTTTTTTCCAGCACCGGTGTAAACACTTGATAATCATGTCTGATATGCAAGAATGATAAATCAGTACTTAAAAAGTGAAACAGTTATTAATCAGTACCTAATTTGTAAAGTAAAACAGTCATTTATCAATACCTGTTTCTATAGAGTGAATCAGCCACTGCTATCATGATGAGGTAAATACCCATCAGAAAATCTGCAACTGCAAGGTTAGTTACAAATATGCCATAACCTATTTTTAGCCTTTTACGATCGTACACGAGACGGTAGATAATTGACGATAGGTTTCCGAACAATGAAGCGAACCCAACAATCCAAAGGACTGCTTGAAGTACAGAGTTTCTCATCAGGTCTTCACATGAAGAAAACTCATTCTTCAGCGGTTTGCAGTATTCTTCAGGAAGATAACAAGGTCGGATACAGCAGAATTTAAATGCAGGTGTATGAAGCTCACGAAGTGATGTCACGCCGTTAAATATAAATTTTCCGAATGTTATCACTTTATTGCCTTCAAAGTTAATCTTATGAACAAGCGAATTGTTGAAGGCAAAATCTTCAATTTCCTCAATTCTGTTGTAAGAAATGTCGATACTGTCCAACTCCAAGCCCGAGAACGTAAGTGAACTTATCTTTTTCAGGTTTGTGCCGGAAATTTTTAAGCTTCTTACAGATTTCAAACCTTTAAAAGCAGTCGATGAAATCATTGTTAGTTCTTTATTTCTGTCCAGATTTAAATAGGTTAGATAGCGAAGCTTGCTAAATACCAAATCAGGTAATTGCTCTATTCTATTGTTGCTAAGATCTAACGATAACAAGTTTTTCAAGTCAAAGAAAGCCCTTTTATGAATATAATGAATGTCACATGATGAAAAATTAAGTCGAAACATGAAAGGAAAACTTAAATTTTGTTCAGGTATTTCTTTAATTCTTGGATTGTTACTTAGATCAAGACTTCTAGCCTGTACAGTCAATGACGAAATATCAGACATTATTATGTCGGCTGATTTACAATTGATAACATCACCCGTACAGTTACATTTCTCTGGACAAACAGAATCACAAAGTCGTTCATCATCACCATTTCTGCAATGAATGACATCATCACATACTTGTTCAAATGGTATACATTGCTTACTAGACGAACATCTGTACTTTCCAACACATGGTACGATTGTAGCCTCTGAAACGGAAATATCAAGAAAATATATCCTAACACATGAATTTTTAAAACAAATCGTCATCAAAGATACATTATCGCTGTTGACATGGTTATATCCTAGTTTTCTTGGTTTTCCTTAGTTGTTAAATTTATGATACTTTTTTCAGCATCCAACATGCAAGCATAGAGAAAATTGCTATTGTAAATATATTGTAAGTTTTCAAGTTTATTCGGCTGAAATTTCTATTGCCGAAGTCTAAAAGCATATTCAATCAGGGTAAAAAATAAATTTGATCAATAAAAAAAAACGATGTAATCATGTAAACGAACTTAAGTCAACAAACCGTCTCGACAAAATAAAATATGACATAGAATAGAATAAATTGTTGCATAAAATTATAAAGTCATAAATGTCCATTTGGTATTATATTTAAAATCAACGAGAGAGAAAAACACCTTTCAAAAACTAAACGGTTTCATATATTTACGAGTCAAGCTGACAATGCTGTTACCTTTACATATTTCTGGAAATCGTCTAAAACCAATCAAAAATAGAGAACTCCATTTACTGATATGTATATCCTTTACAAATTTGTATCTGTTATCTTTATAAATTGAAGAACTGAAATCTTTTATCACCCGATAAATATAAAACGATGGCTCTGAAATATTGGACAATACTAGGCTAGCGACAACTGATGATTCAATACTGTTTTCTAGTACAATTAGCGCGCTTTTGGTTTTTCTTCTTCTTTTTTTGGAAAACTTCAGTTGTTTAAGAAAGTCTCTTGCCATTGATTTAAACTTGCATCCTGTTTCCTCTATTCCCTGTTCTCGGGTAACACGTTCTACCTTTATTTCCAATAACCTGTACTCAATGTCAAACTTCATTTTTCTATGAAGAATCTTGAAATTAAACAATTTAACGATGTTATTCTCACTGTTTGTAAAAAATTGTTTAGCTAAATGTATTGCGGCATTCCTGCTCTCAGAGTCTTCATCTTCCACGAATAAGAATACTTCTCTATATGAGTCTCTACATGCTGAAATAAGAAATCAAATTAAAACACTAAATGTCCTGAATTTGTTTGGGTCATTAAGAAGCATTTTTTGTTATCTTGACTAAACAGTTATTTTCCCTCAGCTATTAACCCTGTAAATGTATTATCAATAATATTTATTTTTGAGGACAACATCATAACGAAAGCCCTAAGTAAGTTTCATCTAAACCTAAATTAAATAATTTGCTGAATTTGTTCGACACTGTGTACGACCATATTGAGTAAAGACGAATCAGATTCAACTCGTAGACAGCCTGTTTTCGTAGGAAATTCGTGTCAACAGAAACAAAAAAAAATAAAACCTTAAGAATGTCACATTTGATATCCATATAGCGTCACATTGGCGCAAAAACTACTGTAAGAGACATTTTTTACAGTGAACACACAAACTGATTTGTTCATTTTGAATAAACCATTTTAATTCCAGACAATAATGTTAAAATATCATTAATAAGTATTATTAAATTTGTTTTAAACATTACAATTATTCATTTATGTATAAGAAGTAATTAAACATTCTTCTACACTTACATGACTTGTTGCACTGTGATTTTAAACGCAAAAAAAATATGTAAGTGCAATTACCATAGTTTTTGCACTAGTTTTAATTTTTAGTATCGAAGTATCTGCATTGCATAGACATTTAAAAATATTTATCATTATAAACAAATTAATTGCAAGGTTTGTTTAAAATGTGTCATTGTGGATTATGAACCACATTTATTACATTAAACATATGAATGGAAGTTTAAAATTTGAATATTTCAAAATTAATTTTAAACAGTAACAGTGAAAACTTATTAACCATGTTTTTACTGTTGTCATTTTCTAATGGTACAGTTTATTTATGTATTTATTATAAAAAGGGGCATTTGGGGATCTATATATCATTATAAATATATGTCTCAATAATATCCAACCATCACAGGGACATAGACTTTCAGATTTTGGATAAAACCACTAGGACTCATGAACTTTTCTGAACATTTTGGTTGTGTGAAGTTAAGATTTTGGATGAACCTGCTAAGAATCCTAAACTTTTCTTGCCCAACATATCCTAGTGAGATCCTTCTATATTATCTCTCATGAACAAACTTCAATTTTAATATATCATTTTGTTTTCATTGCTTCTTCTTTTCAAAGTTTTGATATATTGAATTCAAATTGTCTTATTTCTTGGATCGAAAAACTTAAAGCCCTATACACTATATCGTTATCATGGTGTAATAGATTTGATTATATTTAAAAATTCAGATTAATTTCTGTGACATAATTTGGTTTGGGTCTATGTGCAATTTCTACAATAGTTGAAAATTAAGATTTTCTGGTAATTAAGTGTTTTACATGCACGACATATGGAATAGACTGAGTCATTCTTATTTTTTGATATGACCCCATTCTATATGTATGAATTTATGGGAGTTGTACATGCACCACATTAGACGTAACAAATACTAGCAATTATGGTTTTGACCAATATAATATTGAAACAGATTACATGCCTTTGTCTGCCATGTCTTTATAGATATTTAAATAGAAAAGATAAACCAATATTAGCAAAAATAGGCTATAAACAGTGAAATTGCAGTTACATTTTTGTAATACAGTTGTCCTTATATAATGCAATAAGAATGTTCTTTTAAGCAAGTTTTATCTTTATTTTCATAATAAATAATTGAGTAAACAATTGAAAAAAAATTCTTAGAGCTGTCATCGGTAGAAATGATATTGATGCATTGTTGATATTTTTTCTGTTGATCAGTACACATTTTTAGAAAATCAAGAATGTTGATTTAATAATTGAATGTCTAGAAATTATGAAAATTCAACAAAAACATATGCATAAGCATATTTCATAGCAGTGATGACAAAAAAATTGTTAGCAAAAATCATGTAATGGGCATTTGTTTGAAACAGGACACATTTATGAAAAGACCATGTTTTTACTGAAAGCAATTTTAAACATTTATGGAAAAGAATAAGATACAAGAATATAATTCTTAAAGTATGTATTTATCAATATATATGTGTATCATCAATAGTGTTATCTTAAATTTGCTTTCCAACAAAACAATGACAGTTCTAATATTACTTGAATCATTTAAAACAAATCAAAATTTGAATACTGAAAAATTCCTAGTTATATTGTTTGTTGTCAAATAAAAATAAATAGAGGATATTTGTTTAGTTCAGTGTAAGATCGGAATATATTTCACCGAATGAGCACCAAAAGGTATATTTCACGAGTTGCGCAGCCACGAGTGAAATATGAACTTTTGGTGTTCACAAGGTGAAATATATTTCTATCTTACACTAAACTAAACAACTTTTCTTTTTATTATATGCAAAGAAACGTTTTAAAAAGACATTTAACCTAATACTGAATGAAAAGCGCGCCAAATAATAATACAATGTGACGTCATTTACGACGTCACTTCATTAAGTTGGTACCCAGGACTGTGCACGCTGGTATTTCACTGAAACAACGTAAGAGGCTTAAATTCAAAACAGTGAAATTATCAAAGTAGTAATTTCCCTGTTTCAAACAGTGAAATTACCAGTTTTATATCATTGATATATTTATATAAACCACCGAAAAGCATGTAATAAAACATTTTCTTTAAATGTTAGTTTCCTATAGTAGATTTATATATATATAATTTGTATTTTAGAAATAATTTTGCTATTTAATAATGAAATAGTGAAATATTTTAATGTAGTCACCATACTTTCTGCATCAAATTATTTCAACTTATCTGTAAAAACATTGGCGCAAAAACTCATGTAAGTGTTCTTACTGTAGTTTTTGCACCAACAAATTCTGAAGCTGCACTTACGTTTTTTTATTTCTATGTCAAAAAAGTCATTTTTTATCAAAATATAGTTTCTAAACTTCGGAGACTGGTGGAACTTTGTATTTCTAACCAAATAAAGACAAAAAGTGAATTTTCTCAAACAATGTCAATTACATGACTTTTTGCTCCAATGTGACGACTATAAGGTAACACTAAAACTAATTTAAGATCACATACTCTATTAACTTTCAGAAGGATTTTGAAAAAATGACATGAATTCACGAAAACTTATTTGTGCTGCCCAATACGACCCTTACTACAAGCTTTTGATTTTTCTATTTCTTGTTTCAACAGACCCGGGTGTTTTAATGCGTAGTTATTCCATACACTCTGTCAACAATAAATAAGATACATGCACATGATGTGTGTAGTTGTGTGTAGCTAACCTCGTGATCTGTCTCGACTTATTTATCCACTTAGTGGTTGCCTTCTGCATATACATTTTTTACACGTAAATATAATTGAAACAAGAAAATCGATGTGCATTTGTTTCAATCATTTCATATTGTAGACTCAAAAATTACGGTTTTTTATTCTTTTGTTTTCTTCATAATATAATTAATCATTTATCAATAAGAGCTATATATTATCTGAGAAGCGTAGGCAAAATATTTTGCCAGCTAATTTATGCAGACAGACTATAAAGGATTTGAAGTTAAAGAAGATAATATTTTAGTCTTAATGTAGCCATGATAGAAGTACTTGCTTGGGTTGTCGAGTTATTGGTCGGAAACGTTTTGAAATAAAGTGAATTTGACCTTGACCTTTGACCCCTTGACCCTTAAATCAATATGGTTGATAAATTGCCCAAGACAAATAGAATGTGAATGTGACATAAGCCTTTTATCACTTGAATCAAAAATAATAAAGTTCTTCTGACTGTCAAGACCAATGCACCTTAGATGTTTTCGGGAAAATGTCCATTGGTTGTTGAGTTATTGTTCGGAAACTGTTTTGTTGAAAGAGGTTCATGTGATCCTGACTTTTAACCTAGTGGCCCCAAAATCAATAGGGATCATCTGCTTGCCAGTACCATACTATTTCTTTAACTTCCTACATCTATTTATAACAATACCATTAACATGACCATATCAAAAAATATATAAATAATGTAAATTAATAATTATGATTATTCTTCAAAAAATATTTCAAAATTGATATTTCTGTACCCACACAAACAAATCCTCCTAGCTCACCATAAATAGTCGGATCTAAAGTTTGTTGTCGGACTTATAGCATTTGCTGTAACGTGTATACGCTCAAATTCCGGAGCTTTATGGAGGCATCAAATGTTAGAGTCATAATTTAACATTGGTAATACCATAGCATCAAACAATTTGATCTAATCAGAGATATCCATAGGTACTTTATCGAACAGGGCATTTGATAAATATAGTGATTTGTCTGACTGCTTTGATTAGGCTTTCTGTATTTCTCTAGGCCTCCACAGTATACCTAATGGATCTGACTGAGAAGTACTAGTTAAATTTGGATTATTTCCCTTATTATTTATAGGTAAATGTAGTGTTATAAAGTACTTGTACAGAATTATGAAATATCATAAATTGTGTTTTAAATAAACTGGTGTTATTTAAGGATTCCAATTAATATATATTTTAAAAGTAGGTCATTTGTGTGTAATATTTAGGATTTTTGTATTCGTGGATAAAAGGCCATTAATGCCTCAAACATGCTTTTATCTTACAAAGGTGTTCGGTTATATTTTCGAAAAGGTTCTGATTTGCCAAATACGTGATCCATCTTTTTCTTCTGATGCAATGGGTACATAGACTTATAGTGATTTAGTACTTTGTATGTAAATCAAGATACTACTTTGTTTACATTTTGATTCTTTTACGAATAAAAATTTCATCACATACTTTAGGCAACATGTTCCCAAACAATTAAATAATCGTTAACAATCCACATTTGCTCTTCCATATAGGGATATATGTATTCGTTTCTGAGGCATAATGCACGTTTAATGTTGATAATTTCAATGTTCATGTCAATCCTTTCAAACAACAACTACTTTGATCTGAATATTTTCTTAATAAGAAATAAACTATTTTTTTAGTTTTACAAATACAACGTTCTTATGTTGAATATTAAAGGAATCAAAATCTGAATACGGAAATGAATTATGAAAGAAAATAATTCTAGTTGCGTTCATAAGGTCATGTACAAGGTTTTGATACTGCTTGAATGAATGACCTATTGAACAGGGAAGATTTAGGAATATCGAATTAAACAAGCGTTGATGTACCACATGCAATATCAGACAAGTTAAAATCGAGTGTCCTCATATATGTATATTTCTAATAATGGCATAAGTAAAATATGCTTACATATAAATTATTTGTATAGTTTACGACAAAAATATATAAGATATAGAGGATATTTGTTTAGTTCAGTGTAAGATCGAAATATATTTCACCGAGTGAGCACCAAAAAGTATATTTCACGAGTGGCGCAGCCACGAGTGAAATATGAACTTCTGGTGTTCACAAGGTGAAATATATTTCGATCTTACACTGAACTAAACAAATTTTCTTTTTATTATATGCAAAAAAACGTTTTAAAAAGACATTAAACCTAATACTGAATGAAAAGCGCGCCAAATAATAATACAACGTGACGTCATTAACGACGTCATGCCATTAAGTTGGTACCCAGTACTGTGCACGCTGGTATCCTACTGAAACTACGTAAGGGGCTTAAATTCAAAACAGTGAAATTATCAAAGTGGTAATTTTACTGTTTCAAACAGTGAAATTATCAGTTTTATATCACTGATATATTTCTATAAACCACCGAAAAGCATGTAATAAATATGCATATACATTCAATGTTCCAACGTGAATTCCATAGTTTATCTTGCAAAATTTGCACTGTCAACAATGCAATAACAATTGAATGTAGGTATTTCTGTTTAATTAAAATATGTTTTAGAAATATGTATAATATATAGATTTTAGCACACTTTCTGCAACGTATACTGTACCATAATATTACTTTGCGATTAAAATATATGTACATATGTGCCAAATAAATTGTTTGACTTGATTTATTTTTATATCCATATGTGTTGAATACATTGTACATAAACATTTTTTTTACTAACACTTATCCCTAAATATAGTGTTGGAATATAGCAACAACGTTAATGAAACATTTCTGAAATGTAAAAAATATATTTTGCTAGTTTAACTGAAATCTTTTTTACATCATTGTTTTTATTTTCAAAATACAAAGCCTATACGGTGCAGGAGAATAAAAAAATCCATGTAATGAAATAACACTTATGACGTAACAATTTTATATCATGTCATTAGCGTTGTATACAAAATATAGCGTAAGTAAGCGTAACATTATAGGTGCGTCCACAAAAAATGACACAGTGTAACTGTAAACCATTCTTTTTTGGCTACGTGATAAATAGAATATCAAATTTAATATCATGTATGCATTCATTTATCATATCAGATACTTTGTTTAAAAAATATGTTTCCTTTCTGAACTAACACTTATTCAAGATCCTCTATTTAGAGATACAAACATATACGAAAAGAATCTTAACGAAATGATTCATATCATTGACCAACAATTAATCAATGTTTTGTTTGTAGGTATGCCGATGACCTGTTATCTGTAGGTATGACAACTGGCTTAACTGTAGGTGGACAATGGGCTAATCTGTAGGTGTGACAAATGGATTAATAAGGTATATCAACTGGTTATCTGTAGATCTAACAATGGGTTTATATGCATGTATGCCGATGGGCTAATGTGAAGTTTTGTCAATGACATTGTATATATGAATGACAATGGGCTAATATGAAGGTTTGAAAACTGGCTATTCTGTATGTATAACGATGGATTATTCTGCATGTATGACAATGGGATAAGATAATCTGAATGTATGACAATGGGCTAATCTAAATGAACAACAATGGGCTAATCTGTAGATGTTTCTGTAATATTCAACAAAATAATCTTTAGGGTGAGTCCGGAAAGTCATTATAAGCGACATTTTAACTGATAAATTGTACAAATAATCAGTAAATAATTGCCCGTTAATTAACAAAATACAATTCACTACTGAAATACCGTTAAATGACTTAACTTAATAAAGCAAAAGCAAAACAAAAGAATGAGTTTAACAAATTATAGATTTTAATAACTTACTACAGTCGTGTTCATCTTCCCCTCCAGGACATTCATTATGTCCGTCACAAAGAAATCGTTGTTCAATACAATAACTTCCAGGACATTTGACTGTATTTGCTGGACAAGTGAAATTTTCTGAAAATCAAATTGTTTTCAATGACTCGGGCAATAATGAGCAATTCATCGTGAATTATTATCATTTTCTAAAGTAGTAAATGATTGAACAGTATTTGTGATGACATTCTGTTTTTCTTTATTTAAAACAACAAAGAACTTAAGAAAGACATGTTACATTTATGTTAATTGTTCAGTAGCACCTTATGTTTTACATTATTATTCAGGTTATTTTAAATGATTGATTCATTAATACACTTGCTTTGAATCAAAACAGAATCGTTGTTCAATTTTCTGAATTAGATTGCGGAAATATATATCTTAACTTAATGTACAATATCCGTTTACACGTGATGTTTTTTTTATTGTCACAAAAATGCAAACAGACATGTTCAAGAAAAAGCTGGATTTATTGAAACATATGGTTTCTATTATGAACATAGACTTTTCAGCTCTATACATGTTACATCAGGAATCTTATATATTATATTCAAAAAGCAAAATAAATGAATAGCAAGATGAAATAACATAGATTTATTTCTAGTAAGCATTGACATCTATAACGTTGAACTCATCAATATGTGTTTTTACAATAATGATTATTGTTGAAATTAGTGTGATTTATCTATACACTAACTGTGTAATTCGTTTTATGTCCTTTTTTCAGTTGGTATATTAAAAACAACATTTTAATGCAACACGCTTTCAGATGGTAGAATGTAAAGATTTTATACACTTTATTTTGATTAAACGCTTGATCCGGTAATGTTCAGTAAAAAGTGTATCGCTACTGCGTTTCTAACAAAGTTGCCGATATTATTGACGGAGCTGACTGCAAAAAAAATATAAATTTGCGTAGACCTCTCAGGTAAAAGCATAAGGGAAATTACTGTAATCATCGTGGGAGTTAACAGTTATTTTCATTACCTGACAAAGACATTGTCTAGCAGACAGATTATTGCAAACAAAAGAATGCCCGTTAACATGCAAGATTTTTCACAGTTTGCGTCATAAACGTATAAACAAGCAATACAAACAACACAAAAATAAACGGTTTTAAGAGATTAAAATCTTGAAAACAAAACACAACTACTCAGTAAACATTTTACTAAAATCGTATTAATTGAAATCATATAACACACTGATAAACAATGTTCTATAGAAGCGCGAAAATATGACTATTTAGAAATTATTTTTGTAGAAATAATTGCTCTAAACATGAATTCGCAAATCCAATGTCATCGAGAAGATCGCGAAAGATTGAAGCCCGCGAATATTTCTCCACATATCATATAGTATTGTAATTGCATCTATTGAAATTGTTAAAAAATAATTCTCCCCGTTTTTAATAGATAATTAAAATGATGTACACTGCTAGGGACCTTTTGATATTTTATAGAACTTTTATCTTGTGAATGAGGTTTAAAGATTTGACGTATCAAGAAACTCCCTTATAATTTGGAAGAGTTTTAAGTGAGCTGTATTTCAGTTTTAATTATGTTTAATATAAATTGACACACAATAAGTATATACTATGCTGATTTTCTTTAGAGATTTTAGATGTAATAATGATATAACAGACTCCTACAGTTCAAGTTAAGGAATTGCTTTTTTAAGGTAAAATATTTATTATGTTCATAAATGATAATGTAAACAGATCTAAGGCTTTTCTAAAATAACAAAAAAGTGGGTTAAGTATAGAAAAGATAATTCATTGGCACATAAATGACGAAAACAAGGGGTTCTGGAACGCGTTGAATCCGAGGTAGTTTATGTGAAGGCTGGTATAGCTCTGATCATTTTTCAAATTAATTTCAAACTGATATAAAATATATTTAATATGATGTAAGAAAATCATTTATGCTATATTTTATAAAATGTAAATAATTTTCAACGTTTGCATCACGTAATTTTCTTATATATATATTTATTCTTATCAACTGGATCTTGTTTTTAATTCAAGAGTCCAAAAAGTACGTATGAAATTAACATCATACCACATATACCCCATATATCCTCGTTTTCACTTTCAAAGTTGAAAACATCTTGTTTATCAAATGCAAATCATACTCTTCATCTAGCCTCGTTTTCGTTTTTAGAGTTAAAATCCTAAGGATTTAACTCAATACAGGATTGGAGCAGTACCTCTAGACGCTTGCAGAAACCATGATCACAAAATAGACAAATATCATTTTTTTCGTCGATGTTTACATTTTTATTCATTATCGTACTTAATTCGGTGTGAAAAGATGAATTAGACCTGTTAAAGTTCATTCCGTTGGGTAAAAAGGAAAGCTTTTAGCATTTTATCATTCAAGCGCCTTGTCCGGTAAATATCAGAATACGGTATTTAGTGTGGTGCTCCAATCCTTTTTTTAGTCTCACTCAAATCCTTATTGTAGTTTGAGAACCAAAATTTCCAAAAATGGTGGCATTCAATAAAAATTTCATTATATAGTTTTAAGATTAATACTGGTACTATTTGATTTGTTCTGCAAAGCCTTTTTTTCAGGCTCGGCTAGTCGCCGTCCAATATTGTTTCTACAGCTGTGTGCTCGTCCAATAGAACTCAAAAATGTATAACAACTTATACTATATCTTATTATTGCCGCAAATAACGACACAAAGCTTAAACTAAAGCAGTTTTTTTGTTTTCTTTTGTCTTGTTAAATACGACCCTTGGGGTGGATATCTTTATCCAACTAATACGTAGTACTATAAAAGCCCGGATGAAGGATTCCGTTGTATGCTTTTCAAATTATTTTTTTGTCAAAGCAAAAATATCAAAATATGCATGCTTTAAAGTGACATTTTGATTTCCTTCAATTCTCCTTTTTAATTTGAGCAACGGTTTTGAAATATGAATAGACTTCTATAAACTTTTGATGGCATGTTGCTTATAACTCTTTCTAGTAAAACAATCACCATACTGACTGACTGTAAATCACAAATGAAAATGTACTGGCTGTCAAACTATTCATTCGTTCACTTATTTTCCCTACTTTTTCTTATTGTGAAATTTTTATCTATTTCATTTAAGTTCGATATTCACAGGCGTGGTAAATAGCCACAAAAAGTGGCGTATTCCAAACCTCTGCACTATATACCTTTGAGAAGGACATAAATGACGAAAACCTGTTCCAATCAGTGCAGTTGGGAAATTTGCAGTAAAATTATAAAACGTTTTTTTATTCTATTTTCAAGTTAAAAAAGAAGCATTATTATAGACACAAAGTTTTTATGTTGAAACTTCTAAGCGGTTCATGAGGTCTCGCTTTGTGGTAAGTTGTTTTAATTATTACAACGGTACATAATAATAAAAGAAGTCTTTCTTTATCCATTTATACACACAAATTATTTTAATGAAGTAAAGCGAATTTACAAGCGTCCTTTTATTTTCGTTAAATTTCGTGACGGCTCTGATGCCTTTAATGCCTTATCAACAAAATGTAAATAGCGGCTGTAAAAGATTTGGAGACAGAACTACGTCCGCACAGAACTATCCCAATCATCTCAAAAGAAAAATGAAGAACTTTATAAAATAATTCTTCGAAACTTACTTGAAAATGATTATTGTTGTGTATACATGTTTTGTGGTATTTTTAGTGTTTGCTATTTTGCACTTGGGTGGTTACAGTATTCCTACTTGAATGCTGTATAATCACCTTTAGGATATGTTGCCTGCTTTCTAAACTTGTCCTTTGACGTCTTATCTGTGAAATGCGGGCTTCATAACCTCAGATCCCCTTTCAAAATTCCATTTGATTTAGTTCCGCCCATTGTTTTCTCGTTTAGGGAACACGCATATTTTACTTGGTATGCCTCCCCAATGTTAATACCATTCGTCAAATCTTACTGCCGCGGTAATCAGGTCAAAAAATAGTACCTTGATTTTTTTTAAGCTGACTCATCAGTCATCACAGACATTTACAATATGAAAATATTTTCATTCTTTAACTTCATATCTGCAATTTGTAAAGATAATAATTCTCTGAAAAATTCTTGAATTTTTTCAAAATCACTACTCCGTGACGTCATACTGCGGCGGTAATCAGGTTTAGTCATACGTACGTTGGTCATAAATAGTTCTGGTATGAAAACCCTTCTACATAATAACTTTATCAACGATTTTTTAACAAAAAGCATAAATGAAAATTTATATGAAAATGCTTTAATTAGGTGGCAAATATTCTTTATTATTTTTGATAACAATTTTCCAATTACTACGCAGCGACAAACTGTTTATGACGGGTCATTAACTAGAACGTTGCAACACCGTAGTCTCAATATCATGCATGTTCTTTTGTTGTTATAAACCATTAATAGTCCTTAATATTTTTTTTAAAGACAAATAATGGTAAACTGTCGCTTACATCAGAGACATGGATCATGCTTGCGGGAAAACTAAGGAAAACTAACTTATTAGTACACCCTAGGAGGCTGTACGCGGAAAACGCTCTTAAGCCGCTATATCATATAGCTGTTAGTAAATATTTTGCATACATTTAACTAAAAATTCACTGATGGTGATGAACATATAGTTTGAAAACAGTATATTTTTGAACCATGTATCGCCGAAAAAAACTTTTTAACTACACAACCCGTAAGGACCCTCCGACAAAATTTCAGCACAAGATTACATTTTACATTAGCAAAATAAAAAAAGCAATACTTATTTTTTCATCTTACATAATTCATTAATCAAACTTTTAACATAAAAGTATCTTTTAAAAATATGTCTGGCAATTGACAGATCTCTACTGTATAGGAATAAATTTAAACATGTGCTCCTTTGTTTAGGAATATTTTGTAGTGAAAGTCTTAATATATCCACTTATCTCATAATTAGAATTAGACAGGTCAGGGATTTATACAACCAGTTGTTTAGTTAACTACGCTCATTTTAATCCCAATAGAAACATTCAAATATTTGGGGTAAAAAACATGACCAAAGTACCTAGTAGTGGTTTACCCGGTGGTGATCCCATTAAACTGATTATAGATTCGAATTGATTAGAAAACACAAATAGAAACATGTGTTTCGGTACAACAAAAATTGGAAGTAAAGTGAACAGTTAAATGACGGAAGTAAAGTGAACAGTTAAATGACAGAAATATGTGGTCAAATATGTTTTAACAAGGAAATAATTATTTCAGAGAAAGACGCAAAGATCAGTCTTCAATCAAATGAATGACCCCGTATTGTGTAATTAGAAAGTTTATTCAATTCTAGGGCAACGCATCATAATTTGATAGTCCATGTGTAATAAAATTCAAATTTTCAATACAGATTATGAGATACATAAAAAATATTAAAGAATAAGAAGCTTTAAAAAAACAAACAAAAAAACCGCATATGACTTACAGTCGAGCATCGGGAATTCATCAACATATCTTACGAAATTTTAATTTGAACACGATTTTTGCGCACGCTGAAGTGATTAATGTTTATTTGAATAAATCAAAGAAAAAGAACTTATATGTTTGTGTTCTAAAAAATAATCGGCGGCATAAGAGGAATTTCGTATTCATTTTACAACACTTGAAAAATTACTACAGAAAATGTGTTGTTTTTTTGTTTTGTTTTCAACAAAACTGTGTGTGTTTTAAGTTTATTTATACTCGGCGCCGGAATAATTAATGTCCCAGATTATAGCATCGGGGACGTCTTTTTCAAGCAGAATCTTCCTGGTAGCCCATTCGTCGTTCGTTGGTGGTAAAGGAGACGACAATACTGTCAAGGCATCATCTTCCTGACTGACGACAACAAAAACTGCATTCATTAGCGCGTAAGTCACGACAGGTCAACCAATCACCTCTGGTACTTGAGATGACTTGACCTTGACCTGCCGTGTGCCTTCTCCGCGACGCGCACGCCTCTGGGCGGATAACAAAAACTTCCAAAACACGCTATTTATATAACACCATTCATAGCACTGACGCTTCGATGTTCTCATCTATTTGCGGGAAATGGTCGACAGGGAAAACCCTACGTAATAACCTCACACCTTGTTAACAACAGAGTTTCCGCAGTATATATTTCAAGCTAGTGAGGTTTAAAAATACATGTAGAATCTATCGATTAACTACAATAAGTTGGTTGAGAGTTGGCGGTAAAAAAAAGAAGATATAACTTCCTGATAAATTTTCACCTAGGTTGATTCAATTTTGAATAAGCTTTGCAGATATGTATTTTTCAAGAAATATTTAGCTTTAATATTATTCGAAGCCGTCAAATCAGCGACGGAGTAATGAAATGGGAATAATTTTTCTGAAACGTGATTTTATTTTCGAATTTGCTTCGGGAGAAAGCCGTTAAAAGCATGAATAAATAAATACTCATCACAAGACAGTGATCTTATGAATCTCAATTATGGTACCATGACATGATTAAAAATGTTATTAATTTTTATGTTCAATAAAAATGTTGCATTTTAACTTGCAGTTTTATTATCCATTCAATTAGATATTAAAATGACATAAAGTATTTTATGAATGAACAGTCCTAGAATATTTTGATTAAAGAACCGGTCAGTTGTAAAATGGCATTGTGATCCTTATAATGAACAGTCGTCATACTTGCTGGTATGTCATTTTATAAATGGCAGTTTAGGGTTTTTTAAATTTGCATGATTAACAGTCCGAATGTAGACCTCAATGAAATGTTCTGGAATATTAACAAAATGAATAGTCGAACCATATTAACCATATATATGAATGGTTGAACACAACAGTAAGGATAAATGGCGCAATGTGCATATCTTCTTATTTTGGTTATAATTGAAATAACAGCACATTTTAAGCAAAAGTCTGAAACATTCTGTCATAGCCTCCCCATCAGTACATTCAGTGCTTTGATTTATGGAATGGCACTACTGTGTTCCATGATAACTGCGGCATAATAACATCTGCGGATGTTTCTTAATATTCAAAATATCACCGTTTTGTTTTAAAATGTTGAATTCTGTTAAAGCCGGTGCTAGTTGGCGTGCACGGTAAATTGCACTTTCCAAACAAAACATTGTCTTTTCATATCATTACACAAATGTAAATAAAAATGTTGTACAAAAGAGCAAGATATTTAATATAGAAGAATTAAGATGATGTATGCCCTTTAGTTGAGAAAAATATCCCGCATGAAAGGAATGTTATCAAACTGATTATACAACTTATTGAGTTTGTTTGTTTGTTTGTTTCATATTTCGCCTTTCCCAACAGAATTTCAGTCATATAGACGGGTAGTTTCCTGACCATCGTTCCTGGAGAGTTACACCAGTACTAGACTACCTTCCTCCGCGCTAAACCACCCAAGCATCTCCCGGGGATCGAACTTATCAAGTAGTAGGATGTAATTGACAAAGCTTTTGAAAACCATTGATACTTTACATGTCAAGTCACACAAAATAAGTTGCTGTAAACATATATACTTTAGATGTCAAGTCAGACAAAATAAGGTTATAATTAGATAATTATATTAATTACCACAATGTTGTAAATGATCTCCAGATCTGCATCCAGTCATGAAACCGCTAGCATCTACGGCATAGATACACATCATCGACTTTGGTATGGCTTTGTCGTCTCTTTTACAATGAAAGAACTCACCAAATTCGGTCGCATTGTACTCTTAAAAAATAAAATACCAGACTTTACTACGTATTTATCAACTTAATTTAAAGAAATTTAATCTAGAAACAATTGTGACAGTGGTTGTTTACAGAATTGTATACGCACATTATGGAAAACTTCAAAAGTTTGTATGTTAATTAACACTGAATGAAAAGTGATATGATCTAATTTTTATCGGTAATTTTTGACAGAACTTATTTTGAAGGTTTGTAAAAATGTTTATATTTCAATTTTATACTGAATAGAAATTTATTAAGCTGTAATATGTCAGATATTTATTGTAATTTTGTAAATCACGCTGCTATTATGAGGTTCTATACCATAAACACAAATAGGTGTATAAATAAATCTATTCAAATGTCCCCCTTCAAGGTACGACTTCCTGCTAAATGTCGTCTTACTTCCATTGCAATGTTTCGCCTCCCAAGCCGGATTGCTGGAAATGTAGAATGTGACATTATTTTTTGTGGACAAAGAATTGCTTAAATTCAGTCTTTACATTTCATATAAAAGTTTAGAATTGGTATTCAATGTATCAGTGTTTGAGAAACAACATTTTTCTTCATTCAATATTCATTGTACGGTATTTGAATTACCTTGTTTATTCACATTGCGGTCATTGAATTATGAATTTTGACTTCTTTTCAATTGTTATGCTTATTTACTTTATCATCGTTTTTTTTCGTGCATTTTGACGTCATATAATAAAATACTACATTTCACTAGAGTAATATATTAAAATAAGAACATAAAATGAATCATCAAACTCAATGTTAGTTCAAAAATAGCAGAATTTCTATTGTACTTATAAATATGATATACAATAAAGATAGATTTTGATTACTTTGGTATTATGAAAATACTAAGAACTCTTTAAATAAACGTCTTTTGTAAACACAAAGAGACGTCACTGTAGGTTAACATTAAATGCATACTGTCATTTAAAATTGCAATGTTTTGTTTTTGTTTTGTTTTGTTTTTGTTAATAAGGGTGCGTTTCATAAAGAATCGTAAGTCTAAAGTTGGGACTGGAATAAGAATGCACTTAGGAGCATTTCAAGAAACTCTCCTATTTTTTGTACTTAGGATTAGTCCTAACGTTTTACTTAAGACAAAATCTTCAGAAATGGAAATAAAAAAAGCTGCTGAGCCTTATCCTCGTCATGCGAAATAAAGAAAACTGACAGATGATAAAGCAGACACTTTTAAAAATATAAAAAATGTTGTATACTTGACATTTATACATTAATATTGCTTATGTGTTACATTTTTCATTCCATTTATTTTATAATTCAAAGGGTACTTATAATCTTTGACTTTCTTTCAAAATTATTCCATAATTGCATAAGGCGGATATGTTTCTTGAAAAAAATATTCCATATTTTACTCAAACAAAAAAGTATCCTCTTAATATTTAGGACAAATTACTAATTATGAGTGCATTATTGTAGTATAATGTACCTTGCAGGAATATAATAACAAATACCAATACTGTAGGCATGAGTTAATTATTACAAAGCATTTAACGATTAACCATACACAACTTTACTGTAACGTAAGAAACGATAAAATCTATTTCAATAAAAAAGATAGTCACTAAAAATATGTTGAACATTATTAAGCATAGCCGTAATTTAAATTACGTCATTTGGTTTATAAATATGACGTCATATCATATTTTTATATTATGTGTTATCCTCCCTTTATTATGTCATGCATTTATTTCATATAATAATACATTTGAGCATTAACTGCCTTACCTGTTTAGTGAAGCGTGTTAACATTTGATGTAAATTTACAAATATTCTGAATATTAAACGTAAATACGTCTGGCATAGCCATATCAGTAACAGGGTCAGTCATATATTATATAAAAAGAATGGATTTTTTTTCATCACTCATAAGCAAAAATAAACGTGTTTATTTTCAAAAAGTTTAAGTTATCTTAAAAGTATCTATTGAAGTTGTTATTGTTGTTGTTACATTTAAAAATCAATATAATAATGTACTGAATACTTGCTGGTGTTTATATTAGGTTTATCTTTACTTATGCCCTCCAATTTTACGTATATATCTATATCAGACAAACACACAAGATCTGCAAAGTTTTTCAGCACTAAATTCTTGTATTTTTGTATTTATAACTTAAGACAAAAGTTAGGAGTGCCGCCCTTAAGCACCTAGAGGAATAGTGCTAAGTTTAGTCTTAAAATTGTAATTGGGACTTTTCTTGAAACGCAGTTTTATCACAGTTTTGCACTTACGATTAAAATCGGTCCTAAAATTCTTTATGAAAAGCACCCCAGATCAACTTAAAGAGAAATACAGAATGCTGAGCCCAAAAAGTAGTGTAGGCTTTTGCTAATTTTCTTAATCAAATAAGACTTATTAATTTAAAATATGAAGTTTCTAGATTTCAATAAATATATACATTTAATAGTTAAAACATGAGCTTTGTGTATCTGTAACTTTGTAAACATTGTATTTTCAATATCAAAGAGGTACATTTGTCAAACTTAGAAAATAAAAAAGTAATATTTTTTACCAGAAATGTAAATTCCATCAACTAAAGAATAAGAACATATTTATTATATGTGCATAGATTCCAATTTAACTTCCATACCCATGTCACATTGATCTTATATTTATATATCAATTTTTTTGGTAAAAACATTTGAACACATACTTGTATGTATATACTTCTTCTCTGCAGTAACAAAACGGATACCAAAATTCATTATTAAAATTGTCAACAACAGCCGCCTCTAGAAATCTTAGTTCACAGTTATATTTCACCTGAAACAAGAATAAAACTTTTAAACAATCGTATTTAATTCATATGTATATTATTTAATTTTTTTTTCACCAATTCAGATGCGACAGGAATAATGTTTCATAACAATAAGTAGGCAATATATATACCTACTTTTTATCACATTTTAGAATTAGTTGTCGGAGAAAAATATAAATTATCAAACATGCATCTTATTAAATGAACAATTGCCTATATGTTATTTTACAAAACAATGTATTTCCATTATCTAAAGAAGTATAAGAGACCGTTTTTATTCTACCTTATTAAAGATACCACACACAACATATATTGTACTGCTGATACAGCTTCATTATTGAAACATAACTCATAAAGAATCGACAAGTAAAATAAAAAATTTTGCTTTAAGAAGGGATACAAAATTAAATGGTGATTTTAATTATATATTATTGTGGCGTATTGTCTAATATTATTTTTCTATAAACTTGACATTTGATATAAGTGAAAGCAAAAAAGACTGTACAAAAGTTGCAATGTTCTTAGTACATAGAAGAGGGTCAGACCTGTACAATAATCAAATAACAAATGTTTTCAGGCATACATTGAACTGAGTTCTTCTATAAATACAGATAATACCTGATGCTTAAGTTGACAAAAACAATTTATTAATAGATAAACATATATTTATTTATTATATAACTGGTATGCAATTATAGAAATGATATGTAAATTATCCAAACATCTTATTTTAAAACAATCGTTTTGTTGAAAACCAATTTCTTTGGATGACACAATGATTTATAGTTCATGCCAACCTAAACTTACCTTAAACAAATTCGGCAAGACTTTTCTTGTTTTTTTTTACATTTATCTCAAGTTTACCAAAAAGAATATTATACTTTACCTGATTACTATAAAGAACTTATAAAAATGGATTTTTTTTAAACAATATTAATAAGAAGCAGCCAAAACACGTCTTTGATATTCGTAAAGAAATAATTTGGGGACATGAACACATTTTATATTATAAGAAATCTTTATATTTTCATAATTGGATAAACACTGACATAATTTTTGTAAATGATATTATCGATGCAAATGGGGAGATCAGTGAACATCTTATTCTTTCAAAACTAAGAAATAAATCAAAATTCCAAAATTTATACGCTACGAAAAGCTATACCGCAACTCTGGAAATTCATCTTAAATTTGACGAATCAATCAAAACTAGAGTCAAAACTGACTTTTCTCCTTTACTCATAAAAGAATCGAACAAAAAAGTTATAAAATACTAAGAAACAATAAAGCAGAAATAACATACATTTATCGCCTATGGGAAATTTTATTTGAACATGACATTCCGTGGAATAAAGTATACCTGATTATAAAATCAAGCATTGACAATAGATATAAACAGTTCCGTTGTAAACTCATTCATAATATAATACCGACAGGGGATAACTTATACAAATGGAAATTGAAAATAATCCGAAATGCGTTTGATGCAATTGTACTGATAGCACAGAACATCTTTATTCATTGCCAATCACTAAATGCTTTCTGGAAAAGAATTTTTGAAACTTTTAAGTCGCTAGGAATTTGTAAACATATTATTAATCTCAAAATATTGTACTAGGTTACAGTTTCGAAAATACGCAGCAAGGAAATTAAGTTGATCTTTACAATTATTGGCTTTAGTATATACAAAGCTTATATGATGAATAACCAACGTTCCGATACTATAAACACTCATGGAAACTTTTAACACGAATCTAACAATATAAAACTATACATGGTCCATAAGAAATATAATTAACATTTTATTAAACGCTTTACAACAAAGTTTAAATATTTTCAGAGAATAATAAATTAAATCAGTGCAGTAAGTTGATGTAATAGGATACTTTGTGAGTAAAATTATGTTATAATAGTTTATTATAGCTATGTATACCTTTTTTCTAAATTGTAATTCTTATATAATATCATATTGGATATGTTAAAAGTACTAACTGTACAAATATTATGTGCAAATGTTCTTAAAATCTTTAAATAAAAGATAAATACTTACTACTTGAATACATGAATAGCCCGGATAGTATGCTGGTATTAACATGTATATCGTATTTCGATTCTCGTAAAATAAAACAGTTATTCTTCCAGATTCATTTCCTATTGATTGTAAATCCAAGCTGAAATCTGACAGAAAATTTATATCTTGAATATAATATTCTACTTGAGTACATTATTCGCAATAAGTAAATTTGACGGATATATTTTACTAAATTCCAATCTTTAACCGATCCATGTGTAGTGTGTTGCTGTCAGTTTTGTAAGCACACCTTCTATGTATAAAGCATGCTGTGCATATTTCAATATAAATGACCTTATAAACGTAAAATGTTTAACGCAATCAGTTGTTAAATTTCATTTAGATAATATATTGCTTACTTTAACCCATGATGTTTTTCTTTTCTTTTAAGTCATATTCGCCACAACTTGATATACTTATCTTCTCCAGAGGCTAGGAAAATATTTACCAAACAAACAAAGGGATAAGGCTGTTGATGATTACTACGTTTCAAAGAATAATGAAGTTTTATGAATCATTTTTTCTATTCTATTTCAAAATTGGACGTGGTTGCCCTGCTGATCATGGGTAATTTTCAAGAGATTTGATTAATTAAGTCAATTGATGGTTAGAGATATGGTCAGGTAAAATGCTGACAGCGGCAGTCCGAAAATGAAATTATAACTTGTATGCCAAAACTATGTTGGGACGAAGTACTAACAACTCGAAATTTCCAACGTTTCAACACCACTATATATTATACTCAAAATGAATTTCAAAAAAAATGCCACATTTTTTAAAAAATAATATTTTTAATGAATAGAATTTTGAAGTTTGTATTTGCTGAGTAAAAGCTATAATTATATAGCGGAAGCGATGAAATCCGACACCTTTCGGTTTACTTTATGAACTTGGCCTGTTATTACCTAAAATGACTAACAGCATGTGTTTGATGTTAAAGCAAGTTTTAAATTATGTGTTATTTATTTGATAACGATACGAAATAAGTGTTATTTATAGATGTCAAATTGTTCCTGAGACAAAATTATAGTTTGAAGTAATTTTTATAGATCTCGAGTCATTTCGTTCCTAAGACGTTTCAGACTAGACTCAATATTTCGAGACCGAACGACCGGAGGGAAGGAGTAGCAGTAAGCAGTCACAGTAGCACAATACTATTATAAAGCATGAAGTTGGTAGTAGCAATAGTACACCAGTAGCTGTAGCACAATTATAAAATGTGCAATTGGCAGTAGCAGTAGCACAACAGTAGCAGCACCATAGCAGTAGCGTTGCAGTAGCAATAGCGTTGCAGTAGCAGTAGTAATAGCATAGCAACAGCAGTAGCACAGTAGTAGCATAACAGTATCTGTAGCAAAGTAGTGAACACGATACTAAAAGCACGGGTTTCTGTGTTGCATTGCGATTATGCGTCAATATATCGTGTTACAATCGCCCTTCGGACGATAGTGTAAAACCAAAATGATCCTTATTCAATACTATATTCAGATGAACAGTCATTTCACTACGGCTTTGTTTTATTTGTTTCATTATATAGTGTCGCAAGAACAGTTATAAAGATTTTTACTCCCGTATGCAACAACACGAATTTTGCATGGAATGGAATTACTTGCAAAAAAAACTTATACAGAGAATCATCCGTTAACACACGGCCGCATCCTGTTTAATGCGTAAAAGGTCCTGCTTAGTGTGAGCTGCCTTTTGTTTAATTGCAGCAAGAAGTTAGCGTAACTTAACTGTATAGTATCAGGAAAACAGGACGAGGATGGCTTCTTAGAATTTTTTGTAGCTTTATATAGAGAATATCAAGACGAAAAAATGGAAAATTTGAATGTCGATTTTAAGGCCCGTCCATTAAGGGTAGAGGGAGTCATGTACAATTTCCTTTGTCTGTTCTTTTTTTCATAATGTACGTAAAAGAGTGGAATATGGTGGAAGCTATACGCTATGAACACATTTTAGTTTGGATACAAATATAAAATTTCAAATGTAATTGTAAATTGTATATATTGTAAATGTTTGCCTTTACCAGACATGGAAGGTAAGTTAACCCGCCTTGCATGTTAAGTACCTCAAGCATTTGGTGGATTTTGAGAAACTGTTCAGCAATGATATGACAGCTTTAAATAAAACAAAAAACAAAAAAAACTCAAATCCTTCTGGTCCGCTGGCCCGTTGAACAAAAAAAAAATACCAAATTGTATCCTGGCAATTAAATCTTGACCATGTAGAAAATATCCTTCTGTGAGCATTTAAAAGCAATAAGGCAATCTTTTCTTTCTGATCAAATCGATGGTAATTTATTCAATTTGAAACCAATTTCGACTCTTCTATTTTACGAAAAGAAGTAATATGTAGATGTGTTTTTCAGTAAGGTGTTTTAAGGTGGTACAAATCCCTCCTATAGGGTAAAATAAGGAACTGCAAAATTGTAAATATAGTTTTGGTGCCTTAATAATTTCTAAATATGTATGCAAAATGTACAGTACAGTTTATCATCCTTATGAACAATGTGTTTATTTTTATCATTTAAAAATTGCAGGGATGATCCTACAAATAAAACATTCCTTTACCTAGCTGTTTTGATTAAGACTATGAAAATAAAGGTACCATATTGATTATTAAATAAAACATTATTTACAATAGTAGCTATTAAATGGGGAATAAGAACAAAGCTAACCCGACTGGGGTCTGAAACTATAAACATATGAGACTGTAAATATTGAAAAGGAATCACAGAAAGTAATTTAATAATGCTTTTTATTAAAGAAACTTTATACTGAATATATTGAAGCACTGTTCATAAACGTCATTTTAGATGACAGACAAACAAGTCAAGTGCTCTTCATTATAAATGTAAGTGAATGAAAATCATAACATTAAGCAGTTTCAGCAATAATTATTGAACCTCGTATTATTGCTAATGCGCATTTTATTTCCTTTTGAGGTAATCATGCACATATTCATCACTGCCAGGCAAATAGTGATTAGCATCACAGTCCGTGGGATACTCTAGTTTTCAGATGTACGGAATGATAATAGCTTTCAAGACTAAATAGGTTCAAATATGATACAAGTTGTTGGATAAGAGAGGGAAATCGGCTAGCACTTTCATTTGAATTCCCTATTTGTAGTATTGACCATTCAAGATCATTGAACTGTAACTTCTGGTTAATATGGCGGTCAGTTTGTTTATATGACCGACCAAGTGAAATACACATGTATATGTTTTAAACCAATTTTCGTGGATTTTGCTGGATTTTGGATGTGAGAAAAGGTACAATATGACTTTGCTGTGACATATCTTAGCGTATCTATAGAAAAAGTTTCAAATCACTTGACTTGACAATTATTAATACATGATGTTCTAAATTTTGCCCGAGAATTTTGCACGAAATTCACAAGCCGCCACCACCCACACATAGATTTCGGTACTGCACTACAAAAATAAGGTTACTGATAACCAGAACACCAATATTGGAAAAATTAATCCAAGACAGAGAGAGCTATCCTCCCAAGAAATTGAAGCGGATTCGAAATTGCAAAAAGTTTGTTTACTAGAAACGCCTATCATGGAGTGTACTCCTGCTAATATATACCTAGATCAGGATGCAATAAAAGCTATTGCTGCCGCGTTGTCTGACACAATCCAAGCTAACATTAAAAATACTATGGAGGCAACAATAACAAAAATCGTTGATGGGGTAGTCACTGGGTAACAATCACGTATTATACATCTTGGAGATGAAAACACAATGCTCAAGAAAGCCAATATTGATCTGGAGAACCGTATTACCGAACTAGAAAGACAACACGACGCAGATGATCAGTATTCGAAATGCAACTTTTTGCGCATCTCTGGTGTTTCTGAAAAGCCACATGAATCTATAGATACAGTAGTAATGGACCTATGCGATACCCTTAAAGCAGACATAACGCTGTCCGAGATTGATAGATGCCATAGAACGGGCAAACCAAAAGTTGATGGGCCAAGAGATATTCTTGTTAAATGCCACATATCTGGCTCGACAAAAGCTGTATACCAAACACACGCACACACACGCGGTACGTTTATTAACGAACATCTTACTTCTATCCATTCGAAACAATTATACGAGGCACGTAAATTAGCCAAGGACTGTAAAATTATTTCGGGCTGGTCGACAGATGGTAATGTTCTTATAAAAATCGTTGTCCCTGGAGTCTCAGCTAGAGATGAAGTTTCCACCGAAATCAAACGAATCTCGACATTGAAAGACCTTGATCTATACCTGGGCTAACAAAATAATACAAGTGTAACAAACTTTAGGTGGGATGTATACAACGACTGTGTATACAATGTTTATATTAATAGCAAATAGTGGAGATCACTCTCACATATCAGTGCTGTTTAAACAAATATACTATTAATGAATGCAACCTATTTTTGCATATCATATCATAAAACAATCAATCAATAAGTATTATAAGTGATAATTTGAACACAAGAGACCATAATTTATTTGTATACAAAAATCTGGAAACAAAGTGAACCCTCGGAAGCATTAATCACAACAAAATTACAAGAGAATTGCAGACTCTGTTTGATTGAGTCGGTACATGAGGGATAATGAATAAGTGCAACATCTCACGCCCCTAGCACCGGCTTGAGCGGTACTCAATTCTTAACACTCAATATTGCTAACATCAATGATCCCGAAGGACCAGAAAAATATAACAACACTGAAGTGAAGTACGGGGCAACATTTTACAGGTGCCACACAACACTTGACACCTGCTGTTGTGAAGTATAAAAATCTGGAAACAAAGTGATCCCTCGGAAGCATTAATCACAACAAAATTACAAGAGAATTTGCAGACTCGGTTTGATTGAGTCTGTACATGAGGGATAATGAATAAGTGCAACATCCCTCACGCCCCCTAGCACCGGCTTGAGCGGTACTCAATTCTCAAACTCTCGGCGTGATGTATATACAGTTACAATAAACAAACCACAAAGAAAATGTATAGTGAAGGTTCAGTCTGTACATAATTGTTAATGTAAAGTGTTATTTTGTCTTCAAATGTACTATTTGTGAATTCTTTTCAGTATTAAATGTGATAAACGTTTTATTTGTATACACACGTTTAATAATATATATATTTACATGTTAAAATATACCGTCATACATCAATGATTTGACTGAATTACATTTGTAGAGACTCAAAATTAGGAGTGCAGCGTCAAAGAACCAAAACTGCATAGTTTTTAAATAATTTACCTTTATTATATTTAATAATGCTTGTTCCAAGAATATCTTGATAAGTGTTGAAGGAATTTTACTAAAAGTTTACACAGTGATACATTACAGTAAAATTAAGTGCAGTTTCAAAGAATCATACATGTTATATCCTTAAGTTTTCAATCATCTAAGTTTTTGATACTTTAAAATGTAAAATTATGCTTGTCCGAAGTATATCTTCCAAACCTTCAGTAATGTCTCATTCAAACTTCATACAGTTCACTCACTCACTCACTCACTCACTCACTCACTCACTCACTCACTCACCAACTCACTCACTCACTCACCAACTCACTCACTCACTCACTCAATTAATTAATCAATAAGTTTATTATGCAAAAATACACAGAATTTTCGTCTAAATAGTTTTTTATGAAATTACATTGCATGTCGTGTCTGGTCATCAGTTCTGTCATTCGTTGATAGGTTATAAAGGACACAGGTAAATTTGTAATTTATTCGATTTTATTTTTTCATCAATATTTTTTAGGTGTCGTCGAAAGTAATACACAGGAACAAAACCTTTCTCCTTATAAAGAAGAAAATTGCAATTTTCCAACTTGGCCAGGTTTCAGCATTTAGATTTCACAAAAGTAGTTATACTTTTATCTAAATTTGTGGTACTTCAGAACAAGTTCTGGTGAATGGACTTAAGGTCTAATTCACACTTATGTTTTATTGTAAATGTTCAAACAAGTCCATTGATGATGGTATCCGGTTACCAACCGCCGTATCAATCACATGCTTTGTTACATTATAAGACGATACTTGGATACCTTTGTTCTAGATAAAAACTCAAGATCTCTCTACTTGTTCCTTCTTGGGGAAATTTCGTCTTTTCAAAATGGCTAAAAAAGGAAACATTCAGCTGGCTGTTTTATGCTATTGAACTTATTATTATCTCTATTTTTAACTAATGACTTATCTCAATTTTAGTGACACTCAAAGATAAATTGTTAAAATATTCATGAGGATCTGTGTGTGATGAGTTTTACCTGCAAGAACATAAATTAAAAAAGGATCAAAGATAGGATAGTTTACAATAAATGTTAATCCTAGTCAATTTAAAGACATTGTAGTAGATTTTTTAACACAAACATTGAAATTTTAATATTTATCGACAGTTTTATTGTGTATGTTGAAATAACCTTGATCAGAACGATATTCACTTAAATTGCTTTATTTATTCCTATGTGAACACGACAGCACATAAGAATATATAAGATGAACATGAAATCTTGAAAGTATAGATATTTATTTTTGACGACAATAATACTATTATTTTGTTTGACTGAAATAAAAATATAAAGAGCTGATCTGTTTAGAAAAAAAGACAAATGGCAAGAAGCAAGTCGCATCCTTTAACCGAATAGAGGTTTCACGCATGCCCCAAATGGCTGTGAAGGAATGGTGTTACACTGCATCTGTGTAATCTTTCCTTGAGAAAGACCAAATATAATGCTTCTTTGACGAATAGTTGGCTTAGTGTTGAAAATTTAGAACCGCTCGTGCAAGGGGGCGTGAGGGATGTTGCACTTTTTCATTTCCCCTCATGTACGGACTCAATCAAACCGAGTTTGCAATTTTCATGTAATTTTGTTGCGATTGAAGCTTCCGAGTGATCACTTCTGAAAGTTTCTACGTGTTGTGGCGATAAAAGTCGTTTCTAAAGTTGTATGTAGTGAAATAGGCAAATAAGTTTGCTGTATCATTTTTTAATTTTTATAATGTAAAACTTGTTTCTAAATCCATTAAAATACAGGACTTATCTATTGATAAAGTAAAGCGAGGTCACATGTGCGTTTTTTGTTTTGTTTTTGTTTTGGCTAGATGTGGTATTATTATTAGTATTATTTTGTTCCAGTAAGCAACCCATTGTCATTAAATCAGACAGTTGAAGAGTCCATTATTTGTTTAGAGTAAAAAATGTTTTTCCATTTAAAAAAAATAAAAATAAAAAAGTAATATTTTGCATCAATGCAAGAAATTAAAGATTTGTCACGAAGTGTTAAGCCGATGTACATGAATGTCTTTATGTGCTTGTACTTGTAAGCAGGATAAAAAAGTACAAAAAATAAAATCATGCGTCTTATTCGAAATCATTTATGTAACGATTGCTTCGCAACTTAATAACGCTTTGCAGATTAAAAAATATTTGACATAAGAGCAATGTACAGAAAAAATGGCCAATAACAATTGATAAGCCATACAATGCTTACAAATAAGATAAGACTAATAAACACGCAATGATATGTGGCTTTAATTATCCTTTTATATGTTTTGAAAAAAATAGGTATAGTCAAAACATGGTCATTAACCATGTCCTTGCCGGTAAGGTACCAGCATTTCGAAAGAAACTTAAAAAGTGAATTTCAGCATAAAGAAATAGTGTAAAAACCCTAGCGTGAGTGATGATTAGATTTGTTTTGTCAACATAAAAATTATTGGTAATAAAACAAAAGTGTTTTATGCTACTTTTTATTTTGCTGATGTCGGTATTTTTCTTTTTTTTCATTTTTCTTTTCGACTGTGGGAAGTCTTTCAATTCTTTATAAACTACTGATAGATGAATGTCATGATAACAATGTGGGTCAGTAATCGTGTTTATCTTAAGTTTAATTTGCGATATATACTTAACAGGGAAAGTTCCATTTAAATTTGCATTTTAAAAAAAAGTTATGTTTGATCATAACTTTCATCTATAAGATATAGATGTAAATGCATCAAAATATTTATGTAGAAAACGGATGAAAATAGGATGTTTAGTTCTCAAATTCCATTATAAAAGATACTATGAAGTTTATTCATGCTTTTGTCTTCAATGTTCTGAGCACTTTCTAAACAACAAAAACAAAAGACGAAAATAAGATGATTTTGAGTACATAATAACTTGATATATGAATTTTGCTCACCTTTCGAATCTACCAGAGAAACATATTCATTCCTTAAATCAGCAGATGTTGGAATTTTACTACGGCAAGTTAATTCATCACTGCTGTCCGTACAGTCAGGGTAGAGATCACACGTCAGACGAAGAGGGATACATTTGTAATCACCAGAACACAGAAATGAATTTGTGCAAGACTCTTTTAATTGAAAGAAAAGATATGTTTATGAACCTTGATAACAATTATATTCATTTTTTTTTTGCAAAAATCGTAGTCCATTATATTTTTTTCATTTCATATATAAAATGTAAATGAAGAGTTTCAATGTATTTGACTACATTTGACTGTATTTGAAACAAAATTTAAGTAATTGTAACATGATGATTACTGCTTCTTCAAAATTTAGATTTGCAAAATCGATTTTTGTACCTCAACGCTGTTGGTTCGAATCATTCCGACAGGCACTTTGGATTCTTTTATGTGTGTGAGCTTTTCAGCAACACGGTAGGGAATCACGTGACTTTTACGGTTTACGCGTACAGACAATATGGCGGCATAAAACCTCGCTTCACATGTGTTTTTCAGGTAATTCTTTATTATATCCCCTTAACTTACATACGAGACCTGTTGCAGCCTACGCGGAATAAAGAATTGTTGCCGCCTATACCTTATTTTTCACCCCTGTGCTCATAGCTTTTACAAACACTCAAAAATTCAACAGGAATTTTCAATGTTGACAATTATTTTGCGGGTAACATTCACGCAAAATTTGTATTTTAATTTTATGAATTTGATTAAACTGCGTCGAGTTAGCAAAGAGAAAATGTTCATAGAATTTTTTCATTTGAAAATGTAAATATTAGGCATGTTAAATGTTGACTGGTCATTTTCTATTCCAATACACGAGAGAAAAATGATTTGGGTAACGGCCACGCATACTTTTATTGTTGATTACTCCCACGCAATATTTTATATGCAAGCAATATCTATGCAGGCTATAGCCGAGATATTGATTGAACAAAATCATGATCGATGCATATAGCCTTAAACGTTCATAGAATTTTGAATAATATTAAATATACCGCCAAAAGGTCCTGGATAGAATTAAGCGCCTAAGGGTAGCAGAATACATACTCACGTAAATATATTAAATGAAGAATTGATATAGAGATATAGATGAATTAATTGCAGAAATTTAAAAAAAGTCTCAAATATAAGAAGGAGGTCGATTTCAGTTTAAGCACAATTACAGTTGTCATTTTTTATAGTTTGCAGATATGGACGGTTCCAGCTCGGATATTGTTTGTGGATAATGTTGGAAAACATTTCGTTTACGGACAGGTCTAAATGACCACATTAACTGGCTACTCGGAACAGGACCTTGTTAACGTTGTGGCAAATCGAACTGTCACAGGTATGGCATTTTGCTGTAAATATTAAGATTTTCAAGACATTCACATCATTTTATCACTTATGTAACCAGTTATTTTTAAAATTAGTGTCTGTATGTAACATAATTATGTATTTTTTAATATCTAAAGCAAAAAAAAAAACAAACTAAAGAATATTAGAATGGGTCTTTTATTTTGCAAACAAGGTAATAAAATCTTGAGGACTTTTCTTTAAATGTCATCTTAATATTAACAGTAAAACCCGTAACGTTTACGATTTGCTGGGCTATAAAATGTTTTACCACAACATTTATAATGTCCTGTGCCGATGTGGTCATTCTGGGAATGAAATGTTTCCCACATTTTTTACAAGCAATATCCGAGCTGGAAACTTTCATTTCTGCAAAATATGAAAAAAAAATGTCAGCTGTAATTGTACTAAAACAGAAATACAAAACCTCCTAATATTTGAGACTTTTGTATTAAAGCGCGACCTAATAGAATGATTTGGGTTTGGCAGGCCTTACGCGAAGTTATTGGTGTGCTTGGCAATTTGTGATTTTACAGGTCATGCCTTTTTGAAATTTATTTATCATATTATTGTAACCTATATGTAGTTTATGTTAAATCAACACTCAATGAGGTTTATAGATTTATTCTATAAAGTATAAAACCAGGCTTTGTAAGAAGAAATCTAATGTTATAATATAAATAAGAAGCAAGTTATTTCTATAAAGAAATAACTGAAAGTAAACTATATTTTAGATCTTTTCACTTCGAAAGCGAGACAAGGAGTGGTCAGTTACCAAGAAAATATTACATTCCAGAACCAAATCAACTAAAAATAACTTTCATACAAAATCAATCATCCATCACTCAACTTGCAAAACCAGTTCAATCACCCATAACAAAAGGAACAAAGACAAACATGAACACATAACACCACAAAAGATTTGGTTTGGCCTTTGAAGGAAATAACTACCGTATTTATTATAAAAAGAGAACTTGGCTTAATTTAACCTTATCTACATATAAGCAAATGAAGTGTTGTTCGGCCCATATCATGTACGTCCCAAGACGATCCGTCAATCTAGCTGTATTTATATCTTAGTGATAGTAAAATTAAGTGTGAATTAGTTTGAAAAATACATTATATCTATTGCATTATCGAAACAAATATTGATTAAACTGTTCTTGAGTGTTAAATTTTAAGCTTAATTGCCGTGAATTTATAGGGAATAATAAATTCCTCTTTTATATTCTAGATCCTGGTCCTGGCTGAAATTGAGAGTATTGCAGCTGTAACTTGTATACCATACATTTAACATGGAAAGGACTGTCAGGTTTGTTCAATTGAAATTCTTATATTTAAATATATATATATATATATATTTCTTTACAAAGTATTATTATTGCAACTACTGGACATTTATCTCGTCTTAATAATACATGTATATTATTTTCAGAATACTTTTGTAACATTATTACAATAAAATTTACATTTTTGTTGTTTTCAGGATGCTGCATACAATGGTCGTAGATAGAGCCTAGAATGATTATTTCTAGGTAAAATGCTGCAGAGCAGTTTTTCTTACCAATCATATGTGAGACTTTTAAATAGATTCTTTAAAAAACAAAATTGTTGTTTTACGTACATAATTTTCTGTCAATATGAAACTTCAGCTGTATCTTAATTTCTATGCTGTTTTATTATGTAAATTTTAGAGATAATCATTTTAAGATAAAACATATCACTAAGTTGAGTAATTATATATATAATTTGAGATTGACCATGTCACTTTTAATAAGTAACTTCTTATTTTATTTGCAGAAGCAGTAAGAGACAGCCAAAGAAGTATTCAAACACCATAATAAACCACTTTAGACATACCAGGAGAGATCTGGAAGAAGTACTAGTAGTAGAGTGGAACAGATTGTAGCTTAATTGTAGCTAAAAGGACTTCTTAAATCGTTAGAATCTAAGCTGCACTTGAACTGTATTTTTGAAATAAAATATCCGAAGTATTTAATAGTGTATTGATTTATTTGTTAAACACTTTGCTTTACATTAAAAATAAAGTATTTGGAAATGACATTGAAACTTCAACATTGTGCCAACGTTGAATTTCAACGTTGTTTAAACTTTCAAATCCGAACATAAATCCAACGTTACTTCAACGTTAAAATCTGACCATAATTCAATGTTGTTCAACGTTTATGTGCCTGCTGGGTTAATTTTATCCAGGACCTTTTGGCGGTATTTTTAATATTATTCAAAATTCTATGAACGTTTAAGGCTATATGCATCAATCATGAATTTGTTCAATCAATATCTAGGCTATAACCTGCATAGATATTGCTTGCATATAAAATATTGCGTGGGAGTTATCAACAATAAAAGTATGCGTGGCCGTTACCCAAATCATTTTTCTCTCGTGTTTTGGAATAGAAAATGACCAGTCAACATTTAACATGCCTAATATTTACATTTTCAAATAAAGAAATTCTATGAACATTTTCTCTTAGCTAACTCGACGTAGTTAAATCAAATTCATAAAAAAAACAAATTTTGCGTGAATGTTACCCGCAAAATAGATGTCAACATTGAAAATTCCTGTTGAATTTTTGAGTGTTGGTAAAAGCTATGAGGACAGGGGTGAAAAATAAGGTATAGGCGGCAACAATTCTTTATTCCGCGTAGGCTGCAACAGGTCTCGTATGTAAGTTAAAAGGATATAATAAAGAATTACCTGAAAAACACACGTGAAGCGAGGTTTTTATGCCGCCATATTGTCTGTACGCGTAACCGTAAAAGTCACGTGATTCCCTACCGTGAGCAAGATAACCGAATTTCGATACCGAATTTCGCTGGCTCTACTCAGGTGCCCGTTCGTGTCTAAAATAAATCACTGAAGGGCACTTGAGCTCTTCCTCAAGAATTGAAGCTTGAAAGTCGCCATACGATCTATACTGTACTGGAACGACGAAAAACCAATCGTTTTCGTCCCTTTTTGATGTTTACGGATAATATATTTTAAACAATTCTTACATTTTAAATAAGAAACCAGTACATATATAGTGATTAACATACTTGTCATTTGTAGGAATGTTTTATTAAAAAAATGTTTTTGTTAATATTTTCCACTTCCTAAAAATGATGTTTAATGCGATATTTCTTCACGCAATATTTAAAAAAATACTTTATGACTGATGGTATTTTTTAATCATTTTAATTAATGTCAAGTTAGGTAAGTCGTTCTTAATCACTCTGCCCGATTTGTAAGTGATATACATTATTAAATGAATTTTCTTAAAGATATACTATGCTCAAATTTGATATTTGAAAATATTGGTAATTACTACATGGTATGTTTATGTATATGAAATAAACCTGTTTTGACTTTATACAAAGATATATGTTATGTTTTAAGTCATGCACACAATAAGTGGACACACTATCAAAATAAAGTGACATTAAAATATCTGGCAGTTTTTTAGAAAATACCACTTTCAGTTGTATTAACGAATGCAGATTCCCATACATAGTTCATACGTTCTTTTTTTTAAATAAGACATATTTACTTATCTTTAAGTTGAATTGTATAGTATATAATATTGTATACTTACCACAGTTTTCTTCATCGCTTTTATCCAAACAGTCAGGTTTAGAATTGCATCGATTTTCTGATGGAATACACTGTTCATTGTTACAACGAAATTCATTTTCATCACACTTTTGGAAATCTGCAATGTTGGCAAAACAATCAATATGTAGTAACAGTTAAACATGCAAGAAACAAATTGGGCTTTGAATTTGACATGCAAGTTAGTAACACAAAAAAGTTTTTTTTTAATCTTTATATGAAATAATATTTTCCCAATGTTATACTCGTATAGAACATGTTTTGATTATAATTCAAATTTGTTTGGTAATTATAAAATAGCCTGTTATTTAGTAATTTAACTGTTGATTCATGTAAGTATTATTGATGACATATCGCTGTAAGATATGTAAGTTTTCAATGTATCACTAAAATAACCCTTATCGGCACTTTTGTTTAGTTTTTATTATGTCAGTTTTCATTATGCTTATATAAAAATGTATTTAAACAATAATAACAATTACCTTAACGATATGCATTATGTCCATACGAATTTCTTATATAAAAAAATCATTTGCCGTTTCCCTAGAACTTCGTTATAGGCCAGCTACACTGTATTAGAAAAGTTAAATATAATCTTAAAGACCTGACACCTAGAAAAAAAATCTAGCAATCTAATAATTTATTAATTTTCATACTTCTTATTTTACTACTTACCACATTTTTCATCTGTACCGTCCGCACAGTCGGATATAAAATCGCATACGTGACTAAATTTTATACAATGTCCGCCATCACAAGAAAATTCGTTGTCATCACATCCTACAAAATATTATCATGTAACTGCTATAATATTTGTCCGATAACAATTGCTGTCAATTAATTTTGATGTCAGGTTAGTCATCTGATATCAAAAATATTTCCAGCCTATTTCAAATGACATTTTTCAATAGCTTACATTTTCGTTTTTATCAGCCTTTGAGTCTCTAAAATTTTATCTCATACCCTTACAAGTCTCGAATCAATATGTCATTTTATTGTTTTTATTTCGTTTTCAATTACGAACAAATAAGATAGCAAATAGTTAAACACTAACTTAATAAAGTGATGTCATAATTTATTTCGCAAATGACCATATCGATGTCTGCGTCATATTTTAAACATTACAAACATGCTATCTATGGATTTTCTTGGAGAACTTGTAAATTTATGTTTACTTTGTTTGATCAGATTATTATTAATTAAATAAGTGGGCGAAGGGTTTCGTTCAGAAAATAAGAGGCGTGTTTGTGTACCTTGTGTTTAATTGTCGATTTGAATTTTCTTTGATTGAAACGGAAAATATGGTGAAATTTTGAATTTAATATTGAATGGAAAAAGTGTGAAACAATTCGTATGGTAGTTGTGGATCACTGGCAATTCCGGAAAGTAAAGTTAATGTAAATAGTAGTAGTAGGGATATTTTTGGATCGACGTTTAAAGGTATGAATCATATTTCTTTATTTATGTTGCATTATGCTGCATCTCTTATCAAAGGACATAATCTCGAGCCGAAAGGAAACAAAAATGGCTACCAATTACAAATTAGTAAGTTTGTAAGTAAACTAATAAGTTCCAGTGGCCGAGGAATTAGTTGCCAAGAATTATTTCTTTGAACAAAAGTGCCCCTTTCTACAAAATTTGTTATTTAAAAGTAGATTATTTTGTCATTTTGACAGTATTCATGTATTACATTGTAAATAGAAAAACATGATACTGTCTTTTGATATCAATTCTATCAGGCTTGGCTGATAAAGACAGAAAGGGTATGGCAAGTCTCTGCATATCAAATGAGAGCTGGCATGTTATTAGCCCTTTCACTGCCATAGGGACGGCTGTAGTCCCTGTAATTTTCGGCGTATTTGCCATATGGACGGTTTTAGCCGTTTCTACAATATTAATTGTAATAATAATAAATTATTATTAATAATAATAATAATATAATAATAATAATAAATATAAAGAAAATTATACCATCGACAATAATTATTATTATACTAACTGATTTGGAAACATATATAATTATTATAATACTAATAACAAATAATAATAATTATATTTATTAATGATATAGTAATTTCTTAGAAAATCCTCTGGCAAATAGGTGAACAATAAAACAATAACCCTCTGGCAGCGAAAGGGTTAGCTATTAAGAAAGTAACAGAATTAATGCATTTAAGAATGCGTATGACATTTCTTTGATAGCAGCGCCCTTCACTTGATATGCGGGCATTTAAGAATAATTATACAGTTTTGTACTTTTTGTTTTTCTTTTTATCATGCAACACATAAAACTTATCAACACTACAAAATAATTTACTTTTAAAAAGAGCATTTTGTAGAAAGGGATATTTTTGTTAAAGAAAAAGGAATACAAATTCCTCCGCCCCTGAAACTAAGATTTTGTAACTGGCGGGAAATTTCACTTTCGACTCAAGTTTTTCTTACCTATGAAAATCGATCCAAAAAATATCCATGGTCTATAAATCACATAAACTTTTCTGCAATATTCTCCTTGACACGTCAAATTCATAGTTTAAAATTATTTTAGTTCCAATCAAAGTTAAAACGGCAATCTATGTTGACTGTTTCACACAAAAACACAAAGAGACGGCAAAGTTGGACTCTTGTGTTTTCGCTTTTTTCGAATTTTCGAGGCAAAAAAAAGCGAAAATACGACAGAAGAAGGGCGAAAATACGACACACAAAATCTGTCGTATATTCGCATTCCATCTGTCGTGTTTTCGCTTCTTCACATTGTTACATTTTTGCATTGATGCATACTTGACATTGTTTCTTTTCATAAAATGTGATTGAATCATTCGAATGTACTTGTAGATGATATGTTAATCACATATGAACATGATTGCTACAGGCGGATTTACGAAAATGTATAAATACAAGCAAAAACAAAAAAAAACAACAATGCAAAAAACTCAAAATACATCAATATCAAACATCAAATATACGACAGGTTTTACGTCTCGTATATTAGCTTTTCTTCTGACCGTATTTTTCTCGTTTTGCCTTGAAAATTCGAAAAAGCGAAAACACGAAGAGACGACCAATTGGGGTTTTTGCATTTTCGCGTTTTGGAGAAAAAGAAGAGAAAACACGACATGGCGTAAATCAGCCAACATAGCAATAAAACCTAATTTGAAGTAAATCTGCCCAGCAGTTTCAGAAAAGAAAACCATTGTTGACGCATGACGACGGACTAACGGACGACGGACGCCAGAGCATCCCCCTTTGATACTAATAGCTAGCCCTGAACCTTCGGTTCTGGTGAGCTAATAAAAGCTATTGAAACAAGTCCGTTGAAATAGGCGAGGTTAGTTTTGATATGTCAGGTTACTAACTTATAAAGTTTTATCCGCAGTTACCAAAGCAGTTGCATGATAAACTTCATAGTTAGTTCGTATTCGAAACAAAACAGAGATAGTGTAAATAAAAAAACAAACGCCAAGTCACTGCTGAGACACTTGATTTAGCTTAAAGTAAATGCGCGCATGTGTTTATGTGCGTGTGATTTTGTGCGTGTGTATGAACTAACTAATAACAAAAACATTCCTGTACATATGAAACTGACATAGATATATGTATAAGTAGTTAACATCATGCAGAATAAATAATATATACCGGAAGTCTCCTATGTTGGCCGTTTTAAATCCTTTCTTAAATTCTAAATGTAAATAGAAAAATTAATTGAAACATGCAAATTAAAAGTAAAAATACCAATATTACCGTTAAAACAATTGACTTCGTCTGAAGCATCAAGACAATCTATGACGTTATCACATTTTGCTAATGTAGATATCCACTCTTTGCTATGTTCACAGGTGAAATATGCCTCGGGTTTGAGTCGTTTGGGTAAATTAGATTGCATCATTGCCTTGCCAATAATTGCGAGATCATGATCTTAAATAAAACATAATTTGAAGCATTTAACGACTCATGATGGCCCAAATATCGTTCACCTGACTTAAATGGCTCTTAATGAATGAATCCTTGTTGTAAAAATTATTGTTGGTACTGAAGTTGGAATGCCATTAGAACTTTCGAGGGTTATTGGTAAGTAAGGAAAGTACTTGGATTGCGTTTTAGAGAAGAGGACTATTAAAGAATGAACATTAAGCTCTTGTTTCTCTGTTTTACTTATGAATCAGGCTTGAAATCAATTAAACAAATGCTGAACAGGGTCGCCTACGAATGGTTAACCAATTGGTTAAGGTGGAAATGATGTTTAAAGAAATTATGACTAACCATGGACAATGGACACACTTCATTCACATGCCCTGAGCACTTTGTGCTCAATTGAGCTTTTGAGGTACAATGAATCATATGCATTTTTCTCTGCTTGTTTATCAAATAATTTTAAAAGCTTTTCTAATAAGAATTGGATCTATATAATATTATGCGAACAATCAATTAATAGAAAAACTGTATAAATAACCTAAAAAGGAAGGTAAACTATGTTTATCATAATGTTTATTATCAATACATTGTAAACAGAAGAGCTAGTGCTGATCAAATTTTGCCCAGGTTACAAAACGTGCTAATAATCGATGTTGTTTTTATATTTTTAAACAAACTTTTTTGCTTTTAAAGTTTTCATACAATTTTATAACTTGTTGTATATCACAAAAGAAGATAAAAAAGTTCCGAACATATTTTTGAACAAAAAAATTCGGTGCACTGTAAAACACATGCACGAATTTATCGTGTTTTTGTGTATTATTGATTTTGTTATAACATGTTCATAAATATATTTGTAGTCTAGCTCCATTGTAAAAAGTGGTACACAATAAAATTGGTGACAAAAGTTGTGGGTATTATGGTGGCTGATTTGTGCCATTCGTCTGTTTCGCCTTGCGAAAAGTCAGGAATTAACAAGTTAAAATGGCGGGGCGCATGCAAAGGCACACTTATGAGCGTGAACGAGGGGCGAAGTTAAATAAATAAATATTCGCACGCGATCCAGCCAAGATATTCTAGAGAATTTACTATTTGAACTGGTAGGGAAAGGGGGTTATAAGTTGGGGCGAAGGGCAAATTTAAATAAATAAAATTCGCCGCGCGGGGATGCACGGAGCGAAATAAAAACAATAAAAAAGGGGCATGGAGCGAAAACACGCTTATAAGTGGCGGCGCGGCACGAAGTTTCTAACTGTTCAAAAGTAAGCAGCACACTTTTCATATACACCATAGAAACTTTACTTAAGAACAACAGTATCATATTTTAGATAATAAAAACGATATGCAAACCTTTAAGTCTGTTCTGACATGACAATTCATCCGTAAAGTCTATGCAGTCAAAGGTCCTATCACACCAATTTATTTTAGGTATTGAAGATCCATCGGCGCATTTTGTCTCTGGTACCCTCTTTTCGGGCATAGATAGGTTATCTTCGACTTAAGGGTAAATGAAAAATATAATATATCTAAACACTTTTTATGCATTCCAATCTTTTTGGAAAATAATACGAAACTAAACATGGCTGTTAATGTTTTTCGACATTTTTTATAATACATCAATGCAAAACTCGTATTCTGTATTGTCTAAATTGACACATTTATTTTCTTGACACGTGTTTCAATTTCCTTTAAATTAGCATTTCGTAACGCTTATTAATATGACCTGAAAATTACGGTAAATCAATCAATTCGCTACATAAGAAAAAAAAGTAAAATGGTATTGCGTCATGGGTACAAAACAGAACAATATCGACTTCGATATGAAAAAAGTATCTTCAATGTATAGTAAATCTAATTGTATTATAATTTCTTTTGTCAGACTAATATTAAATAAAAACAGAAGGGTTTTTGCAACAAAAACATATGTCTCTCAAAACTCTGTATCCTGTGAATTTTGGTGGAAATCCCGCTAGCAGTTTGACCTGAGATAGCCAGACAGCAGACATTTTCACACAAAAATCTTACGATTTATCTTCAGGGTATGACTTACGATAATCGTAAGTTAAATCTTTAGTCATTTTCACAAAGCCCCGCGCTGGTTAAATTTTATCTTGAGATAAATAATTCACTTACGATAAATCTTTTAATAAAAACTTTCCTTGGTCATTTGATATTGATGTGCATGCTCTATATTTGTTTCCAGTTTAAAACCAAGTAATACATAGATTGGAGTATGTATTAAACAAAATCAAGTTACAATAATAAGAAACAAATTATTCAAAGTGATATATTTTGTATCCTGATTGAAAATAATTGTAATGATCTAAGTAATTCAGAAACAAAGTCTGTTACGTTATTGCTAAGGTATTAATAAATATTAAGGTGCCACTAATACATGCTGGCAATAAAATTGAACCCACCAAATATTTACAAAACATTATTTATCAAGAATAATTGTACAGAGTTCACATATAAACTATTCATAACCCTCTCCACCATGACGTCATCAAGTCATGACGTAAGAAATGTTATGTTGAAAAATAATTTTAACTTAATTTGTGTTATTTATAACATACTGTTTGCTTAATAATATATATTTGTCCATTTTTTGTGTTTTATTCTGTTTAAATAAAAGATACCTGATATTTTACTCTTATTATAATAAGAGAAAACATATCACACTTACGAACGGGAAACACCAATTGTTAAGTTACGATAGATTTTGCACTTACGTTTTGCTTAAGATTTTTTTGTGAAAAGGAGATTTATCGTAAGATTTCTCTTATGATAAAATGTTTGTGAAAATGTCTGCTGGATTTTTCTTTTTTAGCTCTGGCAGCCATTTTGTGCAGCGAAGCAAAATATTTCGGCGACATGCACAACAAGGCATGGTAATAATCACTCCTGAAAAGTTTCATTGAAATCCCGTCAGTAGCTTGACCTGTGAAAGCTGAACAAAATTTTTCTATTCATAGTTTTGAAAGCCATTTTGTGCCGCAAAGCGGAACATGCTGTGATAAGCACAACTAGGGATGATACTGAACTCCCGTGAATTTTGGTGGAAATCCCACCAGCAGTTTGGCCTATGATAGCCGGAAATTATTTTTCTATTTTTAACTTCGACCATGATAGTCGGAAATGACTTTTCGTTTTTCAGTTGTGGCAGTCATGTTGGATGGTAAAAAATGATTACTCATGTGAAGTTTCACCAGTAGCATAACCTGTTACAGCCGGACAATATGTTTTCTACTTTTAGCTATCGCGGCCATTTTGTGCACCAAAGCGGATAATGCCGTGATATGAGCATCTAGGGATAGCACTGAACATTCCTGTGCAGTTTTCATTGAAATGGCATCAGCAGCTTGACTTTTTAAAGCGAAGCGAAACACAAATTAGGGATGGTAAACTCACTCCTGTGAAGTTTCATTGAAATCCAACCAGCAGTTCTATCTGTGGGAGCCGGACAAGATTTTTCTATTTATAGTTCTGGTGGCCATTTTGGGCAACGAAGCGGGATGTACTGGAAAGGTGCACAACTAGGGTAGGTACTAACCACTCCTGTAAAGTTTGGTTGAGACCCAACCCAACCTAGCTTGACCCGTGAAGGCTGGACAAGATTTTTCAATTTTTAGGGCCGGCGGCTATTTTGTGCAGCGCAGTGGAAGGCACCGGTGACGTGCACAATTAAGGATGGTACTTTTCACTCCTGTAAAGTTTCGTTGAAATCCCACTAGTAGTTTGACCTGTGAACGCCGGTCAATATTTTTCTATTTTAGGTCTGGTGGCCATTTTGTGCAGTGAAGCAGATAGTGCTGGCAATGTGCACACTAAGAGATGGTACTGATCACTCCTTTAAAGTTTGGTTGAAATTCCACCAGAAGCTTGATCTGTGAAAGCCGCAAGATTTTTTACTTTAAGCTCTGGTAGCCATTGTATGCAGCGAAGTAAAACGTGCAGGTTGCGTTTACAACCAGAGATGGTACTGATCATTCCTGTAAATTTTGGTTGAAATCCTACCAGAAGTTTGGCCTGTGAAAGCCAGACAAGATTTTTCATTTTTAGCTCTGGTGGCCATTTTGTGCAGCGAAACAAAACGTCCCGGCGATGTGCACAACTTGGTATGATACTGATCACTCTTGTAAAGTTTGGTTGAAATCCCACTAGAAGATTGGCCTGTGAAGGCCGGACAAGATTTTTCATTTTTAGCTCTGGTGGCAATTTTTGTGCAGCGAAGCGGAAAGTGCCGGCGATGTGCACAAATAGGTATGGTACTGATCAGTCCTGTTAAGTTTGGTTAAAATCCCACCAGACGTTTGATCGTCAAAATTTTAATATTCTAAGCTCTTGTTGCCATTTTGTGCAGCGAAGCGAAACGTGCCGGTCATGTTCACAACAAGAGATGATACTGATCACTCCTGTAAAGTTTGGTACAAATTCCACCGGTAGTTTGACCCTTTCAAAGCTGAACAACATATTTTATTTTTAAATCTGGCGGCCATTTTTTTGCAGCGAAGCGGAACATGCAGTTGGTGTGCACAACAAGGGATGGTACTGCAGAGTTTGGTTGAAATCCCACAATAGCTTTGACCGGTGAAAGGTGGACAAAAGTGTTTCTATTTGTAGCTCTGGCAGACATTTCGTGCAGCGAAGCGGAACGTGCTGGTGGTGTGCACAACTACAGATGGTATTGATCACTTCTGTTAAGTTTCGTTGTAATCCCAACAGTAGTTTGACCCGTGAAAGCCGGACACACCTAATACGGACAGACGGACGGACAGAGGAACGTTTTCATGGGATAAAAATAATGTGTTTACTCTTTTGTTCCCTCTATTGTTCTTTTTAGCCACACAAAAGAAAATAGCCATATTATAAGCATTACGGATTAAATGACATCAAAGAGAACGAACAGTTACCTTTTGTCCCTCTAGCCACATTATTACTGTCCCGTTAGTTGTGACGGACGGACGTGCCGACATTTAGGGTTAATGTGCTTTTTCTTTGATCTATATGTGGCATTTTTCCACACAAACAAGTAGAATTAAGCACATAAACCAGTCGGTTTATGGGATTTCCTCCTTTTTTAAACTAAAGTTATGGGCGGAATGAAGCTCATAGACCATTTGATGTTTGCCCGTACACATACGGCGAAGGCAAAACAATATCTCTCCCAAACATGTTCGGAAAAAAATTTTGGAAGACATAAAATGTACATGTATATTACGTACGATGCAAAAAGCACGGTTCCCGCACTGGTTTGTCAAAGTTACTAACAAAGCACCATAAAACACCTTGTCCAGACGGATCCTTACACACAGTTGTATTTTCTAAAGTGTCTCTTAATGAGGAAAAGTTGTTGTCAAAATCACTTTTGGCATTGTCAGATAGATACAACCAATTCTGACAAGTTTTACCGGAGTATGGTGATGTCAAAAGGTCTTTCTTAACAAACATTTTACACACATCTTGCTCCATGATATCACCTGGAAAGCATTTTTTCTAATAGATATTATATTAAAAAAATTATTATTATTTGTCAAGCGGTCAGGAGAGATATTTTATTTAAAAGTATTAAATTTATTTATATCCTAATTTTGGCAAAGTTTAAATGTAGTATTGTTAAGTTTTATATCAGGACAAATGTTTCGGTTGAGATCGAATTATTCGTATCGAGGCGGGCGGTTTCCATAAGGACGAATTATTCAGATACGAACCGCAAACATATGTCAGATCGTTTTCTTGCATATTCTACCATATACCATCATATTCTAAATTATTTACCTTATTAAAACAATTTAAGGAAATCTATGTCATTCCTACCATATCTTTTTCCTTACAACAGCGTATGAAATTGCAACTTCATTCATTACGGCGAAATTGTGTCATCCTTAGCGCGTCATTTTATTGCACGCGACTCATTTTGCGCCCCCATTCCAGCATGGGCAAAACTAACGGAAACAGCAGTTCGATATGCAAGAATAATCAATAACGTTGCTATAACCGTATCGCAAGACGGACAACTTGTTTGCAAGAATTTAAGACGATAGAGACATTATATTATTACGATTTGTAAATAATAAAATTATTTTTGGAATCCCTATGAACGATAAATTAAGTTAAAAGAAAAATATGACACATACGTTTAGTTGTGTTCACTAAAAAGGTGTTTTCACAGATGTAAAATTCGACCAAATTATTATAACAATCTTCTGTTTCCCAATTCTCTTCGGTGTTAAAATACTCGAATGAGGTACGAGTACAATCCCCAGTTGAAGGTTGCCTTCTTTTCCTGTCATGATAATGCTTTATATAAGTTAAACATATATAATTGTGTAAATCCAATAATTGGAAATATGATATAATACTGAAATAAAAATGGGCATGGTAATCAAAAGTTGCGTTCGTAAAATGTTTTATCGTACCAAAAAAGTTTACAGTAAGATTTCGAATAGTTCATAAAGGTAGCTTTCTACTACTGGCAAAATATATTATTGAAACTTTTTAAGAACGCATTCCTTTCATCATCTTTATGGCTTTATCTACATTATATATGGAGTAAAGGTTATAACAAAATGTGATATTTCACACAATTGAATAGAAAACATAATTAAGCGTTAAATAACAATTTTTTTATCCGCTACAATAGTAGGCCTAGCTAAAATTGCATCACCTGCTTTACCTATAACAGACATAATTATTTTTATTATTATGATATTTCACCGATTGCAAATTAAACATACCTTTTTACTGTTTAACACTGAAAAATAACATTGTCCTTTATCTAGGACATTGGCCGAGGTATACTGACGATTCATAAAGAAAGAAAAATGGTAAGGGGATGGTTTCTTAAACAATTTAACATCGGACCAAAATAACGGAATTCATATTTTGATTTTTCTCGTATATAGGTAACCAGTATTACATAACAATTAATGCATGAAGTCGCTAAAACTGTCTGTAATTAAATTCTATTGAGTATAACCAGCTGATCTTTTTAAGTATTGGATACATTAAACTATGAAAAAATATTACCAATCGCTGAAGGTCACGTTATTGTTATTTACCCATATGAAATTCATTCTCATTTGTCTGTCCTTTACACGTCTTAAACCTGATAAAAGGCAAAACAGTATTATACAGATGTAAAAATATGATATCTCTATTTAAAGCCCCTAAACGTAGTTTTTGTTCTCTATTGAAAGTATATTGTTGACTTGACTGCGACAATTAACCGTGATGAAGTAAGATGAGAGGCTTTACTAGTAAGGTTCGGGGTTAAGATATAATTGATTTTTCGAGTCTGTGAGCATTTTTATATTTTACGTAATTCATCGACAATAAATACGTGTAGGGGCTTACAATATTTCAAACTATCTAACACTACGATATTATTTTCAAATCAACGTAATTTATAAAACTTGTGTTTATTTTATTTTGTAGTCACATACATAAGGTTACAGTATGGATAGTGAGGATAACGAAATTGGCCGATTTTATTAAACATCCTGATATTATGTCACTTAAACATTTAGAAAAAAATGTACTTTTACGTTCAACCAATTCATATTTTCTTTGCAAGTAAACAATAGTAAATGCGTTATGAAAACTTAAACAGGAATTTGTATGTCACAGTCACCAGGGCTGACAGCAGAGCATTGCACAATTTTTGTAAAACTGTTAGATATTTAAAATACATTTTAATAGGATATCACACACACGAACGGACACACGCACACGCACCAACACACACACACACACACACACACACACACACACACACACACACACACACACACACACGCGCGCGTTCACACATAGAGTTGAAAAGGAAAATAAAAAGATAATAATGCACATAACAACACGTTAAGTTAAGAAATTACCAATGTGTGCTCCATGAAGTTTTCTTTCATCAGCGCCTATTTTTTGCATATACAACAAACTTCGAAGTAAGTATTGGACGTAATTCATTTCTTTTTTCGACGCAATAGTCACAAGATGTTTATTTTCATTAAGACATTCAGTTTGTGCAATATCCCAGGATACACTTTTATATAATACCGTGTAGCATTTTCGGAAAAACCATGAACAAGATTCTATTAGGGGAAAAAAACATGTTTCATTAAATATAATTTATTGTTTTTAAAACGAACTATTATGCGATATCTAAATACAGTATTTTTTCTTCACTGTTATACGAATGGCAGTGTTGAACGATTTTGTAAAGAAATATGGAAAAAATGCACTATTAGAATGAAAAGTGAGGTTTTAAGTGAAAACTTAAATCACTTTGATCACTTTTTAAATTTTAACTATGCTTTGAACCGCGAAAATAATGAACTTCCTTCAAATCAAATATTTGCCTTTTACATATATATCTGTCATCAAAAATGTAAGAAATGTCCGGTTAAAAAGTGATATTTAAACATTTTTCGTATAGATGCAACAATACCCGCTTTATTTAAGTATATATTTGATTTAACTAACAGTCTAACATACCTGATGAAAACATCTTTCCATCCGTGGTAGTATGTGTAGTATATCTTTGAAGAGCATGATCCGACATTTTATAATGTAACCTAAATCCTTTAGTTTTTGGCCCTTTAGTCAGAATCTGAATATGTATCTTAGACCCTTTTGATTTGTATTTTTCTGGTAGATTACAACTTGTTTCTATCACACCATCAACATCCTTGATGACGAGTCCTGATTTATCTTCAACAATCAGAACATAATAAACCATTCTTTGTAACACGGGACAAAATACTCAAAACGTTTTACAATATTTTAAAGGAATGACTAGTGCTGTAAAAGGCAAAACCTATTATGTAACTATTCAAATGAAAAATAAGGTTTGCGCTGGCTTTATAGAAAAATCTTCTTTTTTCAGCATACAGTTTATTTATTGTGACAAATATTAGTGTTCAGTTTGTTTTCCGTGTATTTAAACTGTTTACCTCATTTGTATTAGATTTCAATATCAATGGACACAGTCGCTAAAGTGTAATAAGTATGATTTTCTATCAAAATCCTTGAGAAGGAGCATACTTAGATATGAATAAGAGTAAACGCTATTTGTCGATGGTTTAAAACTTTAAGGATTTATCCAATACAAGGAATGAACCGTGTCATTCTGACCAATCAGCTTTGATTTTACACCTTGGAAAATCAACGGTAGATGACTGAAGATCCACTGCAACGTGTAAGATTTTATGTTCGCATACTTTCTACAGTTCGATTTCAGATATAAGGGGGTCCGATTAAGTCTGCATGAAGTTGACTGCCGGTGGTCTCACTAAAGACAAGGAAAGTGGCTTGAAAAAGACAACAAAGAAAGTGAGCTAGCGAACCCGAGCCCCTAACAAAGAATGTGTCGACTTTGAAGGCGATTCCATTTCTTGTTACTCAGCCCTTCTCAACATTACTTCTTTATTTATATTTTTCAGTTGTCTGGAGACACAATCCAAGGTGGCCACAGGTGGGAAACACAATTTTTTCAGGTGGTCTTGAAATAGAAATAAAATTGAATGTGGTTTATTGACGGAACCACACTTGAAGGTTGTCAAGAGACGGAGAAACACTTCAGGGTAGTTTGGAGACGTAAACACAATTGAAGTTGGTCTGCCAACGGATAAAAGATTGAAGGTAGTCCGGAGACGGAGATACAATTGAAGGTGGTCTCGGAACGGAAACATAATTACAGGTGGTCTTCGGGCGGAAACACATTTGAAGGTGGTCTGGAAACGGGTACACAATTTCAGGTGTCTGAAGACGGAAACACAATTCAAGGTGGACTGGAGACGGAAACACAATTCAAGGTGGTCTGGTGTCGGAGAAACTGTTCAAGGCGGTATGAAAATGTAATCACAACTGAAGGTGGTCCTAGAACGGTGAAAAAATTCAAGGGTTGCCGTGAGACGGAGACACAGATTAAAGTTGTCTTGAGACGGAAACGCAATTGAAGGTGTTTTGGAAACAAAAACACTAATTGAGATGGTCAGGAGACGACAACACAACTGAAGGTGGTCTAGAAACGGAAACACAATTGATGTAGGTCTGAAGACGAAGACACAATGCAAGTTAGTCTGGAAACGGAAGCACAAATGAAAGTTGTTAGGAGACGGACACACAATTGAAGGTGGTTTGGAGACGAAGACACTATTAAAGGTCGTCTAGAGACGGAGACACAATTTAAGGCGGTCTAGAAACGAAGAAACAAGTCACGGTGGTTTGGAGACGAAAACATAATTGATGGTCTAGAAACATAAACCCAATTGAAGGTTGTTTAGAAAAGGATGCACAATTCAAGTAAGTCGGGAAATAGAAACACAAATGAAGGTGGTCAGGGGACGGAAAGACAATTCAAGATGGTCTTGGGACGGAAACGCAGTTGAAGGTGGTCTATAGACGGAAAAAAATTGAAGGTGGTCTAGAGATAGTGACACAGTTCAAGATGGTCTGGAGTCTGAATCACATCTAAAGGTGGTCAGGACTGGGGGACACAATTCAAGGTGGTTTTGAAGCGGGGACACAATAGAAGGTGGCCAGAGGTCTTAAGACATAAAACAATCGAAGTTGGTCTGGAAACTAAAGCACAATTGAAGGTTGTCAGTAGACGGAGCTACAGCTAGAGGTGGTATTGCAACCAAGTCACAGTTGAATTGGTCTGGTAATGGAAACACAATTTAAAGTGGCATGGAAACGGAATCGCTACTGGACGTGGGCAGGCGACGAAGACAAAATTTAAGGTGATCTGAAGACGGGAACACAATTCAAGGTGGTCCGGAGACGGAAACACGATTGAAGGTGGTATGGAAACGGAGACAGTATTGGAGGTGGTCAGGAGACGGGAAGACAATTCATGGTGTTTGGAGATGGAAAGAAATGAAGAAGGTCTGGATACGGAAACACAACGGTGGTGGTATGGACACGAAGACATAATAAAAGTAGGTATTGAAACGGAAATACAATTGAAGGTGGTCAGGGGACAGAGAGCCAATTGTATGTAGTCTGGAGACGGAAACACAATCGAAGTTTGCCTGGAGACGGAGAAACAATACAATTAAAGGTGGTCAGTAGACTGAACACAATCAAAGGTAGATTGGAAACAGAAACTCACTTCCAGGCGGTCTGTTGACGGAAACACAATTGAAATTGGTATAGAGACGAAGACCCAATTGAAAATGACTAGGAGACATAGACATAATTCAAGGTGATCTGGAGACGAAAAACGCAATTGAATGGGGTATGAAGACGGAAACATTTTTTTATTTGGAATCTTAAATCCTACCGAATTCCATGCTGGCATGACATTTAGCAGGAAATTCAGCAGGACAGGAATTTGACCGACAATTCTGCTAGAACGAACTTTGGCAGGACTATCAGGAGGACATCGAAATTTTAGCAATATTCTGCAGGCAGGACCTTTGGCTGGACACACAGGAGGAAATTGATTTTTTTTCAAATCCCCTGCCGGCTCAACATTCGGTAATTTCTTAAATGTTCTATTTAATGTCCTGCCAAATGTCGTGTCAGCAGGCGTTTTGACAAAGTTTCAATGTCCTTTTTTTGCCCTGCTAAATGTCTAGCCAGCATGGAAGTCGATGATACATTTGGTAAAATTTCAATGTCCTGCTGTATTTATTATTATCTTAATCCGTGCTAAACCCATACACGTTTCACAAAGATACAGCTTCAGATAAAGTTCGTTGTTATACGGGTTTTCGAGAAAACACTTTGATTGTGAAATTCTTGAATGCAACTTACGCTAGTGGTGTTAAAGCAAGGACAATATTTAAGTTGCCTTCAAACAAAAATGCATCATTACAAAATCAGTTAAACCGTAACTATAATGTTCAGCTATCGATAGATTTTAACTTGTTCGGTGTCTTAATTCTGTTTGGCCCAGTTAAGATAACATTCATATTATAAACTTCATGATCTCAAAACTTGAGAGATTTGTCGAATTGTCACTTAGTGCTCCGTCAAAAATCATCCAATCGAACTATAAAGCGTCGTAGTGCCTGAATATATGACAAACGATTTTGCCACTACGCCTTAATTTCAAGTCTCAGGCATAGATCAGGGGAAGAATGTTTACCTTTGGCTAAGTTAAAATATTTCCTTTAAGTAGCGCAATTTTGAACAAAAGAGAAAGAAGGATAGATTAGACTAGAACATAGCAAAAGAATTTTATCAACTCATTGATTGACCTCATGTGAACCGACTTGAAGGAAGGAAATGAATAAGATTTAAGTATAAAAAGGAAGCAACATACACACACATATTTGTTGAAATGTAAATCGATCGAACCCGCACTTGGTCATCTGTCGAGATTTCCAGATGTAGAAATTTTATACCTTAAACATGATGTATTCGTATCATTTGTTCTATTTGAATTATTTGACAAGGTCTCATTCGTATTAAAAGCGTAGACCAACAGAATTTCCTAAATATTTGTATTACAGTCATGATCAGTCGAGTAGGACAAAAAATGTTGATTGTTAACATTGTTGAGATTTATTTGTTACCAGTTTTGTACTTCAGTCTCTCCGCTACACTGTTTCTACACTATAAACTAGAAGGCTCGTTACTAAGAAACTAATATTTTTATTAAAATTGTATAACAATAGGTATCCGCTCATTTCATTGAAATATGTTAAATAAATATCCGACATGCATGATTGATAGGTGGTCATAATTACATTACATTACATTACATTACATTACACAAGTATTCCATAAAAATAGCATTAAATAAGCCCTAATTTATAATTTATAGAATAAAAATATATCTGAAGTTGGTAGGATTTGAATATACTTACCATTTTGACAATTTGTGTCCCAATATATGAAGGTAATATCAATGCTTTGATGTTCCCTGGCTTGAATTGTGAGCTCTTCTACACAATCTTGACAAAGATTTAAAGCCGAAAGAGTTGTTAGGATCATGGTTGGCTCAGTGCAAATCTCATTTCGTCTTTTCGTTCTTTTTGAATGACTAAGTGAATCGATTGAAAGACAAGCTGCGGTTTCTAGAAGGAAATATTTATGCCATTTAGTCTTTATGACAATATATTAAAGAAATTACACACTATTACACTCGCATAATGAACTGTTTATAATTAAAGGTATAAAATTAGAACAAAATTCGAATTTGTAAGAATTGTATCTTGAGTGCAATAAGTTTACTGTACGGAAGGATATCTATACTTATATTTGAAAAAAGTTAACAAATACATATAAAGATCAAAACAAAAGAAACATTGTAAGCAGGTGATATTTGCAAGGTTTTCTTACCTTTTCGTACATTGTGTAAAACAAATTTGAAAACCTTAATTCTCATTAGATTTGAATTTCATTGTAAACTTCATACAAAGGTGTTTTGTAAATATTTGCAGAAAAAACTACTAAAATGATAATAAATATGAAACTGGGTACATGTGTTTTAGTAATATTCCCTCAACACTATCCGTTTCACTGCTCTATAACTTTCAAAATATGTTCAAGTTACCCATTGATTTGTTGTTTCGTCACTTTAAACCTTTGTTTTTAAAGTCATTTACCATACATACTTTAAACTGACATTTACACATTTTTCAAACGATGTCAGTTGTTATATTAGATATTATACGTGTAATTAAAAACAATATCAATCAAGGTGTGTGCCCATGGATATAACGCGAAACGTATTCATGATGCATGCCTTCTCGATGGCATGCATTAAAACACGGGGTAGGAACTGTTACATGAATAATGGAGTTCAAATGATAACTTTTCTGGAGTTCTTATGATAACTGTTACGGATTTCGTTGGAAAACTTTATTCCATACTGGAAAAAACACACTTGAAAAATACTTTTATCTTTAAATTCGGAGTTTGAGTTGCTCAATTAAACTTAAATGATTAGGCTTGCCTTACCTATTGTATAATGTGTCAGAAAAAACAACAACATTATAGTACATTTTTTATCGCCTCCTGTTTAAAATTTGGAAGTTTTGAATATTTTTTTTCCAAATTACTTGCGCATTTGTACATATATATTTTTGAATAATAAAACATGAAGAATAAACCATTCAAGACGTGTTATAAGATAAACAAAGCGCAAGGATGTTATGTTGAATTTCAATCAAAATCGAATTGAAATATGTAATGGTATATATAATAATAATAATAATAATAATGTATACCCTCAGCAGTTATGATTGCCCGGAATCGTATTAATGGTGGCCATACCCTTGTTAGAGTAGTTGTTAAAAACAACAAGCTTGTGTTTGTTTCTATAACAAATACTTCGTCGTTGAAATTCTCATCAATGATAAATTCATTGTTGTCCTTTTGCGATGTTTTAACAATGAGTGCACTCTGCTCGAATAAACAATATTATAAAAAAGATTCTGAAACAAAGTTAGTACATGTATTCAACTATATTTACATAAAGGATTTAGGAAATATTCAGATATTGAAAACGTTTCTGGCGAGAGAAGAGCAAGGTCGAGTCAATGTTTTTTTATTTCAAAGGTAATCACGGTAAATGATGATAACGAATAAAACTTTTATGAGAAATAGGTTAAACAAATTTGAAAAAAAGAAAGAAATGAATTACATAATTTCAATGTTTTCATTTGACAAAAAAACACAAGAGAAATATCAGATAAAAAATATCAGAAATATTATCTAGATAAATTAGAGTTAGAAAGTATCAGATTCATATAAACACATGCTCTTCCGTCCGTGTAGATTATTGCTCTTTATTTCTGGTTTCGTCATTGAACAGTTTGTACTTCAACCTCTTTCACATTTCAGGCATAGTTTTCTTGTTCTTCAATATTATCTTTTCTTTCGACTAACATAAAAAAACTTATAGACTTTAGCTATTCGTAAAAATGAATTTTCAAAAACTCCTATCGGCTGAGAATTAAGACTACTGATAAACACACCGGTTCATAAACTAAAATTTTCTCATCAAACTATGCGTAAAATAAAATTTTAATAAATTAGATTTAGTGTGTCAATGAAATATAGAATGGACTTAAATATTTAGTTAAAAAAAAGACAAAAATATTAACCGCAAAAGATATGAGCAAAAATAGAAAACTGTAGGTGGTTTATTTAAACCATTAACTAAAATCGACTTATGAAAGAAAGTTATAAAGGTCAAGTTTATTCAACGTTATAATACATACAAAAGAACAACTCTTCTTAAAGACTTCCTTATAACCTCCGCAACAAAAAACGGTTTGTCAAAATTAAGTTTTCCAGAGAAACCAAGTGTTCCAAGCAAAGACAAACTGACATCATCAAAATTCAAAAGAAACATGAGAATTTGACAATTGTTATAATATTTATTTAGCTTGCAAGCAACTAAAAGATTTCAATTTAAATGAATTTTACTTCTCTAAAGATTGAAACGTCTATGCAAAATACATCTGTCATTAAACACTTACTTGAAATGTGCAATAGTATACATAGTAAAATACTTTAAGCGCATAGCATCTGTAAACCTACATCTTGTATGGCTTAATACTCATGATGTCAGAGGCAAGTTAATCTAAGAAAATACTTTTTTCTAATAAAAGAAACAAGTCTAGAATTTCATAATAATACCAAATAACTGTTTAAATTTCTTATAACCCTGTTGACAATTGTACCAATATCAAAAGACAAGGAATAATAGCAGACAAAATTATGCCAGCAGAAGATTGATGACGATCATTAAAAATTAAATCATTATCAGCTGCATTAATGTAATCCTGTAAACAAGGACAAGTATCATCATAATTACCAACATGTTGATATGATAAAAGCCGATATAAGATCCAATTGACCTTGAGAAATTCTTAAACTAAGCCTTAAATTATTATTCCTTTGGGGATGCTTTGATAAAAATTATCTTAATTAAGTTAAAACATTTTCTTCGATTTTCACACTGGCCTTAGCTTTCGCAGACGTGTTGGGTCATTTGCAGCAGCGGTGGCGTATTCGTTGCAGAAACGGTGGATAAAATATGGCCGTCTGCTGTTGTCTGTAAGTTTATGACTGAATGTTTCTTTGTGTTTTGACGTTTTACTGAAACAAAACCTAGTGAGACTGGAGCCAATATATATACTCTTACAACTTATTACTCGCGCACGATGCAAGTCGTTGTCGTTTATGCAAACACTTATGCACAGTTTAAGGGGACGCAAGTTCTGCCTAATTTTGGTAATAGCGCGTACAAATGTGTACAAAACTACCACTAAATACATCAGTATGGCATCGTTTGTATTATAGTTGCACAAAACAACCTTATTTTTGAACTTTTGATAATTGTTATTGCCTTTTCATACAAGAATACAAGAATTGACAGACATTGATTACAACGCAGACGGCGGTGGATGCGATTGCATCGCAGTGCCATGGCCCCGATTACATTTATGTCTATTGTGATGGTTTAACGTGATATATTATGCAGTTTTTAATAGAGTACAATCCTTTTCTTTCGTTGACATCAGAGAAACGTGTTTACTTGATGTTCAAACTATATAATTATATATACAAACATAATAATACTGCAGTGCGTTTTGAACGTCGCTTTTCATTAGATAATCGTAATGTTTATATAGATTTTTATAATACTGCATGTTTGTAACTCACTTTTTATTGGATAATCGTCATGTTTATATAGATTTATGTACACGACTGCTGTCAATTTTCTTAGAAATCTAACTTTTTTTCAAAAAGGAGGTTTGCTGTATTATAAATTCGTTATAAATATTCCTGACAGGTTATAGAATCGTTTATAAACGGTTGTTTTCAAAATAATCCTCGCGTAGTGGCTCTGGTTATATTTTCAAATAGCCGTTGATGTAATCCATTTGACCTGTCAAAAATCTTTATAACTAATTATATACAAGGCTGCTGTCAGTTCATAAATATTTTGTTCTATAAAAAAGATGCTTGCTGTATTATATTTTTATAAAGAATTTCGCGTTATATAGCCGTATATAAACGGCTCTGTCGCAAACGACATATAAGCTGTGAGAAACCTTCATAATAAATATCATAGTACTGTACAAATATCCAATGAAAATAGACGTAACAAACGTGAAGAATTATAAACACATAATTTCTGAATTAAAGATGTTCAACATATATTCTTTAAACTTTGCATGATGTTAGAATATGATAACAGAAACATTTCAAGCGGAAAAATTAGAGGTCACTGATCTCCTCTTCTGCACGTGCATTTGTTCTTTTTTTACTTATTTGCAATTGGGGTTGCAGGGGAAGGTAATGTAAACATACGTCTGAAAAATACTTTTTCCTTTTGCTATGTTTTTCAGTATATTTATGCATATTAAAAAAATCACATTTGATTCCTTAAACTATTTCTGTTACCTTTTTTTTCAATTTCATTAGATTTACTTTAAATTCTTTTAAAATATACTATTTTGAAACCATTTACCATTTTTTTAACCATTTTTCTCCGATGAGTGTCACAATTTAAAGACAAAATTAAAAAATCTGTCCTTTACTAACTACAGATATTAAAAAGAAGAAGTTAACTAATGAAAATAACAATAATAGATTTAATTTACTTTCGTGTCTTCCCTCGAAATAAGCAAATAAAACAACATCAACAACAAAAACCAACAAAAACAGTCATATTCAGGAGCAGATCGATTGAAAACGATGGTTTTATCTTATGAAATGTTGCACCTTCTCATTATCCCTCATGTTCAGACTCAATCAAATCGAGTCTGCAATTCACATGTAATTTTGCTGTTTTTAATGCTTCAGAGGGATCACCTTTTGCCAGATAATAATGACTCCAGAATACTTCCTAAAATCTTACCGTTTTAGTATAAAAATTTAATTTTGACAGTAAACTTTACTAATTTTTGAAATGTAATAAATAGAATATTATGTTCATATATTTTCTATTTTTAATAAACTGAAGTCATTGGTTGTATAAAGTAGAAACATGTTATCAAACGTGTTCAATAAATAAGTACTGAACCCACAACGACCATGTACTGCACAGTTTGAGTATAACCTGAAAAGTTATAAGACTGTTATATGAAACGTCAGAAAAAAGTAAACAATGAACCAGCATCTGCATATGATATTTATATCGTTATCCCTTTCTGTGTCGTCACATTGTGTAAATATCCCAAAAATGAGCCAATAAAAATGGGTATGCTTTTGGGTTATTTATCTGTGAAACATTTTCAAAAGAAGCATTAATTCTGTTAATCTTTATGAGTATTATGAGTATCTCTTTTACATATTTGTTGTTGAAGTTAGAACTTAAGGTCTTTTTAATCCCAGGTAAAACGTGGACAACTAGTATTTTATGAAAATACCGGCCAAAAGAAATTTTCAATGGAAGCAAAATGGAAGCGGAACTCGAACATCTAATAATCATATTATTTCAAGCACCAAATAAACATGTTTCTCTGATGTCAAAGAAAGAAAAGGGTTTTACTAAATTAGATACTACATTATGTCAAGTTTAACTCTCAGAGTAGACATCAATGTTATGAGGGCCACCGCATTGCGTTGCAACCGACTCCACCGCCGTTTACATTAAAATCAATTTTGTAAATATTTTTATAAACAAGAGGGCACTATATCGCCCCCCTGACCCATCGACCTCATCCGAGAAATGTCTTAGACAAGCATCCTGACCAATGTTGATGACAATTGAGTAAAAGATGTGACCTCTAGAGTGTTAATAAGGTTTCTCTATATTTAGGCAGTGTGGACTAGTTTTTGACCCAGGTGACTCATATTCGAACTTGACCTAGACATTTTTAAAAAATTTGTAAACCAATTTCCAGGAAATTTGGATAACAACAGTAGACACTAGAGAGTTCACAAGAGTTGTGTATGTTAAGCTCCTGTGACCTTGTTTTACATCAAAGATGACCCATGTTCAAACTCCTTCAAGCATTTAATAAGATAAGTATCCTGACCAAGTTTGATGACAATTGGGACAAAAATGTTCCAATTAGAGTATAAACAAGCTCAGGGTGAGCTATAAGGATCGTTGAATGTCCGTCGTCAGTCGTCCGTCATATGTCATCCGTTGTCCGTCCACAATTGTTCGTTAACACTCAAGCGGTCACTTTTTTGCCTCAATCATCATCAAGCTTTGTCAGGATGCTTAGCTAGGTAATAGCTCGAATGCGTTAGAACATGGGTTATCTCGGATGAAAAACTAGGTTACAGGAGCTAGAAATAGAAAAACCTGGTCAACACTCTAGCTGTCACATTTTTGCCCCAATCATCATCAAACTTGGACAGGATGTTTATCTAGGCAATAGCTCGAATAAGTTTAAACCTAGGTCATCTCAAATAAAAAAACTAGGTCACAGGAGCTAAAAATAGAAAAAAGCTTATTAGCACTTTAATGGTCACATTTTCCCTCAATCGTCATCAAACTTTGTCAGGACGCTTAACTAGGTAATAGCTCGGATGAGTTCGAACATGGGTCATTTTGGATGAAAAATAGGTCACAGGAGCTAAAAATAGAAAAACAGTGTTAACACTCTAGCGGTCTCATTTTTGTCTTAATCATCATTAAATATAGACAGGATGTTTATCTAGATATTAGCTCAAATGTGTTTGAACATTGGTCATCTCGGATGAAAAACTAGGTCACAGGAGCTAAAAATAGAAAAAACCTTTTAAACACTCTAGTGGTCATATTTTTGACTCATTTATCATCAAACTTGGTCAGGATGCTTGTCTAGGTAAATGCTTTGATGAGTTTAAACATGGGTCATCTTTGATGAAAAATAGGTCACAGGAGATAAAAAAATAGAAAAATCTTGTCAACAATCTTGTGGCTATTATTATGATCCAAATATCCTGGAAATTGGTCTGAAAGTTTGTTTTAATGATTTCTGAGCCAAATTCAAATATGGGTCACCTGGGTTCAAAAACTAGGTCACACCGCCCAAAATATGGAAAAACCTTGTAAACACTCTAGTGGGCACATTTTTGACTCAATTATCATCAAACTTGGTCGGGATGCTTGTCTAGACAATAGCTGGGATGATATAGAACATGGGTCATCGTGGATAAAACACTAGGTCACAGGAACTAAAAATAGAAACGTCTTGTTACACTCTAGTGGCTACTGTTTAAATCTTAATATCCTGGAAATTGGTTTTAAACTTTGTTCTGATGATTTTCAGGCCACATTCGCATATTGGTCACCTGGGTTCAAAATTTAGGTCACACTCCTCAAATATTGATAACCCTTGTTATCACTCAAGCGGTCACACTTTTGACTCACCTGTCATGAAACTTGGTCAAAATGCTTTTCTAGGTAATTGTTCGGATGAGTTCGATGGGTCAGGTGAGCGATCTAGGGCCATCTTGGCCCCCTTGTTCCATATTTGGGCAGTGTGACCTAGATTTGACTCATATTCTAACTTGACCTAAAAATCATCAAAACAAATTTTAAGATCAATTTCCAAGTTATTTGGATCAAAATAGTTTTGGAATCATGGAAATTGGTCTGAAAGTTCATTATGATGATTTCTAGATCAAGTTTGGATATTTGGAGTGTTAACAAGCTTTTTTATTTTTAGCTCCTGTGACCTAGCTTTTGACCCGAGATGACCCATATTCGAACTTTGCCTGTATTTCATTGAGATAAACATTCTGACAACGATTGATTATAATCCAATTTAAACTGTGACTGCTAGAGTGTTAACAACATAATTGTTGACGATGCACAACACACGACGCACGACGACTCACGCCGGACATAGCCCTATCACTTTATTTCACCTTGACCACTTGGTGGTCAGGTGAGCTAAAAATGCAATATCAATTTTCAAAAGTTCCAAAATATGATTGTTTTGTGCGAGTACTATACAAACGATGTGATGCTCGTGTATAAAGGGGTCGATTTATACACGTTTGTACGTGTTAATTTTAGTACAAAAGTGCATGGATAAATAGCAACGAATTGTACTGTGTGCGTGTCATAACCTGGAAGAGTGCATGTGTCGGCTCGAGTCTGGTTTTTTATTCTGTAAAACGTCAAAATGCAATGAAAAATTCAGTCATAAAATTATCGACAACAGCAAACGGCCATATTTTATCCATCGGTTCTTCGACGAATACTCCAACGCAGGTGATAGACCCACCTCTCCTGCGAAAGGTACTGTGATTTTCAGGATATGTTGAAATATAAGACAGTTTTAAATGTAAATTAAAGTTGCAGAACCGAAAACTTAAAACGACAAAAAAAAACATTAAACCAAACCAAATCTTCTTGTATCACCTCACAATGAATGAATGAAAACAATAATCATTGAATTTGTGAATTTTCTATGTTGATAGCTACAAGACAACCAACCAGAGATTCGATTTTCCGTACTAGAAATATGAATTACTCTTATTTCACAATGAGAAGTAGCAGAAAAACATATTTCTCCCAAACTGACGCGCTAAATTTAAAATCTAGCTTGCCAGAATTCAAAAACTGATCTCAACTGAAAATTATTTCTTACCTTTGAATTAGTTGACCAAAGTCTTAAAGTAAAAATAATGCATAGTAACTCAAGAATAGCTATTAAAAATATTTCAAATATTTTCAGGGAAATTTGAATGAAAATGTTTCTCTTTAAAACACAACGATTTGAAAGAAAAACATCCGTTGAAAGAATAGCATGAGGTTTCGACCAATTTCTATATAACAAGATAGAAACTCCATTTAAATCTTTCAAAAATTCAAGCCACCAAATGATAAATTTTAATGGAAGTTTATTATATAATAGGGAAGGTATTTATAGAACAGTTTGAGCCATTTAATGAGTCTGCTAATTAAATAGTGAAAATCTTGCTTTGGCGCTCAAACAAAAGTCGAATAAAAAATGAATTTTCAAATAAGAAAAATACATTTCTTAGTGCTCTTTCTGTTTTAAAGAACCACATTTAAACTATTTATTTTTATTATTAACCGTCGGACGTTACCTCCATTGTCCTTGATTTTATGATGAAAATTACACGAAAAAGAAACTCCTGAAGCCGGGCAATAATATTGTTATCAACGTATTACTAGAACTCCGCGAGTCGGATGTGTCGCCTTGTGAACAATGTAGTTTAGGAGAAATAGCCAGGACAAAAATGAAATATGAAAAATAGCAATAACTAAAAAAATAATAAGTGCAGAGCAGCAGTTTCTGTGCACTGCACTTCTTATCAATAAGATCTATCATTCTATATATGATGTTTCAAGTCCATAGCTTTCATACTTGAGGAGAAATGACCAGGACAAAAATAAAGTAAGAAAATCAACAAAGGGCAATAACTCAAAAAATAAGAAATGCAGAGTATCAGTTCTTATGCACTGCACTTTTTCTTCATGAGATCTATCATCCTATGAAGTTTCAAGTCCATAACTTTTATACTTTCGGAGAAATGGCCTGGACAAAAATTAAGTATGAAAAATAACAAAGGGCCATAACTCAAAAATTAAGAAATGCAGAGTACCGATTCTTGTGCACTGCACTTTTTCTTAATGAGATCTATCATCCTATGAAGTTTCAAGTCCATAGCTTTTATTCTTAAGGAGAAATGGCCAGGACAAAATTAAAGTATGAAAATAAACAAAGGGCAATAACTCAAAAAATAAGAAATGCAGAGTAACTGTTCTTGTGCACTGCACTTCTTCTTAATGAGAGCTATCATCCTATGAAGTTTCAAGTCCATGGCTTTTATACATTAGGAGAAATAGCCCGGACAAAAATAAAGTATGAAAATTAACAAAGGGCAATAACTCAAAAATTAGGAAGTGCAGAGTACCGGTTCTTGTGCACTGCACTTCTTCTTAATGAGATCTATCATGCTATGAAGTTTCAAGTCCATAGCTTCTTTAGTTGAAGAGAAATGACCCGGACAAAATTAAAGTATGAAAATTAACAAAGGGCAATAACTCAAAAAATAAGAACTGCAGAGTACCGGTCCTTGTGCACTGCACTCCGGGTTATTGAAAGAAGCATGCATACCAAGTTTGAAGTCAGTCAGACTTAAAGTGACTGAGTTATGCTCCGGACAAGCTTTAGGGGACGCCGACGCCGACAACGACGACGACGCCGCCGACACAGACGCCGCCGAAAAGTAACCCCTATATGTCACCTTTTCAAGGCGACACAAAAAAAAGACAATACTTTAAGGCTCTACCTAAATAATAACATGAAAAATGAGCGCTCAGGTTTGTTTTAGCCCCTTCAAAATCATCGAGATAATTAAGTATACAAACACTCATGCAAAGCATAGTAAAAGCTATTGCATTATAACTCTTTGACATAATATGAGGCTGACATACGCCCCAAACAGAGTTTATGCACGTCTTTTTTCTTCCTATGTTGAAAATTCTGGTTGCCATGGCAACAAATAGGCTGAAAATATGGCAAATTTTACACCTAAACTGGATCCAGTGATAACACAAAAAGTACTGGAGATATTTTAATGAAACTTGAAATATGGGTAGATTGCAGTCTAAAGATTATGCACGTTGGTTTCTTTTCTTCCTATGTTAAAAATGTTGGTTGCTATGGCAACAAATAGACTGAAAATATGGCAAATTTTTCACATAAACTGGATCCAGTGTTAATGCAAAAAGTAATAGAAATATTTTAAAGAAACTTGTCTTATGGGTAGATGGCAGTCTGGAGATTATGCACGTTGTTTTCTTTTCTTCCTTTGTTGAAAATTCTGGTTGCTATGGCAACAAATAGACTGAAAATATGGCACATTTTACACATAAACTGAATCAAGTGATAACACAAAACGTACTGGAAATATTTTTATGAAACTTGACATACGGGTAGATGGCAGTCTGGAGATTATGCATGTCTTATCTTTTCTTCCTATTTTGAAAAGATATTGGTTGCCTTGGCAACAAATATGCTTAAAACATGGCAAATATAACAATATTTGTGATTACTCAAAAAGAGCTGAATTTTGTTTATAAAATTGCATCTTTAATTCAAGAGTTCTCTCCTCTTTAAGAATTCTGCTTTTAAAAATTGTTATATTTTGGTAACAGGGATGTTTCAGATATTAACTTTAGAGTGTCCTTCAGTCCGTCTGTCTGTCTGTTCCTAAAAACTGTTTCCTGCGATCACTTTTAAAGAACTTTTCCAACAAATTTACTTAAAATAGAGAAAAATTGAAACATTAGTGAATGGCCAATGGCCCTTCAGAATGTTGATGGGGTTCTAACTGGTAGGGGACTTATGGATTGCTTGCAATACTATGATAATTGCTTGTTTCTTTAAAGAAATATATCAAAGATATTTTCATTAATTTTCACATTTCCTTTAAGTTGCTCATAGCTATCATTAAGTCAACAAGGGCTTGAACACTCTAGATAATCTTATTCAACCTTGTCTTTAATCCAACATGTTGCAAAGATTTGCAGTGATAATCTAGCAATGTCCTTAACATCATTATTATGAGGGATTTCTGCTGATATTTATTTCTTAGTAATTGACAACATATTAACCTAATTCTTTTTTCAGTATCTGGTCTGCAATTTTCCTAACATTAATTCTGTTTTGGTTAACATGACTGACATGATTAAATAAAATGGCTATTTCAACATATTGATATGTGTCTTCCCATTTGAAATGACCTACTACACTTAAGTGTTGTTATATTTTTCTAGTCCTTCGGAATCATTGATGCCAGCACTTTTGAGTGTTGAGAATTGAGTACCGCTCATGCCGGTGCAAGGAGCGTGAGGGATGTTGCACGTATTCAGTATCCCTCATGTACAGACTCAATCAAACCGAGTCCGCAATTCTCTTGTAATTTTGTTGTGATTAATGCTTCCGATGGATCACTTTGTTTCCAGTTTTTTAATTTAATCTTCCATAACGCAGTTGCATACAAACTCTTAACAATAAAAGCCGTACGAAGAGCAAATAGCATTAATTTCTTTAATGATTAAAGTCTGTCCTAACGATCAGAAGCATGAATGGGGAAAAATAATTTATTATTTCCCAGCAACAAATAAATTCCATTCTGATTTGTCTAATGTAACTGAACCAGTAAAGTTTTATACTCATTATCGTCTGGAGAACTAGAATAATCAGACATTTATTAAGCTTTATTACTGCAGTAGTCAGTAAAACTATGTTAAGCCCGTCTCACACAAAACACGGTTGGGCACACGGTTCCAAACGGTATTTAGCTCCAACCGTGCCTTGGGATTAGCTAGCACGAGATAGACTCGAATGAAACACGAGCATGTACGAATAAAGGACGGATATACTCGAACAAGCAAGGCATCCGAATACATATGATTGCTGCAAGGTTGAGAGAACAGTCTAGTACGGACTGGTACGATTTACCACAACTTTTACTCGATTTACTCAACTTTCACAGGGTTTACATAGTGTCCCGCCGACTTTTGTTCGAGTTATGCTCGGATAATCACATATTCGTGTATAATTTGATATAGATTGACCCATTATGATGGCTTGGCTTCATAAATGTTCGAACTTCCAACGAAGAACACCTATATATGTGAATATTGGTTATATGAAGCAATGCCAGATACAACAGATGGCAGGATAAGGCAACTAGAAATCATGATAAGACGGATAGACATTGGAGGGTCCCCCTGCTCATCAGGCTCGGCAGGGTCAGAAGGTTAGAGTGGTCGGCGGGCCTTGATGGCCCTTGTTGCATTCCTTCTGTGCGCGGGAACCTTCTTCTTTGGATACATTCTAGTATGATTCAGCAAGTACTCTTGGTGGATCTAGCAATTGAGGGTTGCAGCAGATTTTTCTGTAGGGTGAACGTTTCGGTTGTCAAAAAAAGCGTTTATCGTGCGTCCTTTTTTCGTGTAACGTGCGTGCGTATATCGTGCAACGTGCGTTTGATGAAACGCTTTCTCAAGCGTGCATCGTTTACAAGCGTTTAACGTTTATCGTTTTCCGTGTATCTTTTTTCGTTTATCGTGCGTTTGAGAGCGTGCGTTTGCTATCGTTTAGCGTGCTTATGCGTCCGTTTATCGTTTGGTCCAGAACGTTTTAATAGCGTGCGTCTGCGTCTGTCATTAGTTTAGAACATATAGTCTAAGCGAAATGATGGTAAACTTTATATGATAATATTTGACAGTTCTTTTATTTCAAGTAAAATCTTTTCTATAAATAACATAAATTTATTGTTGTTAACTCTAACATTCGATCTAGTTTGTGACCCTATGATGAAGTTCCATGAACACCGTACATCGACGCACGTTATTCACACATAGATTTAGACATTCTCTTGAAAATGTGTTGGGCTGCCGGTCTGCAATGTTTGTTTTCCTTTTGTTTAAAAATGTCATATTAATTCCGTTCGTTTCTGTGTATTTGACTCGATAATTTGATCGCTAATTTGCTTAAGTTTCTACCATTCTTTTTATTTACGCCGAAAGCGGTGTCGACGTAATATATGTCTATCTAGAGATTCCTGGGCTAAAGCAAAGTACTTTTTCAGAAATGCGCATAAAAACGAACCCGTTGAATTTTTTTTTCAATATTAGCGCATGATAGCTTATAATTTGAAAAAAATCATTTGTTGAAACATAAACCCGTTTAAAATACATGTCTAGCTATCATTTAATCAAAACGCTAAACGATCTAGCTAATTAAGTTGTTAAAGACTTATATGATAAGGATATTTTATTAAACGTTTAGAAACGTTTTTATTTTGCGTGCGTTTTAGCGTGCGTATATCGTTTAGCGTATTTCGTTTAGCGTATATCGTTTTGCGTGCGTCTGCGTATTATGTTTGGTAAAGCGTGCATGTAACGTTCGTTCGTATATCGTGTAACGTGCGATCGTTGTTTCCAGAGCGTGTGTTTTACGTGTAAACTGAAACGTTCACCCTACTGTAGTTGTGGTATTCGTTGTACAGTTTATGCTGATGAAGAGGCCGTGTGAGACTTTACGAGGCCATGTGAAACCGTGTATACCCGTACTACACCGTGTCTGCCATGTATGATTCGTACTTGAACCGTACTGGTCGTATGACGATCATATGAAACCGTGTGTGCACTCGAATGAATCGTACCGTGATCGTGTGCCCTTCGGATGTTAATCGGGTGTTGGATGTAGGACCTGGGGACGGTCTCTTACGATTCCATACGATTTATATAGTATTACGATCTTAACACGATTGGGCTCACTCGTGAAATGGACTTCAAATACGGTTTGTATATACGGTCTCTTACGATCTCACACGGTCTCTTGCGGTCTTGTACGGTCGTTTATACGATCATACATGGACATTACATCCGTGCTAGTTTTTTAAAAGTTTTAAAAATCATACACGGCTTGCACGGATACACTCGAATGGCCCGAGTGTAGCTCGATTAAACTCACGGTTAGTTCGGTTGTATGTACGGTTAACCGGGTGGTAAACCGTATAAGCCGTGTGTTCTGTGTGAGATGGGCTTTAGCCAATCTAAATAACTTTAGTCCTGGCTTTTCGTCTTAGACGTCAATTTATTAAACGTTAAAAATGAGTTATTTCAAGTTCCAAATAAACAAAATCAATGAATAAAATCAATTTGTTTAAAGTTGCATACTTCGAAAAAAGAATGTTTCAATTGAAAACGGAAAAGTATAAGTATGTCTTTATACATTATATTTAGGGTTTAAGTTATAGTGATTAAATGCGTAAAGCTGAGATGCGGCCCCGCGAGGGCTGTAATGCTTCTGTGTTTATAAGTGGAATTGATATCAGATTTAAATCAATAACAAATATATGTCCTAGGCTTATATGTTTGAGAAAATTCATTAGTTAGTTGACTCCGACATTTTGTATACCCTGGAATAGTTTTATATTTGAGCCATAAATTGATCTCAGGAAGCTGGTGAAAAGCATTTAATAAAAGCACTTCTACACAATTTAGACTGTTGCTGGAAAACGCAACATTCTAGTGTCCTAATTACGCCTTCGGTAGAAATATGATGCATAAAATCAATAAATGAATGTTATAATTTTTGAAAAGAACTGAAGAGACGATCATTAATGATCCTGTAACACAATTTTTTCATGGTTTTATTTCATAAATATGATGCTCAAATTAAGATTTGTCAATATTGTAAGTTCCAGTAAGCATTATTTATAAAGATATTACCCAATTTAACATTTCATGTAAATAAAGGGAGGTAATTTGAATTTTATTTTCTATAAATTCTAAGTCAAATTTTCCATAAGAAATGAATGCATGTAATTTATTGATTAAATATAATGAGCACAAATATTTGCAGTACACATTTTACATATTCTTCGATGTTTGAAAATTGTTTTATGTGCATAGTTATATAATTATATACATATATAACTTTTTGCAAGTGTGGTATACACATAGTAACAATATCAATCACAAAACATACAGGATCTTTAACAAAAAACTTACTCTTCAATATCCATTTTGATAAATCATCACGTTTAAAAAACGTTTAAACAATAACACTGATAAGAGATTAACAAAAATGGCGGACGAGGCATTCGGAAACACTCCGAACACTTTGAAAATAGGTTGAACAACATTAATTAATTCGTATCTAATTAACGGTAAAATATACCTGCGTTTACTCATTAGTTACAAAGTAAAAAACAAGATCTTGTTGATATATGAAACACTTTATGCGTGTTATTAAATGATAAGGGCTTTCCGCATCATAGAAAGCACAATATTTCATAAAAATAAATGTATACCTCTGATAAAGAGACGTTTGTGAAAACCAATTTGGCAAATTGATGTGGTTTGAAGTTCACAATCCATTGTAGATCACTGTCCAAAATTGTCCTGAAGGGGTAACTTAAGGACGTAATAATGGAGTCTGTACTCACGTATTGTACGTGACCAAAGTACAATCCATCTTTGCGTTTAGCTCTCGGGAACGACACCACAATGCCTGTGTAACGTAAAACAAACCTAGCCTAAATAAAAGCTTATATAGAGGCTCATATGCCTTATTGATAGGGTTTCTCAGGAATTGTCATTGCATCATAAAGACAAGCTTAAGACAAGTATAGCAAAGCGTAAATGCCCGGTGTATTACATTTAATTGTGAACATTAGTTTCAGTATTTGTTTTCATAACCTTATGGAAAGAAGCCGGAATCAAGCAATCGAGAAAGAGAAAATTTTGACCGCGACTTGAGCAAACTTTTTAAATTGTGCGCAATGTTAATCAGAAATTTCATACAGTATATTCTGATCAATCCATAGATAGTATATTTTTAAATGAAACGTAGATTACATTTATACTAAACTTACCTCAATAATGGGAAGAAGTTGTTAGGAAACATTAATTTAAATTGTCTTGATAACTTTAACATTCATAAGACTTATGGTTTAAATCATTAACTAAGATCTATAATATACACAAATTAATTGTGATACCACTTAAGTTATAATACAGTTTTGATTATCATAACACTGATACCACATGCTGATGTATCTATGTTACATCTGAATTTTGCCAGAAGCTATAATCTCTTAATAAATATGTCACACAAGCATAAGAAACACTGACCTGTACTGTTGAAAAATACTTTATTAAGAAATGTTAACAAACCAATGTTTTGTAGTTTGGCAAAACAATGCCCATCATCGGTTATCTTCTTACTTTTCCATAATCCAAACGGACTATTTTTGTAGTGATTACAAAGTCCAACTGGTTCGATGGATCCAATTGGTTCCCTTTTCGATAAATATAGTTCGTTATCAAATACATAATAGTCAGTGTAGTATTCATAATCCGGTTCATAAAAGTAGGGTTGGTCATATTTGTTTGACGATATATTATAACTGGCAACACTGCAATTGTTTTGAATACTGCAAAGTTCAAGACATCTCGTAAGATTTGTATTCAAGACAGTTGAATCTCCAGATAGCAATTCATATTCAAGAGGCATCATTTCAGATGATTTGTTGTTGTGGATGTCAGTTATACCTGTTAAATAAGAGTTGTAAATCTACAAGATTAAAAAATAATCATAGCAAATATATTTGTAATTTTAGAAAACACATTATATTGAGTCAAGATTTACTAGGAAATTTAAACAGAATATAAACATGTTTCGAATTGGGTACACGTAAAGTATATCTTTAATCGATATTTTTGTCACAATCCATTAATAGTAAACATGATACAAACATATATTCAACTGCCTAAATTGTCAACTTACGTGTCAGTTTACAGCCAAAAAATTTGAAATTAAGACATCTTGATCTGCGTGTTGGCTTTTCAAGTGAATGTTTGAATTTTGCGTATCTCCCATTGATTGGTCTCGGCAGAATGAACACTTGATCTATATCCCACCAGTTTTCATATTGGAATGTTCTAAATTCCTGAAATAATGAATCACCAGTTTGTGTTTTTCGAAATATCTTTGGCTTTATTTTTCTAGATCATAGTACATACATGTATATCAACATTCTTTTGGACAATTGGTTTAGTTTTAATAATGCAAAGTGGCTGATTTATAACGTTTAAAAACAATGTCTAAATTTATACTGAGATAAACCATTAGAAATGCAATGAAAATTTCTGAAACTATAAAAGTATGGCTAAACATAAAGTTAATGGGTATATGTGTGTTGTAATGTACAAACTGCAGTTACAATAAGAACTGTGGTACACTTTAATTCACCCGAGAAGTGTTTTTGACTTTTATTACTTTCAGAGACAGTTTTCTCCTAGTTGAACACCAAGAACAATTATGTAACCTTAGATACACATTTACCGCATTGTCCTGTTTTAAAATAAATGCAATCAGATTACCTTCATTGGTAGACATATTAGTTCATACGGTGGTAATCACTTACCCTTGATACCCTTCTGGAACAGTTTATCGCGGGAAATTTTGAAAAGGAATTATAGACACAATTGATTTAAGTAACCTTATATTATAACCTAACAATGTAAAAATACAACACTTGACATAACATTACATTCTTTATAATTCTTCCGATATGTTGTGTCGTTGTGTATTCTATTGTTACTTTGACATTTCTGACAAGCAAAACTATCGCGTTTCTAGCTTTCTTGATATTCAATAACTTTTTAACTATTTCACAATTTACACGCAAAAATACTTTTGATGTTTCAGGTGAAACACACGTTTGGTTTAAACATATTTATTCCCGGAAGTATATATAATGTACATATAAAAACATAATAAACAAAACATTTTTACTCAATGGAAAAGGATGAGAATGAAAGACAAGTCTTATAGAATTCTTATCATTAAGGCGTCATACAGCATTTGAAATACAATTTAAAATATTGACAAACATTTAAGAAATAAATAGTTAAATAAATTAAGAAATAAATAAATAAGCACTACTATTAAAGTTTATCTGGAACATTTACAATGAATAAAATATGAATACTGATGTTCAGTTGTTACTTTTTAAAATATGTTTACACAAACGAGCATACCATGACCTTGTATAACTGTAATGTATCCTTATTGTTGCCGAAATATAAACTGAAAGTGGTCCGCATGTCACAGTCTTTCGAAACGTGGACACTAACTCCTTCTATGGTTGTTACATCAATTAAATCAATCTAAATTGATAAAGATTATGTGTACTGAAAGTGTTGACATGTGTCAGAATTATTTTTAATTTTCAAATAAGGTATCTGAACAACACGTACATGTATATATTCTTCAGAACATTTTTGAGTCGCAGAAGAATGTTGCAAGTGCATCAGTAAAATACTAATTGTTCAAACCATTTCCTTCCACTTACACACTTTAGACAACTGAGTCAAAAGAAGCGATTCCCTGAATTGTGCTTATAGTTATGAAATGTGTGCATTCAACCGCAAAAATGATTTCTTATTGTCTTCCGTTTGAAAAAAGTACTGCGATGAACTAATATGAAATGTGTATAGTTTGTTTAAATAGTTGTGACGTATTTGAATCTCATTCACATCACGCTCTTATAAGCTCATTTGAATTAAAATCACTAAAATTATGAAGTAAGGATTATAACATCTTCACAAATCTTAAATTTTCTAAAGATATTTGTGATATATTGGACCAATCACCTCCTTATTTTCAAAACTGGAAAAAGATTGTATTCCATAGAGAACATATTTATAACAATTCATTCATACGTAAATTTTCCCTACATGTTATAAACTAGTATGACAAAACTATTTTATCCTTTTATTTTACAGAAAGACTAGTTTCACAGACAGACTACAATAAGTTGTAAATAGTAAAGGAAAAAGTATTTAATAGAGGTATTAAGTTGCCAACAAAATCTGGACATACACTTTAAAGTAAAGGATAATATATTGACAACAATATAGTCATCATTTCTCATTACTTTTAATTTTACTTAAATGTAAGGAGATAAGAAATAGATTTTTTCAAGTAAAGTTAAGCAGCAGGAAGAATGGTATCTCAATGATTCCAAATTGAAAATGTTTGAACATGTTAGTAAGTAGATGCAATAAAAATACTATCTTCCTGTTTAAAGTATTGCTCAATGCATTATCGTTTTATTCCTTTTATGAGGGAATACTTTTTACATTAATTATACAAACCAAAATCCAAGGTGTCAGATCTGTAGCATCATGAATCCAACCAGTAAAAATAGTGTTTGTATTTGTAGGTATTTGTGTTGTGGTTCCAGAAGAAACAGTGATCTGACTGTTTGGTACATGTTTGTTGTCTATTTCAATACTTTCAAAACATGGCTCACCATTTTCTACAGACAAAGCATTAGAAGTATTACAAAAACAAATACATACTCGTGTACAAACAAAAACAAAACATTTTGTTAAAAGGTTTGCCACGGGCACAGTTAATGATTTGTACTGTATAATTAATGAAAGATCATTGAAAATGGAGTACTGATTGCAAAGTGATATTAAGTGCTTGGATAACGCATGTGTTCCATATTATACTAGAAGTAAACAGTTTGCTTTAATGTGTTTTGGTCCTAGTATATCATATTGCCAAAATCTTTTCAGACAGTAATTGAAACACGTAAACAAATAACTCATTGGCGGCATTAGAGAGGTTAACACACCAACGTAAAAATGCATGGGTCAAATCTCGCAAGTGGCAAGCCATTGTGTCTGTTAGTAAGAAATTTTAAGCTCATTTTTGTACTGGTTGGTCCCAGGAACGGATTCCAGATTGTTTCAATACGGCTAAAGCTTCTAAAAACTCTAAATGAATTAGGCAGAAATTCGTAAAATTTAATTAAATAATTCATTCCCATATTAGAATATTCAAATGTTAACCTATGAAATTTGTTAGAAAATGGATTCATAAGTAATCAAAATAAGTCACCAACTTTATGAATGTTTTTTTTTAGTTTAAATGTTGAACTACTTAATAAATTAATATTTCTATCGAATTTAATATTCGAAGTTATCAATGGTGAATCATTCACAAACAATATTCTTCAGAGTTGGTTATTTTAAGCTTCATAAAGTTTACTTACGTGCTTCTATACTCGATATGAAGACCTGAAATGACATGTCGCCTGCTATGCTTGCCTTCAATGCAAATGTAAAAAACCGACCTTGTGTTCTCCTGCAATTTAAGAGGTCAATTAAAAATATACTCCGTATTCTACGAAAATAGATTTGAACAAAATAGTTCAGAAGCGTATTTTAGATATTTCAACAGATCTTACGATCTCTCATTCAAAGGTAAGCACATATTTCATCTTATAACAGCATCAATAAGGTATGCGAAACAATTACCTTAGATATAGTTTTCCTGGAAGAGTGGTGGTTTCTGTGTTACAAACTGCAGATTCCCCTAAATTCCCAGGTACATCACTGATAAAACACTTGAAATAGATATTTTCCTGAAGGAAAACATTCCAGCACTCAAAAAGTCATGCAATCGACAGACTAATAAATGTTTAATTCATTAAGATACTATGAATTTCAAAACACTGGTCATTAATTTATTTTACAAATTGTTGTTGTTTTTAATTATTATTATTATTTTACGACCTGCTAAAGGAGTGAATAAACGCTGATCACAGGTTAACATTTTGTGATATTTTCGACATCAACCGTTCACAGTATTCATATAGATAAACTCAAAATAACACGCGCGGTACATGCCTCGTATGATGGTTTTATTTATAAAAAAAAACATAAATTAACAACACGTGAAGATAACTTAAGATTAGCCATTCGTTCCCTATTTTGAGCCGGAACAAAAACGAAAAACAAGTTTATGACAACTAAATAAGTAAGACACCAGTCAATTGATAAAGGCTATTTTTAATACGCAAACGTATTAAAATGTTTTTAGCATCGGGGACCTTGACCTAAGTGTCGTACTGTTCGATAACTTCATAAAGTAAGAGGACTTCCTAAAGTATCTACTTTCTAAATATGAATGGCATAAGTAATTCAACGGATGATGTGTGATCAAAGTTGTTTATAAGCGACATTGCCCTTGATCTTGACCAATGTCGCTTCAGTAAGAAGGCCATCCAAGGTAGGTTTCCATCACGCTTGAAAGACATCGACCAATTAATTAAGGCTATGAATTATAACCAAAAGTGTAACTAGCATTATAGAGAAGTGATAAAATATCATATTGAATAAAGATCTTGGACAACAGTCACCCTCTCCCTGTTTTCTATCACTGTTTGATGTGTTTATAACATTTTAACAATACCTTTCTAGTTAAACAAATTGGCAAGTATATTTATGTTTCATCATAAAGGGAGCTAAATTAAAAATAATGTTACAGTTGTTCTTTTTTTTTTTGTTAATACTGCAATTGTTCTGACTAGTCTCTATAACTATGTGCAGTTTAAGCAAAATATTATTTGATGACAAGATATATATACCAACACAGTTTATCAAAACATGTTTTGCTTAATTAAGCTTCTTCAGTTGATATGATAAATAACAAAGGAAATGACGTAAACTCACCTTACTAAAGAGTTAAGCAAAGTATAGTTAATTTTCTTAAGCACTGCATTTTCTCTCAATGTTTCTATCACTTTGTAATGTTTAAAATGAATTGGTCGAAACTAAGCACATTTTCCAGAAGTATTTCAAATATTTATAAAAAAATATACAAATTATCATTTGAATATGTTTATATTAATTGCCTAATTTAAAATATATATATTTTCTGATTTGAAATATATATATATTATTCTAAATTATTTGGTATGAACATTGATGGTGAATAATAATATTTTGTCCTAGAACATTTAATTATCTGCTATTTACGTAAATATTATTTCAGATCATGCATCTCACAAATGCCAACGAAAACACAGTATAATTACTTCGTGGTTTCTTGCTATATGTGAGAGAATAAATACTATCAATGTAATTATTCATTGAATACTTGTAACAGACATTCCATTATGAACCAATTCACTTTAAATTATATCTTGTTAATGTATTTTAAGTTATTCGCTGGTCGAAAAAGGACGGGCGGATGAAAGGATGCACGGACGGAAGGAAGAACAGACTAACAATGTAGCGTCTATATACTCTCCCTCTTGGAGAATAAACAAAAAACGACTGGAACTCTTCTAGCAATCAAAATCGATCGGGTGACACCATGCCACACTTCCAAGCACACACTGCAAACACTCTCCATATAGGGATTCAATTTGTAATATTCAACTACTACTGTACTTGCCTAATTCGCGATTTACCCTCTGGACTTTGCCTACTTCTACAGCTAAAATAGGAGTTATAAGGACGAAAGGTTAAGTCAAACAAAAGACTGATGCCCGCCACAATTGAATTCAACAGAGAACTGACCGGGTTATAATCCAAGAACAATTTTCGATAATTTTTTTGATAACACCACTTGAAGCGTATCGATTGTTGAGGAGAGTGCTTCGACATCGGTTAAGCCGGTTGATATGGGTCGCTTTCTTCATCGTTGTTACGGCATTTATGCAATAGTTTAATGTCATGTGTGCACTTTTTAATGAAGTTTTAAATAACTGTTTAAATAGTTTGCATTAATAAACGGTATGTATTACTACAGGCTTGAAAAATATATTGGTAGCTATGTTTCTATGAGTTATTAAACTTGTAAAGGAGAATTCGGTACTAACGAACTTGCCCAATATAATTTCTATCAATTCATCATCAATAAAAGGGGTTATAACGAATTTTAAAGTCGGTCGGCTAACAAAAAAGTGTGGGCCTTGTCAGATAAAACAGGTATTTAGACATATTACATTGGCTATAGATAGTATATATAAAACATTCTCACCAAATGTGAAGACTTGATGTCAATCATAACTATCTCAAGTGAACGCTTACAGTCAATGAAATACCATTCAAAATCATTATCTGAAATAAATCAAACAACACTTTGCATACAGTTTTCTATCTGAGATTTAGTTAAATATGCCTATAAAATGACAAACTTCTAGAAGAAGAACATGAGTAATTTTACTGCATTTGATAATTTAATAAGTTCGTGACTATCTTAGAATAGATAAAAGTTCAGCAATACATACTTATAAGGACCGTTACACATGTAATAACGCCTGCAAATGTATATCATGTATGTCTTCAAGACATGAAGTTAAATCTTACCTTGATGCAGTTTGTAGAGGGTTCGTTGATTAAGAATCAGCTCTGAAATTTAAAAAAAAAAAAAAAAGGCTACGCTAGGCAAATTTAAAATGAAATTTATAAATGATTTCAATTCTGGATCTTAATGGTGTCTTTATTTTTGTTCATAATTACCGTTACAGTATTCTCCAGTATATCATTTTGTACATCGTTTTGTATTCATTTGAATTTGAATGTCTGAATTATGTATTTTGTAAAAAAAGTCGTTCATCAAAATACTGTACATACAAATTTGATGAAATAAATGATTGCAAAGGTAAACTTTCAGTACTCTGAAAATAATTGTTCAAAAGAGAACTAATTAATATTCAACATTTAATAATGGTGCTTTATATATGGATGACAATTTTTAATTTCATGTTTTACTGAAAATACTTTAAAGAAGATGTATAAGAATACATACCTGTTGCAGTTTCATAGTCAATGCTTTGGACTGTTAACAATTAAAAAAGAAAGAACAAACATTTGAATCGTTCATATAATGGTTTCAAATCTTCTCACAGACGATTTTATTCATATCCGTTAATATAATTATTATTTAAAGAATCTTTTGTTAGACTAAACGTTGGTCGAGATATAAAACCAGCTTGTATAGAAGTATGCAACTCTTGATCGATTGGGGATAAAGCATCGATGCGAAAAAAATACAATTTAGTCTGTTGAAAATTTGATTAAATAAATATTGTTTTTATAATTCAGCGACAGTAGGATTCAGACAAGAACAATCAAATAGTAAAATCGGCAGAGTAAATAATATTCGCTTGAAAAATAGCGTCAGTGACCTTCTTTATTTTGTCCTGTTAGAATCGAAAAATGTATTGGTCTGAGCCATGTTTATCGGATATTTAACACCGATTTGTGGCGTTTTTTGGCGAACAATTTACCACTCAGGACTATGGCCGCCATGGTCACTTCCTAAGGACAAATGTAAAAAAAAGTAAGATTTATCATAGCAATCAAACAACTCGCGATATCAACGACAACTGTTTTGGAGACTAATGTGTCAAAACAGTAGATTCTATGTTAATTTAACCTTAGCAAAATTCTAAATCATATTGTATCTCGCAATGTAATGCTGACATATAATACTAGTAGTAGTTTTTCAAAATAATTCAATAACATACTTCTTCACTTCTTGTATACTTATATGTTCAAAATGTACGATATAATACTTATAGCATTTATACGTGTGTTTACATTTAAATATTCCAGCAATTTAACAACATAATTATGCTACTTTGATTTCTGTACGAAGCCGCCATTCACGATCTAAGCGTCTCATAATTTTCTCAAAAATTGTTAATAATATATCAAAATTAGGCAAATCAAAACAGATTTTAAAACAGGAATTAATTTAACCCACAGTCATGATCCATGGTATGAATGGTTCTGATATAATATGGAAACGTCAGATTTTAAAATACATATACATTTATAATTTGAACTTTCTTTTTATTAAGGACGTTTCTGGGTGTTTTCATGAAGACATGTGTGCAAAGTTAAAACTGTTCAATAGATTTCATGTGTCTTGGCATTTTGTAAGAATATGATAACAGAAACACTTTAAGCGGAAAAATATTGGGGACAAATCCAGCCATTGAAATAAAAATGTATAGAATGAACCTATACCTATTTAAATTCAACTCTACTTCGTAATGACAAACAAAAAAATAAAGTTTTTTTCTTGGGGCTGAATTAATTATTTATATATTTAATAATCATAAGAAAAACAGATGCATTCTAATTTAAATGACAATTAAAATAAATGTACTGTGTCATAATGAAATGTTCATCTTCCTAATAATGTATGCTTACTAGCCTAGTAACAGACCTAAAATGAATCATTGATATAGTTTACCATGGTGTCAAAACCGCAGACATATAATTCAATATAAATAATTTATTCATATTTCTTGTATTATATATATGATATTTCAACAAAAACATATCCACATGTGGGAATATGTATTTTAATATCGAGTGTAGAGGTAGACCAATCAGAGACTGGAAAATCGAAAGTGGGCCTATACAAAATTGCTAAATCACAACCAAATAGCTATTAATCAGAATAATGATAAAATTAACTTTAAATATTTGTTCATTGAACATTGTAAAACCAAGATATCATTTTTCTTTTTATAAACACTTGCAAGAATTTGTATTGTTGAAATTGGACGATCACGAAAAATTCGATATAGATTTTAGCAAGTTTTAGATATATGCCAATTATCTATACTTTTAAAATTTTAAAATTATTTGATATTCTGTCCAAAATGACTATAACTAATTGATGTGATCTATGAATTTAAAGTTTTTTCTTTCAGTTTATCCGAATGATCAGTATAGTAGGTGCCCGTTGATTAATCCACTTACTTTCAGATTTAGAGCTTTAACTCGTAAATGACATTTGATTTAATATGATGAAATGATGAAGTTTATTAAATTTCCGAAATAAAAGGTGTGTTAAATGTGAATGATAAAAATTGATAAGATGCTTATTGTTTTTAAAGCTGCATTTTATAAGTTTCCCCAAAACAGAAATAGCTATAATTGTTTAATAAAATGGGTTTGATAGCGACCCCCGTTCTTAATTTTGTGTACTAAATGTTTTGTGTACAAAATGACTATAACATCCTCCGGAATAAGTTTGCAAATCCGGAATTTTCGCAAACTCAACTACCCTTTTTAACATAGTTTCAATTCAAAAAGTTAAATCAAACAGTAATTTGGATAAAAATTAACGATTATTGACCGTTTACACAAAGATAGCGCAATAATTAAACGCTGGGTGAGCGTTCAAAGTGTGACCTCCCATGGGGTTTTTCAGTTCTCTCACGGGTTTTTACGTATCCCACTGGGACTTTAGTGGGGTTTAAACCCCATTTCTTAAAGTGGGAGAATAAAACCGTGGGAGGAAAAATATTTTTTTTTTCTTAATATTTTTACATGTGTTGAATATATAATACTTATAATAAACTTATTAGTATTCGAGGAATATATTTAAAGAATTTGGCAATTCTCCCATTGGCTGAACTAACCCATTTAGTAAATGGGAGAAATCTCCCAAAATTAAAATGGTGCGGAAACCTCCCAAAATTAAAATGGGAGAAATCTCCCATGATGGCTAACTTGCAGAAATACCCCATTAGAGCGTGATGGGAGAATAACATTATGGGAGAATTCATCTATATCTTTTTTTGTTTTACATATTGGATCGGAAGTTTAACGGTAAAAGTTTTTCTATATGTTAATATTCGGTTCCAAACTTTACTTTTTATGTTTTTATTTACACAATAAAGTATTTGAAGACTACAATAATAGTTTTCTTGCATAAAATTTAATTCTTATTTTTTTCTAAATCCCCCATTATTTTTATCTCCCATTTTTATAGAATGGGGGATAGCAAACCTCCAGTGGGAGAATGATAAAACCCCATGGGGACTCAACTTTGATTGTCTCCCCAGCACTCATTGTTAGGGGTATGTGAAATTTAAAGACCAGTTTTTGTTTAACTTTATACCCATTGTTAACTGAACTCTTCATTTATTCTCTAATTACTTAAGAAAGGGTAGCTGAGTTTGCGAAAATCCCGGATTTGCAAACTTATTCCTGTTAACTTAAGCTGTTCTATACAAACATTATAGATCATTGTGGCGAAATTGAGAGTACATTTCCTATTTACATATGAAACTCCGCCGATGGGAGATCCGAACATCAACAGAAAATCAACAATTATGCCTTTTAGTATCAGTCCAAATTTAACGGTATATTTCCGTATTATATAAAGAAAAGTTTCATAATTTCATTCGTTGAAAACCTTTGTATAACAAAAGGCCATATTTATCGCGAAAGCATAGCGTTAAAGTTGATTACATGGGAACATCCTACATTCGCTTTTTACAGCTATTGATATTTCTAAAGTCTAACACTGTGACGTAACGCATACACAGTCTTCATTTTGCTGTTAAAATTGTATACGAACTATAGTTCCACCGTGGGGTTTTCCTTTTAAAGTCATATTTTCTTAACAGTATTTGATAGATTTTACAACCATTAGAAAAAATGTAGACTGCTTGATTTTATTAGGCGGACAGCAAAATATTTATACATATTTTATAGAATATAGCTTTAATTGACAAATAAAAATGAAACCCGATATTTGAAGAAAGTAATATTTAAGATAGAATTCAACCTTGAATAAAGATAACTTACCTTTTGGGTTATAGAAACAGTGAGTCGCTCCCTGAGACACAGTTGTTACGTTGAACTGGGAGCAATTTGTATCTGCCTCCTGTCAAAATATAGGTTATTGTATTCGACTTATATATAAAATAGCCACGTTCAGTGCAATATTTGATATATGGCAAAAGTGTACAAAAGATTTTACAAATTCGATTTCATTATACAGTCATGTGCTTCCAGGTTGGAATATGATGCAAATTGTAAATAAAGATTACGTTCAAATAGGTTTCAACTTAACTGTGTAATGTTATACTTGTATAATAAATAACATATGTCAAATGTCTATTTAGTAACTTGCCTTTAATTTATTTGATTTCTGATATTAAAGTAACTTCTAATTATTACTAATAAAAATAAAAGCCCTTGCCTTTTCAAGAATGAAATCAGTCTCCAACAATCTAAATGTTTCATTTGTATGAACGTATCCCATGTCAGCCAATTTCTTTCTTTTACAGATTGAAATGTGGAGGATTTTAGTTAACATTTCAGAATTCCCTAAAATAATACAGAAAATTATATATTTTATCTTGTAATCATTCTGAACAATAGTAGTATAACATGTGAAGAAAACAAAGCGACGGACAAAATTTCAGAACACATTTAAACGGATCCTAAAAAAGAGAAAAACAAAAGAAAGCCTAACACATCAAAACTGTAAATCGGTTTGATTAAGCATGTACATCGACGATAGTTGTGATCACATGATAGGAAACTACCGTCCACGCCGCCTCCCAGCACAATCTTCAGCAAATAAAGCCTGCAATATCTCAAGTTTTATTTGTCAAAAGATTTTTTTAATGTCCTGGTACAGTTTCAAAAAATGGCACTCATTGTTCAAATACCGGAGTTATCTTTTGCTTGCTTTGTGTTTGCGTTTCAGCATTTAGTACAGTAACAGTGAATAAGTATTTGTATGGAAGTCAAGAAACCGTTGTTAAAATTTACATATCTTTATCATAAATTATTTCAAAACTGTTTTGTTCCGATTTTCAGCATGTTCTTAATCCATAAGAACATCATGAAGCTCATACTTTTCTTTCCTACAGAGAGAAAGCTGTATTCAATTCAAAAGTATAGTGTACTTTTAACACAACCAGCGTCAATCAGTTTAAATATTTCGTCCATTTAAAGATGTATTAACAAATTTTGTTATAATGCAATCCTAAAAACTATCAAAAGTATGATATACTGTTCAAATCCACTTTTACGAACATTTTCTTACCAAAATTGGTTAGTAAATAGCTCTTTTGAACAGTACAGACAAACAAGTTTAGAATAGTTTTACCCACGAACCTTTTTCACTCACTGCAATATCTGGAACCTGACCATGCGAAACAAATTCAGTGACAGGCAATGTTTTAGTGGATTCTTCAAATCCTAGAAAAAATCATGATACATAGTATTAGATATACTGTATATCAGATATATCAGCTCAAATGTATCATTCATGGAATATGATGGAAGTGATATATGAACATAAAACCGCAAAATATTTGATGCCAGATTAGAAAAAAATTATAATTATATGAAAATCGCAAAAACAAAATAGACTGAATATATTCATGAGAGATATTGGAAAGTTTGATTCATATTGCCCACGCAAGAATCAGTTTTTGTCAGAACATAAAGTTTTTTCAGTATACAATCATTGATATATACCCGTGGGACATGAAGATCCGATCTTATAAATGCTGTAGTTTCCTGAAATCCATTGTTCCTTATCAAGTGCAGTGTCATTACGGAATTTCACGCAAAAATAAAAAAGCGTCCAATTTTCTAGACCATGCGGCGATTTAAAATAGTCATCGTTTATGTATGAGGAATCGGGGTCCCAATTCCTACCCAACACTGAAGAGACACTTTCTGAATTTTTAATCAATTCTACCATCCTGACCTTTAAATTGCTTTTCGACCATCCGCGAGACTGTGATTCCGGACAGCCATATTTACACATTGGAATTGCGTATGGCCCTGGTGGCCACACGCTCTCTTTCTCTTGTCTTCCTGTAAACAGAAAGAAAATGTAGATTTATTTTATTTAAAAAAAAAACACTTTTAAAATAAATTTATAAACAAAGCAAAATTTCTGGTTCTTCTAGTCACAGTTATCTGTAGCAAGTAATGGTTAATTTAATTTGTAGCAATTTTACCTATATTTCTATGACTATGTTTCGAAATTTTAGAATGTGAATTACATATCCAATTCGATTCAACAAATTAAATAAAGGAATGTGTTATGTAAAATGTAAAGTAACTCAATAATTTGAATTTCAGCTAAAAGAATCAATGTTCTCTTTGATAGAATTATGTAAAAAATAGATTTCATTTGTATCTTTTATTAATCAGTCAATCATCATAATTTGTCGATCATTACTTGTTGACGATAGTTAAAAGTATTTTAGGTAGTTTATCGTATGGGCAAAAATGCTTAAAGATTTTTTCTTCTTTCGTTTGACATTTAGAATTTTCATAGCAATGCTGAAAAAAATTATACTTTTTTGTGCAATGCAAATAAAAAGACACGGACGATGTGTTAAGTTCTCAAATTGACAATGTTTCGGATTTGTATGATGAATAAAATAATACGAGATTCATATCGACCATAAAATCACATGTACCTGAAGGAGAAATGGTTCATTTTATTTATTTGTCGATTTTGAAGTTATTGTGCGTTTTTTTTTAAAGATTCACCTAAACAAATATATGATTTACCCTATAATAAATGTTACCAGTATGAATTAAATGTATGATTAACCCCGGCAGCGATTTTTTCATTGTTTGCATAAAAGTTCATATTACCAGAAATATAAATCTTAAAGTTGTCAAAAGGGGATCAATTTAAGACACTTTATTAAAGTATGTAATTAATGTGCTTGTTGATAGGCGGCAATTGTAAATGAAATGTTCCCTCTCTGCTCCAGTACTTATTTATAACAGTCAGAAATTAAAAAAAAAATCATTAACATCTTTAAATATGTTTGTGACTGCTTGTCATGCAGTATTTAGCAATGTGACATAATTCCAATCAGGATAATTCAAAGTGTATTTTAGAAAGATACTGATATTAAGCCAATTGAAAATGCTGCAATTTTATGTGTTCAACAAGAAAAGATTTTACATGTACGTGAAATTCATCATAAAAACGCCAAACTAGTTTTATAATTAAAGTTTATAACTTTTTTCTGGCTTAATTTTCGTAACGTTAATAAAATGAAACATTTTAGCTGCTGTAAAATTGTATTGTTGACCCTATTCATTGCATAAACTAATAACACATTTGTTTGTTAAGCTGTTCAGATAGCATTTATAAAAAAAAACATTTCATCAAACTGAGCCTGTTACATTTTCAACTTTGACGTTTGGACGTTCTTTGGGGATTCTATTTCGCTCTATGCAATCTCTGAGGAGATGTTCATAGATGATACGTGGAGCTAGATTGCCAGTATGTTAGAGTTTCATAGTGTTGGATGATACTTGAGAGACACCATTATATTCGTGTGGTGATCTTTAATAAAATGCCACCGGTAATATTATTATCATTTCTACCAGTCATCATTTGATGGAAACTGTTAATAAATAAAGCGTAAAATACCATATAGGAAATATATGCTATTTTGGACAATTTCACAAGTCTTTGGAAAATCACTCGACATGTTAAATATAATTATCTTTTTACTTTGGACCTTTGAATGTGACCCTGACCTTGTGGGTAGTGACTTAATTGTTGTGCTCTGCAAGTCTTAATGATGTTCATTTCTTGAGTTATCTTAAAACCAATGCAGCGGTTTAAATGTTTTGAAATGCAAACTTTAAAAACTTGACCTTTACGTACAACATTGCCCTAGGGGGTACCAAATCAATTTTTGCATCTGCACATCGTCATATAATAGTGATCATATGTACCAAGTTATTTAAAAACAAAATTTAGCGGTTTAAATGTTATGGAGCGACAGGGAAGTGTTATGTACGGACAGACGGTCAGACATATGGAGGGATTTATGGACAGACAGGGGGAAATACAGACGGAAGCTATTCCTATAAGCAACTCCCTGCTTTGCGAAAGGGGATTAACAAAATGTCATTCAAAAGGCATCTAACTCTCTTCCTTATAAATCAAATGCAGCTATGACATTTACATCAGCATAAATAAAGTCTAAACACATTTATTTTAATTTAGTATAAATGAATACAATACATTAACTTCTAGAAGTGTTGAAAGATACAATGAAATTACAAGGAACTCTACTGAACGTCCAAAAGCATTAAAATCATACATTTGAATTTCTCTTATTTTTCTTAACATAATATTAAGTAATATACATCCAAATAAATTGAAAATCGTATTTGTTTTCTATTCTTAGTCAAGTAAAGGTGAAAAGCGATGCAATGTTTATTCAGTTTAAGGTCATTTTTCGAAATTAAAAAAAGACAATTCTAGCAAAACGAAGTTGGCAAATGAGCTGGAATACAAAGTATTAGTCTAGACCTACATCAAATGGAACATAAATTTTGAAAAGCATTTCTAGCCCAGTCTTGTAATACAAATTCATGGAGTCACTTTAACTTTAGTACATGTGAATTAATATGCAATTTTTAGCTAAATGTAGTGCAAAGACATTACTTTAACATATGTGAAGTACAATGACAATAAATTTAGAAAAAATGACCTGCAATGACATTTTCTATAACATTATTAAATTACAATGACATTTTCTGAAACATATATGAAATTCTCGTACACTGACATTTTTTTCAAGCGTACATTAAAAAATAACAATGGCACCTACATTAATTTATATGTCATTTTCATCCGAAACAAAGCTCAATCAGGACTCAGAATTATGAAACACAGGATATGTCCGCATACAACATGTCTAGTTTTTTTTTCTCATTCTGTACATTACAAACAAATTTAAGAAGAAACAAGAAAAGCATTGATGCAAAGCATCAAAGGCGACGCGAAAAAAAAATTGATCAAGTTTTGCACCTAAATACTTAACAAAAGATGTTTTTTATAGCAGTACCATTACATGTGACCTGGAGGCTAGGCCCAGTTTAAAGAATAGACCCTGTCTTGCCAAGATGCAAAGACAGTTCATAGTCAATTTACCAATCTTATACGACTTATGCCATAAGAGAGAATTTTTTCAGATTTATTTTACCAGATACAAGGATACCCGAGTCATCACCATATAATAAAAGCTTATTGCTAAGGGTTGCAGACATGTTATTGACATATATTAGACATAACAGAGGACCTAAAATGAACCTCATGGGGACACCATAGGTTCTCGGAGCAGTAGTAGAATGAGTACCAGCCACATCCAACAGCTGCAGACAATCAGGGATAAGACTTAACTAATTATATTGCTTGATCCAAAATTCTGGAAACAAAGTGATCCCTCGGAAGCATTAATCACAACAAAATTACATAAGAATTGCAGACTCGGTTTGATTGAGTCTGTACATGAGAGATAATGAATAAGTGCAACATCTCTCACGCCCCCTAGCACCGGCTAAGTTAAGGACATTTTCAATCAATACATGTATTATCATTTATAACTTTAAATGAAAGTATCATTCCTTTAATAATAATGTCATAACGGTAGCTCTTTAAATACAGAAATATTATAAGTCTCATCATATCAATATACTAAAAGATAAACATGTATGCGCATAACATTAATAGTGCCCAGTTTCTATTAAATACATATGAAATCCTAACATTTACATTAACATTGGTACTAATTGATGGAAATCAAAATCTAGTAGAAAGAAAACTCTATTGTATAAACTCTATGATACAGACTATTATTAGCCAGCTAACACTGGGTATAAATATCTATAACATGTAGACTAATCGATACATGTTTTATCATTTATAAGTTTAAATGCAAGTCTCATCCATCATAACTGTAAGTCTTTACATTAAATCCATATACAAAAAAAGAAACACATGTATGTACATTACATTAATAATTCCTAGTTTCCTTAAATAATAAATATATCATCCTACTAACATTGGTACTTGGATGAAATTCATAATCTTGTAGAAAGAAAACTGTAATGTTAAGTTAAAAAAATCTCAAATAGTCTATATCATATAATAAAGATTGAGTTGTGTGAGTGTCTAAACATTAAATGCATACCTCTTACAGTAACAAATACTGTCCCTCTTTTAACCTTCATATATCACTAACTGCATATATATCAAGTGTTTAAAATTGATAATTTCAGGATGTTATCCTTTCTCTGTTTTAATATATTGACATGGGCACCTGTATGCATAGCTTTAATTTTCTACCTTTCATTTTTACCAAAGGTTATTTTATTAACAATTTATGTACAAACACAAACACATAGAAAATAAAAATTAGTTTCACATAGTGATTAGAAGATTCCTGTAGCAGAATAACTGTAGGTATGTACTAACTGAACAAACTAGAACTAGAACTGTGTCCAAAGGACAAGGATGCCCCCACTGACAACATATGTATGGTATAAAGTGAAAAAATCAACAAAGTGCCATAATTCTGTTAAATTTGGCCGCAGCAAAAATTCCGTCCTTTACTTCCATCTACACATTAAGGTTGTTCATCCCTGGAAGTTTAGGCAAAATCTGCCATCAAGTTTAAAAGGAGTTGCGTTCACAAAATTTCTATATGGTATATAGTGAAAAAATCAACAAAGGGCCATAATTCTGTTAAATTTGATCGCAGCGAAAATTCCTTCCTTTACTGCCATCTACACATTAAGGTTGTTCATCCCTGGATGTTTAAGCAAAATCTGCCATCCGGTTTAAGAGGAGTTGCGTTCACAAAATTTCTACTTAGTTTATAGTGAAAAAATCAACAAAGGGCCATAATTCTGTTAAATTTGGTCGCAGCAAAAATTTCTTCCTTTTCAACCATCTACACATTAAGGTTAACTCTGGAAGTTTAAGCAAAATCTGCCATCCGGTTAAAGAGGAGTTGCGTTCACAGGATTTTGGGACGCACGGACGTACGTACGGACGGACAAACGTACGGACGGACGGACAAGTGCAACGCTATATGCTCCCCACTTTGTGGGGGCTTAAAAATCCAGTCTAATGTATATAAAGCCAGTAAACAAATCTACCAATATTCACTCCTCAGGGCATCTTATGCTTTTGATGACCTTACAACTGGTAAATTGTGTACAACAAAAATAGTAAAATATACTGTGCTCCTCTTTGTTCACGGTACTTAACGCTTTGAAACCAGAAAGAAAACAATAAATGAAACTTATTGTATAAAATTGTCATAAGCTATAACATATTTTCTGCTGTATTGCACAAGGAAACAACAATATATTCAGTCAAAGTCAATTTTAATGGACCAAACGTAGACCATATGTCGGTCATTTTGAAAACAGTATATCATCATTAAAATCGCGGTAATGGTGTTACATTTCAGCTTTTTCATGTTTCGGTTAAAATTTCTACATGTTATTTTGCTTGATTTTAAATATAAAAGTTATCCTTACTTTGTAAGTCACAATTTATTTTTTCAACAACCAAGAACATTCAGAAAATGATGATTGTTTCTGACATACGCACACATTTAATTATTGTTGCCTTTTGCAGAAATTTGTAAAATGTTGTTCTGCTTTACGTAAAAATCTAGAGATTTAAAATATTTTGCACCAAAACTTTGTTTTATAGGTGTATGAATAAAATATGTCAATTCTGACCAATTTTAACACTGGTCGCATGAAAATATGCCATTACCGTAAAATAAGTGATGACGCGGAATAAGTCATGGTGAGTATAATACCTACAATAGCCAGACAATAACAAATAATTTAGTAAACATGAGTTACTTCCCCTTAAAATAGAGAAAACCTGAAACCCAAAAGAACACCCTAAACAGCAAAATTATGAAATGTTGCAGGCTCAGTTTTATTAAGCCATGCAAAGTAATGGTAAAGTATTCATAAAAAGTTAGATGGCCATGTTACAGCAGTAATTGCAGAAAATCGGATACTATCCTAATACTCTTTTGCAGATGAACGTTCTTCTTGTAGGAAAATTTTGAAAATATAACAAGAGCTGTCGGTAGGACAGCACGCTCGACTATTCGAAGTGCTTGATAGTAAAAGAGCCTTGATAATGTTAAACTTTTTAAGTTCACAAAAGGGCTAATTTTTTTTATAAATTCATGTTATAGGCCTTAGAGAGAGTCTAATTATACAGTATTGGCTTGACTATTCGGAAGGTAATGTCACGAGTGTGTTTTATTGGGTATAATAATACTAATTACCTATGAATACATAAATTTGATAGAAAAGGTACAAAGGCTTGTTATTAAGATGTTTTATCAAGTAAATAACTGCTTTATTATTATGAATGCATAAAATTGTCCCAAAAAAGGCACAAACCCTTCAGTAGTTATTGAGATAACAGCTTACAAGCAAAACTTTACCATGAATTTCTAAGTTGAAAAAGGGGAGAAAAATCAGCTTAATTGCAAGATAGAATTATGGATCTTTGTCAGTGGCCTACAATTATGACCCTAAATGCATATGTGAAGTTTTAAATAAATATCTTTAATAGTTATTGAGATATGTAAAACTTGCATGTAAACATTAACCAAGAGACTAAGTAGAAAAGGGGATATGAATCAGCCTTAATGCAAGATAGAGTTATGGAACTTGGTCAGTGACATAAAATTATGACCCTCCAATTATGACCCTAAGTGCATGTGTAAAGTTTCAAGTAATTATATTTGAAGACCTTTAACCTTTAACCAAAATTTCTAAGTTTCAAAGGGGCAAATAATTCTGCAAATATTGCAGGCAGAGTTATGCAATTTTGCAAACTGATGTACATTGTTACTATAAAAAAGTATTTTAAATTTCAATTGAATATCTCAAGCAATAATTGAGATATTTGATTTTACAAAAAACTTTAACCAAAATTTCTAAGTTAAAAAGGGGAATAATTCTGTCAATATTGTAGGCAGAGTTATCCAACTTGTCAATCTGATGTAGCTTGTTACTATAAATAAGTATTGTAAGTTTCAATTGAATATCTCAAGTAATAATTGAGATATTTGACTTTACAAAAAACTTTAACCAAAATTTCTAAGTTAAAAAGGGGCATAATTCTGTCAATATTGTAGGCAGAGTTATCCAACTTGTCAATCTGATGTAGCTTGTTACTATAAATAAGTATTGTAAGTTTCAATTGAATATCTCAAGTAATAATTGAGATATTTGACTGTACAAAAAACTTTAACCAACGCAGACGCCGACGCGGACGCTGACGCCGACGCCGACGCCGGGGCGACTACAATAGCTCTCATATTCTTCAAATAGTCGAGCTAAAAATGAATGAAAAAGAATACGGCATCAATGTAGACCACAACGATATTCGAAATCCGGGTTTTAGTATTACCAATAAAGCTAAGGGACAAGCTGTTAAACTGAGCCTGCAATTTCGTGAAAATAATATAACAATGCACATGCTTTTTACATGTTATTAAATACAAAATATAACAACATATTTGTTTACTTGATTTTTACGAATCAGAATAAAACTAATTAACACAACATGACATTAACTGCTTATAATAACAGCTCCTTCCATAGGCCAAAATAAAAAGCATTCCATAAGAGACGACGCCGCCCGTGATATTGAACAAGTATGTTTAATTTGAAATATTTAGTTTATCAATATCATTGACGCCAGAAAAACAAGGATTATGACATGACTATCAGTGTCACATGCTGAGTACGAAAATGTATTGATTCTGATAGTGGACATGTATTTCAACGTAAAGTCTTTATCATGGATAGTTTTTTTGAGAAAAAACGATAATGAATTGAATCTTAATTTCAAATGACTTAAAAATATTGGTAACAAGACCACCGCATGCAGGGATAACTTTTTCATTTCAGTGATGTTACTTACCGTAACTCATATTAAGCCTTTCACAATTCAGTCGGTTTGTTCCATTTTCAAAACATTTTGAGTATGGAAACTCAGTAGGTTTATATACAACTTTAGGTTGAAGAAACACTTGAATACATCAAATGCAGAATAAACATTAGCTATGTTTGCTATATAAATGTAGCTAGATTATATTTGTTGAGAAAAATAAGAACGGAGAACCCTGGAAAGCAACAAAACAAGAATAATTAATTGTTATTCACACATATGACCTATTTACCGAAGATATTTGTTAGTTCGTGAACGATCACATATAATCAAAATAATTAAATCACCATATAAATGTTGAATTATATATCATTATTGCATAATCTCCGATTAAGACAACAACAAATTTACTTATATTTGGGATCAAATCTGACCATCAACAATAGGAAATGAAAAAATCGAACTACTTTTATATTCGCAACGTTGGCAAAACAGTTATCTTCTTTACATTGGTCTTTTGTGTTTGATTTTGTTTTTCCAGAATATATGGAATTCAAAAACATTTCACTTTACATTCTAACTTTCTTTTGAGATGTAAAATTGTGTATTTAACACTTAATTTATTCTGACAAATCTACAAAATGTATTAAATATGATAAACAAGATAAACAAGGAAGGCGGCGTTTGATGAACGCAAGCCCAACACGGCCAAGCAACAAGACCAGCGCAAGGAGCCCAGGAGGACCCTATAATATATTGTGTCGCACAATCTTTATATAGAGTCATAATTGCAGTATATTATGTCAATGTGTCCTTAACTGTTGTCAGTCTTTCATTATATGATGTGCAATTACAAATATATTATAAAGAACAAAACAACATTATAGTATGTAGAACCGTCTTTATATAGAGTCAACTTAACAATATATGATGTAAATGCGTCCTTTCATTATACGATGTACATTAATGAATATATTATGTGGAATCATTCTTATATTGAGTCAAAACAACACTATATTATGTAAAATCGTCTTCATATAGAGTCAACTTATCAATTTGTCAGCAGTTTAGAACCGCCCGGAATTCCCTCAAGTCTTGAGATTTTATCACAATGGGATATAGACAGTTCCCATCACGAACGGTGCATAATGAGATATAGCCCGGTTAATTTAACCCCATCAGTATAATGACAAAAGCACACGATATAATGATGTTTGCACTTCATATAAAATATGATAAACAAGATCAACAAGGAAAGGCGGCGTTCAATGAACGCAACCCCCACTTGACCCAGCAACAAGAACCAATGGCAAGGAGCCCAGGGGGACCCCAAACAAAAACAGGACAGGGCAAAGACAGAGCGGACGTAAAATAATAGATTCAAGTCGTATAATAATAGATTCACATCGTATAATGAAAGATTGACATAACACATTTATGAGTTGGCATTATATAATGATGCTACCACATAATATATCCATAAACGCACATCGTATAATAATATATTCGCATTGTATAATAAAAGATTGACATAATATATTGTAACGCTGACTTTATATAATGATGCTACCACATATTATATTCATAAATGCACATCGTATAATAATAGATTCACATCGTATAATAAGAGATTGACATAATATATTGTTAAGTTGACTTTATATAATGATGCTACCACATAATATACTCATAAATTCACATCGTATAATAATATATTCTCATCGTATAATGAAAGACTGACATACTTATTATATTGATAAGTTGACTGTATATATTGATGCTACCACATAATATACTCATAAATGCACTTGTATAATAATATATTCGCATTGTATAATGAAAGATTGACATAAAATATTGATAAGTTGACATTATATAATGATGCTACCACATAACATATTCATAAATGCACATCGTATAATGATTGGTCGACATCATATAAAGACACATTGACATCATATATTGTTCAGTTGAATTCATATAAGGATGCATCCACATATTAAATTCATGAGTGCACATAGTATAAAGAAAGAGTGACACAACAACGTTCAATTTTATAATCATAAGACAGTCAAGGCGTTGAACACTTAGCATGCAGTATGTCTTGAAATAGTAGGATCATAACCTTTTTAAATAAACCGTTTAATGATTTAAGTAAAAACAGCAAAAAAATTACCATGACCCTAGATCCTACGATTTTGTAAATCACATCGCCATAAAAATCAGGCTGGCCAATCCCTTGACGTAGAAGATTATAAAATCACTATGAAACTTTAAAATCAAATCAAAATTACGTTTTGTAAAATTTTGTTAAATATTTACATAATTTAGGATAACGGTTGTCCTGCTTTAAAAGCTTGCTAGTAATGAATATATTCCGCTTGTTGTAATCGTTTACGTTGCTTCAAGTGCTAACGAATCTAATTAATTTAGAAACATATACCAAGTAAGATGCTGCATGGGGTACGTCTCCATCTCAGTATGAATAATTAACTGTCATCGCCTTTGTTATAGATTTTCGTGTGAATAGACTTGTTGTAGACAGTAATATGAAGATCAAAAAATAATGTACTAAAATATCATGGGGATAAATATCAGACACCATTTGATCAAAATAAGAAATATCTAAATAAAACATATCACCAAGGTATCTAGACGTATTATTAAATGATTCTATACTATTCAATAAATACAAGGATTGTGAACAAGTATTACAAAGTTCAAATGATTAAACTTCAATAAAATACATATTTTTCAGTTCAACGGGATAATATCAGATGACATAGAAAATATCTCGGCGAAGGGATGTTGACAGAACGAAGAAATGGTAACTATGCTGTAATCCGGTATGACAAATTGATCGTGAAAGATTTTGTGTACAAATACGACGACACTATTCAATCTATTGTGTCAATCGGTGCTCGCTGAAGGAATACACGTCCACGTGGCCAGACAAGCGATGTTTTACACATAATGCAGCAATTGGATGTACAAAACCACGTGAGTGCTGACGTAGAACCCGATCAACCGCGCTTTGTGAACCGACCAATCAGGAGCGATTCGGGTTTGTCCAATGATGCTTCCGACTCATCTAATATAGAATAGGGATACGGTCAAGGCCAAATAAACAATTATTATTCATGTATGAGCTGACCATGCATGCTGACCATGCTGAACTTATTTAAAAGCATTTTCTCTTCTTTTGGTATTATTCACCCGTGTGAAATAAGGGGAAAACGTGTGGGTGAATTTAGCTCCTTTTTAGAATCTTATATTTGTTATGAACATATCAGAGCACAACGTTCTAATAACATTCGCAATAACGGTGGTATTACCTATTTTATAAAAAGCAATTTATTTAAACTAAATATTATTACATATTAAGAATGCTTTTGAGGATTGTGTTGTATTATATTGTATTTTTGAATTTTTTTAAGTGTAGAAATGTTATTATGTATTTTGATTATGAATCACCTGAAAGGTTGCCTATTTACGATTCCAGATAGTAAAGAAATGATATTTGGACCAAGTGGGAGACTCTATGATGGACAGTTCTTTAAAGCCTTTTGGGACTAAATTGTCTTAATGTTCGTTTTCTGACTTGCTTTGTCGGGCCCTTGTAGGTGATTTTCTTGTTGCTCTGTCTTCCTTTAGGACATTGAGTACTTTTGTTATGGTCATTTGGTTTACTTTTATATGTTTCTACATGATCATTTTGGTGTTTTATTTATTTAACCTCTTGTAACCATAACAACTGTTAGAATTTCACTTAGCGGGGATTCATTTTATTAACACTGTCTCGATTAAAGGAACAAAGTGGGGCTAAGAGTGAGGTTTGTTGCATCATTAACCCGTTTAAACCCCCCCAGCAGTACTTGTGCTGCTGACCGTTCCAAGGCGGCGCCCCTTTGTGTTTCTCAGATGTATGTCTATGTTGTTTCATACTGTTTTGGGGACACTTTTGCTTGAGTCCCTTGTTGTTTTCTCGACTACTGTTAGTATATTCCTCTTTGCCCCTTTTTATTTCTTTGATTTACCCATTCCTCCCCCGCCTTCCCCCGGTCATCTGTCCCCTTCCCCTTTGCCCTTTGACTTTGTGGGCTAATTATTCAATCCTTTATTTGTTTTCTTTGAATTCTTTATCAGTTACAAATTATTAATCATTTTAGTGATTAACCTGTCCGTGCTCAGTCTTGTGCCCTGTCCTGTTTTTGGTTGGGGTCCGCCTGGGCGGCTTGCCACTGGTTCTTGTTGCTAGGTCGTAAGGGGGTTGCGTTCATTGAACGCCGCCTTTCCTTGTTGATCTTGTTTATATTATTTTTTCATATTTACAATCAAATGTAAACGAGATAACTTAAGAACTATCAAATAGTTTAATATTTCTAGCAGGGGATCTAACGATTATTTAGACTGTATTCCACATGATAACTTAGATTTGTTTTTGGGGAAGTTGAGTATGAAGGAAGTTATTTTGAACTGCTTCGAAATAATAGATATGTTCGACGGGAAAATAATTTTTGGAAGTCACTAGTACAAAAGTGTTGTTATTGTCCAAGAGGTTTGTATGTGTAGCTCATCAACACATTACTACTGATACATGAAATTGTATGTACATACGTACCAAATTCAAATTAAAAAAAATTGCTTTGTATTTTTAATTTATCAAACTAAGTCTTGTGTTAAACTTGAATAAAGGTGTTTGAATATTTAGTTAAATATTTCATATTTGCATAGGTTTTGTGATCCAAACATTTTCCAGATTCTTAATATTACAGCTAGGTCTTTGCAATTTTAAAATAGGACAATAGAATTTTATCATAAGTAATCATGGTTGCCCATACACAAATAATGTTTTTCAGTCAAAACCGGAAGAAAAGTTAAGTAATCCATTGTAACTGTTAAAGAATATGAAATATGTGTTACTTAATCACTTATTTTTTAAAAAAAGTAATTTGCCCAAGATCTGATTGCAGCTTCTAAAATTCATAAGCCGTGTCAAATTTGAGTGATTTGTTTCTACAGATAATGATCCAGTTCACCACTAGGTACACTTATATAATTTAGTCACCGCTTTTCTTGCAGTTATCCTTAATCCCAACATTACTAAATGATCAGAGGCCGAGCCTCCCTTGAACTACTCTTCCCACCACCATATACTAGGTCTTAGCCCTTCCTATAACTACTATTACCACCACTATCACTAACTGGTAGAGGCAGAACCTAAGTCACCAAGATAATTATCATCAACGGCAACATTATTTAATCTGAGAGAGAGATCTTCCCATACAAAACGTATTTAAGTTTCCTTATAGCCTCAGGCGCATGGGTAGTGTTGTAGGAGTTATCAGAAGACTGGTATGATTGCTTATTAGATCTTACCACCACTTCTCCTTTATCTACATGCTATTGCTGCATTTATCCCAAAACAATATGGACAAATCGTCTTGTTGGTATTACCAGACCAATTATTTGGCTTCTTGTATAGTTTTGGGATCACTAATGTTAATTTTAGCAACTCCTAATAGTCAAAACCAGATTTGTTATAAAACAAGCCACGCTAATAATGCTAAAGACTTTTTCAGCTCAAACATATAACCTCTTTGCCAGAAACTTTAAATAATCACTAGGTTTTCATTTGTGTTTCAGATGGGTCTTGAAGAATTTGAAAATGAAAGCGTTACAGTTGCATTTGGTATTGTGAATTTCCAATGCTCAAAGTACCGAAAGCTTTGTCCAACCTAGGTTCAAAGTCAAATGAGACCATGACATGATATTCTCATAGACTTATTGTTCTGCAGAGGAATCCATAAAAACCTAAAATCAATAGGAATATCCATTGAGCAATCTCAAAGCCAGTAAACCCTAATTTATTCACAAATCACTCGTTTAAATTCCCTTACCTAGCTGTTCTGTTATTGTTGCCGTTCTTGTTTGGCGAAATATACAATTAACGACCATTTATCCCCGAACACCTCCTGCCATAAGCCATTCAAAACAGATACTTTAATGCCACATGATAACAAATTGAAAGACAAAAGAACTCAAAAAGGGACGCCTAAGGAGCACACCATCCGCAATGTTTTTGCTAGGTTAGCTTTATAAAGAATTAAATTTCATGCACTTTCTTCATATGTGAACCTCGAAGCAAGTGTTTTGGCTAATCAATATATGGAATATATCTCAAAAGAGAACATATATAAGCTATATAAGCCTGTTCAGGAATAACGTTTCTGTTTCAACTTTTTTGGAAAAGCCGGCCTCTTCTAGGCGATATTTTCTAGTTTTTTTATGGGAATGCTTATACTTGAATTTTATTTTTATCTGCCCTTTGATCATTTTTATTTTTAACACCAGCATAGGCTTTGGCACATTCTTGAGCGGTAAAACAATCGTAAAACAACATATTAAAAGACTAAACGACCTATCCAAGCAAATGCTTTAGACTGTGAAAAATACTGTCATGTGTACATATAAACAAATGGACACTCAATTCATGAGTGTGATGTGAAATTAAACATATGAGACCATATTGAGAGCTTTATGGCATATCACAGTAAAATTCCTTCAAAGCTTTAGTATCAAATTCTTTCAGTAGACACTTAAATATAATATTAGTTAAAATAACGAAATATAGTTTTAACTTACATGATTATAATAATCATGCTTTGCGAAATAAAGATATATATGACCACCATGACCTCGTTTTTGGGGCGATATTTACATGTTAACCTGATATTACTAGAAATTTGTTATATAATTTATTGAATAATTGTATTTACATAGAGAATATTGAAGAATCATTTGATTTTTGACACAAAAATAGTATTGCATCATATTGTATCATAGTTTTAATAACCGATCTTAGTACTTTTATGCCGCCATTTTGAATTGACCTTTTGAACGTCAAGGTCAAAATTATTTTCTTGGTGTCCACCCTCATTGTCTTCAGCATTCCGGTATGACGTTAAAACACTCAAGATACTTGTATTGTAACATTTAAATTTTCTTAAAATCAGTCCTGTCTATGTGTTTTATATGTGCTTTTCTTAAATGGAAGAACTAATGGGGATTTAGAGGGAAATTTAACGTTGCCGACTATATGATAACCTCGTCCGAGTTGTTTAAAATATTTGTAACTTCAGTGTACTTGATCGAACTGAATCGGACCATTTTCCTAAAATTTTATGGTTTAAATGAAAGTTATAGTAATACAAATGTTGTAAATAACACATTATCAGAATTTAAAATATACAAATGGCGAGAACACAATGGTGACCATTTCCGTGAACAAATAAATGCTCTACTTTTAGAGAATGGCCAATTTATTACAAGTCTTATAAGATGAACTTTCGATACTTTCATGCAAAGTCCACGGACTTACTAAAGATAAAAAAGTAAATAAAGATTTTGTTAATATTATAAGTAAACATGATATTTGTTTCTTATATAAATCATGGACAAATTCTCAAAGTAATATTTCTATGTCACTCATAACATTTTTTGAAAGTTTCAAAATAAGAATGCGCGCAGATGCAGTGGCGGAATAGTGCTTTATTATAAAGAATAGTTAAAAGAAGGTATTCAAGTTGTTCAGAATCATTTTGATACAATTATTTGGTTGAAATTAGATCGTACTTTTTTAATGTTGATGAAGATATATATTGGTGTGGTGTATATATTTGGGGCGAAAATTCACCTGTATATAACACTTTTAATACCGACTTATTTGAAACATTAGAAAATGATGTGTTTACTTATGAAAGTCTTGGTTCTATATATCTTTTTGGTGACTTTAACAGTAGGGTAGGCAATAAAAATGATTTCATTGTGTACTACATGATAAAGTAAACAAAAACATTGATGATATAGATTATGAACCCGATAGTGCCTCATGCAGGGCCACAATAGATAGTAAACATAACAATTATGGTATTAAACTGTTAGATTTTTGTAAATCATCATGTTTACGTATTATCAATGGCCGTATCGGGAACACGACCGCTTATACTTTTTTTTTATCTCATAACGGTTAATCTGTGATAGACTATGTATTATGCAACGAACGCAATTTTTCATTGATCAGTGATTTTACTATACATACATTTAATGAATGGAGTGATCATTCCCCATTGACCTTGTCACTTGTATGTAATAATACGCAGGTCATTCTGAGATTAAATTTAAGTGGGACAATGATTTCAGGCAACAATTTCGTTCGGGCATAATTAAAAATTTACCTGTTTTTAATACTATTGTTAATACATTAGATTGTTATAGTAGACAGTCTGTTAATGATGCATTGATTAAATTTACAATTACAATGCGGAGTGTTGCAGATCCTCTTTTTCTTATAATTTGCAATATAGAAATGTTCATTATTATGATATAGGGTTAACGCACGTTTTTCCGTGTTATAACTCTGCAGACTTTATAACACGAAATAAACGTGCGTTGACGCTATTATAGCATAAAATTTTCAAACAGATTCGTGATGTATAGTTTATACAAAAACACAATTACATTAAATTCTTGTGCTTGGACGGTATTTATCCAATTCTATGTTTTACGTATGCGTTTCATTTTTCCGGGGCCAACAACTTGGAAAATTCTCGGAACCGAACGAAATTTTGAATTTTAATTGATTTAACAAAGCTTGGCCTTTGGAGATTTATTATCTCAAGAAAAAAAACGTTACATTACTCTACCCAAGACAAAACATGACCCTCAGAAATTCTTCGAATGATTTCAGATTGACGGTAGAAAAACGATCAGTGACATCACAATCGATTTTTTTTTTCAAGCAAACAAGTTTATAAAAAAGTCAGGCACTAAGCATTTTTCTCTCAAAGAAATATAAAGAGTATTTATCAACATTAACATAAATAAAAAACATTTTCTCATATTAATTTTGTGTTATCTAGTTTTGTAAGTTAATCAGAGTGTTAAACTGAATGACAGGTAGATTCTACTGTATTTGTTTACATTGGCAACTGTCCGTTTCTTAGAAAGGGCGACAACCAAGATTAGCACCGATGTCTATACACCGTTTTTCCGGCATAGTTACTTGAATATGCGACTGAGGCCCTCGAATCAATAAATTTCAATATAACAAGAGCGCATGACTCTTTGGCAAATAGGCCAAATCGTCATTTTTTGTTTGTTTGTTTTCTGGGCCCTGTATGTATTGCGCATAGGTGAAACCGGGCTATAACAAGAGCGCGTGACTATGTTAACATATGGTTTTGGTCCCGTTATAACATGGGCAAAAGAGGGAAAAATAGCCGATTTTATGCTATAATGCAGAAAAATATATGAAGCACACAGAATGGTTTGATTAGGATTGTATCGATGCACGAAACGTATATTTAGAATCGTTAAAATCATTTAATTGTTATAAAACGGATGAAAATAGAATAATTTTGTGTAATCATAAATCTGCTTATAAATCTGTTATTACTATGAAGAAAAATATGTTCTATAGAAAGAAAATGAAAGAAATTGAAAATTTGAAAAAGAGTAAGCCGAAAGATTTTTGGAAATATTTTAAAAAACAAACGGGAAAGGCTGATAATAAAATAACTTTAGAACAATTTAGAGAATAATTTTCTACTTTAAGTAATGATTTTTTTAGTGTTACAACGCTGAAGCTGAGAGTTTTGTGAAAATAATGATTTTACAATTACTAATGAAATTTTTCCTGAATTAGACGAGCCTATTTCTTGTTCTGAAATTTTATCGGCTGTTAAATCACTGAAGCGTATTAAAGCCTATGGTAATGATTGTTTATTGAACTAATATTTTATAGAATGCATTGATATTATATCGTCTCATATTTGTGACTTATTTAATTGTATTTTAAACTCAGGCTGTTTTCCTGATAAATGGACCGAAGGTATAATTATCCCTCTTCATAAAAAAGGGAATCAAAATGACGTTAATAATTACCGAGGCATTACACTTGTAAGTTGCTTGTCAAAATTATTTACAACAGTTATAAATAGACGAATCGAAAAATTTTGTAATGAACACAACACTATTTCGGATGCACAGTTCGGATTTTGTAAGGGAAGATCCACTGTAGACGCTATTTTTATTCTTAATTCATTGGTTCAGAAATATGTAAATGATAATAAAAGATTGTATGTTATATTGTCGATATGATTAAATGCTTTGACTCTGTTTATAGAAATGGCCTTTGGTTTAAATTATACAATTGCGGAATTCAAGGGAAGTTACTCAGTACAATACGTGTTATGTATCAAAAAGTAAAATATTGTGTTAAGTCAAGTTCTAGCTATTCTGATTATTTTCTGTATGCTGTAGGTCTTCCTCAAGGGGAAGTTATGTCCCATCTTTTTTTTCTCTCTTTTTGTTGAAGAGCTTGAATTATATCTTCAGTTTGAAACTGAAGCAGGTCTTACTTTAGATGACATAGTTTTAATTCTTTTATTATTTGCTGACGATATTGCTATCATTGGTAAAAGCCCAGATGAAATACAAACTCTTTCGAATCTCTTATTGTCTTATTGTAATAATTGGGGCCTTAAAGTTAATACTTCAAAAACAAAAATTATGGTATTTCGTAAAAGGGGTGCACTTTTAGCATCTGAGCATTGGACCTATGATGGCCAAGAAATCGAAGCTGTTAATGATTTCAATTCTTTAGGTACTATTTTCAACTATACTGGTAAATTTATTCTAAAAATCAAGAACATTTAATTGGAAAAGCTTTAAAATTTATGAACATACTGTTATGTCAATGTAAAGAGTTTGATCTTAGTTCAAAAACATTATGTCAGTTGTTTGATGCCTTCGTTTCACCAATATTAAATTATTCATGTGAAACTTGGGGTTATTCAAAATCTAAGGAAATTGAAAAAATACATTTAAAATTTTGTAAAAGGTTGTTAAAAGTTAAATTAAATACATGTAATACTAGTGTATATGGTGAACTTGGAAGATATCCATTATATATTCATAGATATGTGAGAATTATTAAGTTCTGGTTAAAACTTGTAAATACAGACAATATAATATTATACAGTTCATACTCAAGCACTTGAAGATATCAATAAAGGGCAGACAAATTGGGTTTCTAATGTTAAAAATATTTTAAATAACTATGGATTTTTATACATTTTTGATAATTGTAACAATATGGACAAGGTTATGTTTTTATCAGAATTTAAATGTCGCCTTATTGATTCCTTTAAGCAAGAATGGTTCAGTAATCTTGAAAAAAGTCCTGTTTTATGTATATATAGAAATGTTAAATCTTGTTTTGAATATGAATGTTATCTAAATATACTACCTAGGTGTTTTAGATTTTATTTTTGTAGATTAAAAATGAATGGTCTTCCGCTTAGAATTCAAACTGGTAGATTTAGTAGAAATAGGATTCCTCGCGAAGAAAGATATTGTTTGTGTTGCAATAATTTAGATATTGAAGATGAATACCATTTTATTTGTTTATGTAAATGCTATGATGTTATAAGAAAACAACACTTAAAAACTTACTATTACAGAAATCCATCAGTATACAAATTTACTCAACTGTTAAACTCAAAAAATAAAAATGAGCTTGTACGTTTATCAAAATTTGTTAAAGAAGCTCTTTCCATTAGGTATACACTTTTAACTAATAATGTCTGAATTGAATCATTGTTCAAATGATTTGTTTCAATTCCAATAATATTCATAATTAATCTTATTTATTTATAAAAGTATACAGTAAATGCACATCTTTTTTGGCATAGCTATATGCATGTTGTTTGTTTGTCTATTAGTTTATCTACTTATATATTATAATTATGAAACTATTGAATACGTAAAATGTGATAACCAGATTTTGTTTGTAAATTTTCATGCAGCTAAAATATATGTGAATATAATGTATTGTAGATGATGTACTTTGTACAAGTCTATAATAAAATTTCTGTTCTGTTCTGTTCTTATAAATATTGATATTGACCTATTCAGACATTATATTATAATGCTGGATTTTATATGTTGGCTTCTAAATCATCAAGCACGTTACAAACGCCATGGTGGGAGTAACGTTGTGAAATGCTTAATAGGCAGAAATACTCATTCTTAAGACGCTGAATATCTACTTGTAAATATAAACATAAAGGAATAAATGAAAACTGGTCGTAGGAAAGCAAAAGGTTAAGAATTGTTATTTATGAACAATCAGCTGAATATAAATTACAAGTTGTACCATGCTAAACTCAAAACTATTCTACTAATATAACAAACAACTTACCCGTATTCAAATAGTTGACAAAAATAAAGATGAAAAAACTCTTCAAAGCCATGATGACTTTATATGAATGTTGAATTTCACAACACGCAATTCATATTTAAAGCTCCAGCATATTATATAAAGCAAACGTCTATCTTCACCAAAACGGCGAATGAATCTGCGGAGTAACTTGTTACGTTGCCTCACGATCCAACTAAAGTTAGGGTTTCATATAACTCGATATACTAAAAATACATATGTAAATGCCATTTCCTTTTGCATTTGGCATTTCAAAGCAATTTGCAATTCATTAATATCACATAAATGTCCTATTTTGTAACATGGAATCATATTTTGTAACATGGCATTTACACTAGCGTGTTATCGAACCATCTCATTTTCAAAGTCGTAGCCTCTGTATTGCAAGTTCGGGTAAAATAAAAAAGTCAAGATTTTCCAAACAGAACAAGTACGGGACTAGTAATAAATAGCATTTATTTAACCATCTTAATACTTGGCGAGTAGGGCCTACGATGACCATGTTGGTAAGACACTTATAAGAATAAATATTATTTTAAATAGCTTCTTTCGGTCATACTCCTTTTTTAAAATTTACCTTTTTCTTATTTGAACTTTATAACATTTAATTTATTCCTATTAGACTCTATAGTGATAACGAAAATAAATACCATTTATTAAGATTTAGAATAAATTAACTTACATACATATCAAATGGAAATAAAGAAAACAACATACATTTAGCCGCTTTATAAGCTTTTTGATAGACTTAAAATTGCTTGCACAAAATATTGTCAGTTAACAAATCATAACTTATAGTACAGCTTAAATGAAAACTAAAGCCGTGATTATGCCTATAAAAACTGTACGATAACTTAGGTTTATACAGATTTTTTTAACAGATAGAGGTATGTACCTGACTTAAAATCAGTGAATTTCCCCTTGAACAAGTGGTCATGTTCTTGTTTAATGATCTTCCCTTGTTTGGTGCAGTTAAAAGTTTGTTTTCCGCAAACTTTGAAAGCGCACGTCTTTTGAATAAAGTTGTACTATGACATGTGAAATTTTATATCAAGCAGTTATTGTAGATTAAAATTCAATGTACACAGACACAGTATATCTACATGTCTTTTTGTTGAATACATCATAATTAAACATATATTGATCTAAACATATTTTTTCAAGTTTGACGAAGATCCAATATTCTGTGGAAAGCTTATATTTTTCCCCGTAGACTGGTGCATATCCCAAAGAAATGGGAACAGAAATAAAATATTTACGGCTATTTTCTTTTCCGAATCGAGCGACATTTGTCTTGGAAATGATGCAGAAAATGATGTCAATGTCACGTGGTATTGCTACACTGATTACAAAAGCCGTCACATATCACAATTATTTTGGCTCTATAATATGTTTTATTAAAGTGAATTTGTTCATAATAAACGATTTGTGATACCTTAAATAATTCTGGTTATAGTATTTAAGTCAATTGTTCTAGAGCAAATTATTATTATCCATCATTTAAATTGTTCATGTTAAAATACTTAGAACTTGATCAACATTTCTTTTTCAAGAAATATTGAACAAGATTATCCAAATCATACATTTATATTGTTTTTTTTATCAATATTTGAAATATCTATAGAAAAATAAGCCATTTGTTGACCAATTCACAATGCTAAGCTCTATAATAAATTATTCAGTTTTGCTTAAAAGTGATCATCTTATAATAATTATAGCTGATTAAAAGCAAATGTATTTTTTCTGCTGTTTTTTAATTCCTTTTCAATAATTGCATGTTTTTGTCTTCTCAGAACATAGAATAATAGCCACAGTGAATAACGTAAAATTCTTTCACCTGTGTGTGTGTGTGTGTGTGTGTGCGTGTGCGTGTGCGTGTGCGTGTGCGTGTGCGTGTGTGTGTGTGTGTGTGTGTGCGAGTGCGTGCTCAGATTTACCTGACCTCTGTGTGTGTTCGTGCGTGCGTGCGTGTGTGTGCGCGCGCGCGTGTGTGTTATATAGATTATAGAGTGAACTTAAAAAGTCTTCTCCTTAAAAAATACAATTTCATCCTCATATGTGTTTATGTACATAATATTAAGAAATATTAAGAATGCATTTTAAAAAAAAACAAATTAATTCCTCTTTCCTTAATGTGTATGTATGTATTTCCCATTTTAGATTTTCATACTAACATGTTATTTCAAAATGACATGGGAGAATTAATACAGGATCATATTTCGGTGGGTAAACAGATGGAGAAACCATATTTGTAGCCAGATACCTGGTACAAGTCAAACTTTAGAAAATAAATTCAAAATTCAAGACAAATATAATGTTTGTTTGATTGATTGTACGATGATTTTAACAAATGTTCAAAAAATGTTTGTAATATTTCGGCGGTTAGTCAACCTCATAATAGAGTCTTTTTTTATATATATCTATTCTCAACAAAAAAGGCCATAGATTGGATAATGAATGACAGAGAGAAACAGTTAATGGATCTTGAAATGATTAATTTCTTAAATTTGCTCCTTTTTTTAAACCAAATTTCCAGTAAAATTAGGTAAAGCTTTAAATTGACCGAGACTTTGTTAGCAGAAATTTAAAACACGGGTTTTAAACATAAATTGAGTTACCAAACTTTTGTAGGAATATATTAAAACAAAACCGAATATAAATCTATCTTCACCTATTTTCGTGTACTTACAATACTGTGTCATATTCCCATTGTAAAGTGTAGTATATGGTGTTTTAGCACTATGCTTGAAATATACTGGATTATTTGAAAGTCTATTATAAGCCTTACGGGAAATATGGTGTGTGCCGACCAATCAAAAATAACGTTTCGTTTAAAAAAAATCATAACTTTGCAAATTGCAGGTTCAATACAGCAGTGTGCTTTTCTGTCAAAATACAACTATATGTAAAAAATACAACTTTGTCAAAAATACAACTATGGAAGGCGCTTGGTTTAAGCATGATAATATTAAACATTTAAACGTTTAAGAAACGAATACAGGAACTTCTGTCATTTCCGTTTGATTAGTTGCAGCTTTAATGCGTGAGAATTTGTCGGACTCGATGATTAGTAATTAGTAGGTCCTTGATTATTATATAATGAAACCCTGTGCGTCAAAATACAGGACACTGTGCACAGGAAATACCAGTATTTAATATGTTATTGTAGAATTATGACATTTAAGGCTCATTAGTCATAATTTGTATATGACGCACCCGGATGTTAGAGCCGGATTCTGTCAGCATTATTCATTCTATCTGCATAATTCATGCATAGGAATGTCAAACATTCCAAGATTAATTGTAGGTTATTTCACAAAAATATAAATGAAAGTACATAATGTTTCGTCAATATTTCAAGATAATTAATTGCACTTTCTATAATTTATAACGTCAAGTACGTATTTTTAAATGAGTTTTTGAGATATGATATAGAAACTAGACAGCCAAGTTGAATGGAGTCGAGGTTGCAGACACTTAGATTAAGGTAAGGTACAAATAAAGAAATGTAAGATCACAAAGTCGTTGTTTAATATCCGATACGATATAACAATTTCTGCGTTATTATCACATTCCTGTGTTACTACATATACAAGGTGGAAAAGATAAAACGCGCACAATTACTTTGATGTAAATTTACAAAATAATTAATGTAAAAACTCATACAATAAATACACACGTCCAGCATGAATCCGGAAAAAACTGTATCAGGCACTGTGTGAGTAACATACCGTGAGTCATACAGATTTTATTAAACCCAGAGTTAATTTGGTTTGCTTAAAATAAATTGAAAAACTTGTTAGAAAAAATTAAATTTTGTAACTTCTTATTGACGTCTAAAATACAACGTTTTAAGATCATTCCTGAGAATGATGACACAATTCCGTTTTCATTGTGCCTTTTTTGTTTCTTCAATATTAATAAATACAATAACGTATTTTAATTTTGGTATTTATTTAAAATTTGGTATAACTTAGACATTTGTCAAACTTTTAGTGTTATATAATACCAAAAAGAAGCAGATCTTTGATAAGCTAACACTAGCGTTGATTTGGTTCATCATTAATTGTGTGCAATGGCTATAGGGCCGTCAACGGCTTTGCCTTTATTTATTGCTTATATCTCAATTTCCATTTTGGTTATACTAATACTATATGACTACTTTTCCTGATTGTTGAAATTTAAGCAATAATATTACTCTTCTCAACTCTTTTCTATCTTTTTAAAACTTTTGCCAATATAAAACTATCATATTCTGAATCATAATTGCTAGTGTCTAGTTTATTGACACGTTTTTGACGTCAGGGTATGACGTCAAAGTTTAATGAAAGTGTGAAGGTATAACGTCAAAAACGAGAATTGCTTTGACCTCCATAACGGTAAGCCTTTGATTTCTAAATCTCGGAAATTGCCTGATCTTCTTTTATTCCCCTACCTTATTCATTTTATATGTATATAAAATATGAAAACACAAGTATGCTCCAAGTAATACGATTGTTGAAAAATTTTGCTAGAACTGGTAGAATAAGGAAGTCTTCGGAAGATGAATATGTAGTTGAAGTAAAGTCAGTGGTTATACATGTATATAGTTGATTAAAATCTGAAAATAGTAACATCTCTTGCACGCAAGAGCAATGTAATGAATTTGTATAAGCAAAATGATATTAATTAAGTTAAGACAATTACCTTTTAAATTATAGATTTGTATTGTACTAATATTTCTTAAAGATGAAATTGACAGGAATATAATGAGTCAGTAATGCTTCAAGTGTGCGCCAAAAATATATATGTACATTTACCAACAAAACACACAGAAATGTGCCTCGTTCTATATTCAAGCGCGCATGTTTTATGTAATCATTTGAATTACTACATTAGGTAGTATTGTACGAGCAACAAATATATCTTGTCATTTTGTCAATGGCGCTGTGAATTTTATACACATACACTCATGTAAGTTTATCAAACATTTCATCTGTTTGCCATTGAGTCATTCTGTCGGTGTATTTATATCTTATTAATAAATTAGGACACTGTAACTCGGCAGAAAGTTTTGTCCGTTTGTCCGTCCTTTTGTTTTTCTGCATCCATAAGTTAATATACAATTGGGTAGAGGAGCAGAAACTTTTCTGAAAACGCTTTTTTGATGCTTTACATCCAGTTAAGATTTTACTTTGCTTAAATCTGTACTTAGCTCAAAGAATAAAATGGCAGCAACACACGTACACAATATACTTTGCTTCCGACGGATCATTATGTTTCCAGATTTTGTTGTCTATTCGTTTGTATTTGAGTTGGTTATGTAGTGTGCAATTGGTACGAAAGGAAATTCCATTTCATTTTTCTTGACTCACCACACATTGTTGTTTAACATTTTGTAGTTTAACACCAAAATTACTGATTTCAAAATGTAAAATAAATAAACTCTTTGAATAAAAAATAGGGCTTTCAATATGTCCCATATTTCTGACCCGTAGTTCAATATAAAAGTAATATTATTGCGCTCAATACTTATTTTCTAATAGATCTATAATAGTTCATGTGCAAATAAGGTTACACCTAAATAAGTAAAGGTTTAAAGAAAATCTTCATAGATGAATTAACCTGTGCTGGTTTTTTCGGAGTATAATATCAAGATATCGACGTCACACACATCCGGCTTTGTAGAATAGTAGCACTTGTAATAGAATAAATACTTTCGAGGATCCTGACCTTAAAACCTTCCCACCAATGTATAATTACTTGAAAACAGAAATTATAATAGACATATCAATAAAAAAAACCATAACAATGGGTTTCGTGTGCGCGCGCGTGCGTGTGTGGGGGATGTGGGTGGGGGTGTATGTATTTGACCTAAAAACTCACTACATTATTCCAAACGCACACCTAAAAACCCACCCACTACATCAGTTACTCTAGTGAGTTGTCATAGTATGGCAAAAAACGCTTATTTTTATCCACTCTTTGAACAAATTAAAAAATAGGATAATGTTTGACTTGAACGGGTACATTCATTATTTTCGCATTTCATTGCCTCGCACATTTACTCAGTATTCGCGCGGCGCATGCGCATAGAAACTATAACGTCACAAGTGAGTACACAACAAAATGGCGTCCATGTAATCGTGTTTATAACTGAGATAAGGTGAGAACTAAATATTTAACATTTATGTAGTCATATTTTGTATTATCAGTAACATTAAAAAACATATTTTCACAATATGTTATGAAAGTATGTCAAGTTTGACTTTTACTTCTTACTGCAGGTATCTCATGATCTTTTCAGGCACAGGGTCAGAGCCGACAAGGACATATCTACTATGGTTCAAACAAACGTAAAATAAGATGAAATACAAGTTTGCACAAAAGTATTAGCAAAACTTTCAATTAAAAATTCTTACTGATAAACAACATCTTATGTTCAGAAACGTATAATTACCGTGTCGCGAAAATGAATGACAACTTTGAATTTAGACTGAGGATAATAACATAGTACCAAGTAAACATATTTTCACAAACATAAAAAATATAATCATTTTTATGCCTATAAATAAAAAAAACAATCTCACAAGGCATGAAAAGAAGTTTTTAAGTAGACTTATGTGTAATTCTCCAGGTAGGATGGTAAGAAAACTACCCCCTTCACATATAACTGATAAACTGTTAAAAAGGCTTAAAAACATGCAAAAGCAACTCACATGGTATTACTTGACATTTTTCCCCAAATACATGTACCCTTATGTGGGTAAAGCTGTCATCGATTGAAATGATATCGATGTATCTAAATCAAATATGGATTCAAATTTTTAAAAATCGATACTTTCATTGGTTATTAAAAAAGTCTATGAGACAAAACATAAACAGAAACAGACACCCTGTCCAAAGGACCTGTCTAAAACTAAATGGACAACTTCACATTTTTTTTGCTGTATTCAGACTTCCAAATAAAAAATTCTTTGTGAAAAAAATGTTAACAAAATAATCGAATCAGTAATTATTTTGTAAAAAAAATAATCTGACAGATTTATATCATTTATTTAACCGTATTGTGATTTGAGGGTCATCGCATTTTAGTCGGTGCCGGTATTTGTGCGACACTTTATATGACCAAAACATTAAAACTGTGGACAAAAAGAAAGGAAATAATCAAGCAAAGTCCAGTTTGGGAACATTTTAGGTTTATGGAAGAATAGGGAGTTTTAAATGTGTGTAAGATTTGCCATATGATCATGCCTTTAAGTTTTAGTGGAAACATACACAACTTGGTAAACATTGGGACAAGGTTAAACATCAGTAACTGGTTCTTTTGTTGAGATAGGTTCCTCTACATTAAAGTAACTTATATGGCAGTATTGAAGCAGTTTCTGACAAAATATAAAGGTTATTTAGAAATATTTAAAAAATAACATCTTAAACTATAAAATGAAATTGAATTTTGTTTATTTGGGTCATGCTTTGTTTTTGGCGACGCCGGTGAGCGGCGTCGTCTTATATGGAATGCTTTTTATTTTTGCCTATGGAAGGAGCTGTTATTATTAGCAGTTAATTTCATGTTGAGTTAATTAGATTTATTTTGATTCGTAAAATCAAGTAAACAAATATGTTGTTATATTTGTATTTAATAACTTTATATAAAAAGCATGTGCATTGTGATATTATTTTCACGAAATTGCAGGCTCAGTTTAACAGCTTGTCCCTTAGCTTTATTGGCAATACTAAAACCCGGATTTCGAATATCGTTGTGGTCTACATTGATGCCGTATTCTTTTTCATTCATTTATTTTCAAAATTTTCCTACAAGAAGAACGTTCACCTGCAAATGAGTATAAGGATATGTAATGGAATTGTTGTAAACGATTATCCTATTGATTTTATCCATATTACGTTTCTCTATTGCACAGAATGATTGTTTTTACAAAGTGTACCGGTATCCGGATGTTGAAAGCTATCCGATTTTCTGCAATAACTGCTGTCACATGGTCATCTATTTTTTTTATGAATACTTAACAATTAATTTGCATGGCTTAATAAAACTGACTGAGCTGCAACATTTCGTAATTTTAATGTTTAGGGTGTTCTTTTGGGTTTCAGGTTTTCTCTCTTTTAAGGGGAAGTAACTCATGTTTACTAAATTATTTGTTCTTTTCTGTCTACTCTATCTTTAGTATTACTTTCTATTTTTTGTTTTTTTTATGAAATTTACCAGTTGTAAGGTCATCAAAAGCAGAGAGGCCCTGATGAGTGAATATTGATATATATTTTTTACTGGCTTGATATACCCTAGACCAGTTTTTCTAGTTTGTTCAGTTGGAACATACCTATAGGTATTCTGCTAGAGGCATCTTCTAATCACTATGTGAAATTATCATTTTCTATGTGTTTGTATATGAATTGTTACTAAAATAACCTTTGGTAAAAATGAAAGGTAGAATATTTAAGCTATACATATAGGTGCTCATTTTAAACACTTGATTACATTATATGGAGTTAGTTATACATTGTATAGTAAAGTCTAATGGAAGGTTAAAAGAGGGACAGTATTTTTGTTACTGTAAGAGATATGCATTTAATGTTTAGACACTAACACAACTTAATCTGTATGACATGATATAAGACTATTTGAGATTTTTTTTACTTTTATACTAAACAATATCATGTACATTATTTTTTTTACCGCCTCCGTGGTTGACTGGGGTTAGAGTCGATGACTTCTAATCCAGTTACCTCTCTGGCGTGGGTTCAATCCCCGGGAGATGCTTTGGTAGTTTAGCGCGGAGGAAGGTTGTCTAGTACTGGTGTAACTCTCCAGGAACGATGGTTAGGAAACTACCCGCCTATATGACTGAAATACTGTTGAAAAAAAAAGGCGTAAAATGAAACAAACAAAAACAAAATAGTTTTCTTTCTACAAGATTATGAATTCCTGTTAATAGGATGTTATATTTATTTTTAATGGAACCTGAGAATTATTAATGTAATGTGCATACAAGTGTATCATAGTATAATGGATATAATGTGTATTTCTTGTATTTAAAGACTTACAGTTATGATGGATGAGACTTGCATTTAAATTTATAAATGATAATGCATGTATTGATCAGTCTACAGGTTATAGTTCTTTTATACCCAGTGTTAGCTGGCTAATAATAGTATCTATAACAGAGTTTATATATTCTACTAGATTTTGAATTCCATCCATTAGTACCAATGTTAATGTTAGGATTTCATATTTATTTAATAGAAACTGGGAATTATTAATGTTATGTGCATACATGTATATCTTAGTATATTGATATGATGACTGATGAGACTTATAATATTTCTGAATTTAAAGAGTTACAGTTATGTCATTATTATTAAAGGGATGAGACTTTCATTTTAAAGTTATAAATGATAATACATGTATTGATTGAAAATGTCCTGAAACTTGGATCAAGCAATATAATTGTTAAAGTCTCAAAAAATCATATTTTGAATGGTTATTCTAATTTTTTTCTAACATGTGCATAGATTGAAAAGGACAGCTTCTGTCTTATCTATTTGTAATGGAGGGACACCGGTCTCAATTTCCAAGCTTAGGTCTCTTGAGTCAACCCGGCAACAGACTTTTCATAGAGTAGATTTTTACTTGCCCTTGAATAAATTTGTACACTAAATTTTATAGCAGGTGATTTTTGCCACATGAAAACCAACAAAGTACAAAAAAAGTAACCGGGCGCCAGAACACAAAGTGGTGTGTTTGTTGCATTTACATGTTTTCGCCCAGTGCCCTTGATGCAAAATACAAATCAGCCTTCATAAAATTTCTTATCATAGAAAAAGGGTTAGTTTTTTATCCGTACAAAAAATAGATATTGTACATGTATTAGCACAGTTATGTTCACTTTCAAATTAACCTGTTATAAATAATGGCACAACCAATAGTTTACTGTCTAAGCCCTTTTTAGTAAAAATAATTATACATAATATATAAATTGTTATTTTAATTTAGACTATGAGTATGTAAGGTTTTTATTTCTCAATTATTAATCAAGAATTAATTATCTGTTAATTTAAAAATCTAAATATCTGTCACGGTTTAGAACTGTTCACTATTTAGGCCAGAAAATGTGTAAGCGGCCAGATAGTTCAATCGCTTACAGCCGCGGTACATTATTCTGTGGGTCACAGGTTTGAGTTCTGGTCAAGCTGAAAGTTTTTCTCATCCAGTGACTGCATATAACCATGAGTTTAATTCACTATGCTCTGTAAACATCAGAAATTCATGGACATAAACCAATAGAGTCGGGAAATATGTTGTGGTTTAGAACTATTTCATTATTAAGAGAAAATGTGTAGCCGGCCGGATAGCTCAGTTGGTCTTCTGAAAGTCATGAGTTCGAGTCATGGTCAGGCAGTTTAAGTCAGGGTTTAGAAGTGGTTTTTCAACTGACACATGTTTGATTCATTTAATAGATTGTATTTTATTTGAAATGGACAAAGGCAGTATTGCATGATACTTTTAGATCTACAAAAAGCATTTGATACAGTTGATCACACTATACTGCACATGAAGAAGTTCTTTTTCTTCTTCTTCATGGAACTTCAAGCATCTGCCATATGTAATGACATTCTTACATGGTTCAAGTCTTATCTCTGATAGCAGCTGGTTGATGTGGCTGGTACTCCTTCTACTACTGCTCTGAGTACCTATAATGTCCCCCTGATGTTCATTTTAGGTCCTCTTTTATGTCTAATATATGTCAATGACATGTCTGCAACCTAAGCAATAAGCTTTTATTATATGCACAGGCACAAGTATCAGACCTGGGAAGAAAAAATATGACCAGATTGATAAAAAAAACTTGACATCTTAAAATTGTCACAAACCAAAAAAATGTAAATAATGACCCCCTTTAAAATATACTTTAAGTTAATAGTATATTTTTAAAGGGGGTCATTATTTACATTTTTTTTTTTGGTTTTTGCAACTTTTAAGATGAACACAGTTTTTTTATAAATCTGGTCATACTTTTTCTTCCCAGGTGTGATACTCGTGCCTGTGATTATATGATGATGACTCAGGTATCCTTGTATTTGGTAAAATAAATCGTAAGATTAGTTAATTGACTATAAATTGTCTTTGTATCTTGGCAAGACAGAGTCTTTTCTTTTTGGTTTAAGTTTCAACTTAAACTGGGCCTAGCCTCCAGGTCACATGAAATGGTACTGCTATAAAGTACACATCTTTTGTTAAGTATTTAGGTGCAAACCTGGATCAAATTCTTTTGGCGTCGCCCTTTGATGCTTTGCATCAATGCTTTTCTTGTTGTAAATTAAAACCAGAATCCTAAATTCCGCATGCACATCATCAATGGGGCTCAAAATGGGATTATAAATCACTTGTCAGAAGTAGTTTTCATCATATTTTTAATATCCTAAATTATGGAGAATTTTGAATCGGTAGAAATCTAATAGTAAAGTATTCATTTGTTACATGTGTTAATGACGGTGTTTTAAGATACATTAAGGGCGTAACGATTTGCTCACCTCACCATAAGACACGTATCACTGTACAGGGTCCATGATACAATATGTATCTCGATACGTATTGTATTGTCTAAGGAAAATTGTAATTCATTAAAAAAAACTTTATTACTTAGCACAATAATATTATGTAATTCTAAACATTAATTGTAACTTGAAACAACAATAGTGCAGTAATTTCCACAATATTTCATAACTACCAAGTATTTGTCGAATTAGTCCCTTGCTTTGAACAATGCAGTATGGTCAGTTATCAAGTGAATGACCTGACAAATGTCTTTAGTCTCCTATAAACATTTTGAAAGCTAAAATAAAAGATTTAACATTTCCTTTTACTTTGAAATAATATCTTAAATGAAAAGGTTACCATTAAAAAATGCATGCACAAATTACAGAAAAATCACATGTTTAAGAAAAAAATCAGAGTATAAATCAAAGGTGATAACTATTTTAGATACATAACTCGGGTAACTATATACATGTATAGTACATGTTCATTAGTTATTCAGTTATAAATGACACTGTTGGCCGAACACAATATTTAATCAACATAAACTGGACACAAACATTATCTTACTTTACTCAATTATACACATTCATTACAAAAAGGATCCTTTTTATTTTACAAATAGTTTAATTTACGTTGACAGTACGGAGGGGTATGGAAAATATCCAGCCAAAAATAGTGGCAGCTATAGCTCTTTAACTAGCCATCTGTTGCATTGTCTTCACTATATTTGGGATTAAACATGGTGGGTTGTATTTGCAAAAGTGTTCTCATATCGTACAAGCATTTTTTCACGAATTTCAGTGTTTTCACAAAGGTCAGTTCAACCGATGGTCAGTTCTTGTGAAACCCTGAAAAAGAACGAGACATCGGAAACGGGTACACCCTTTAGATACATTAAAGTAAATAACTTAATTGTGTTTGGTGTTTAAAAAAAAGGAAATATTCAGACATGCTGGCAGGACAAATAGAGAATAATAGGTTGGTGCCATGGATGGAGGAAGTATATTTGGCAAATTGGATGAGTTGTTTTGGTGAGCAGAGCCAGATAAACTTTCTTCATCCATGACACTAATATATTTTTCTACTTATAATGTCACTGTTTTATTTTACTTTTAATAAGTTTTATAGGCAAATTACCTTTAATTTTGAACAGAGTTATATCCCTTTGTTGTGATGTTTTTTTGTAAGCTAAGTCTTAGCTTTGGCCTTTGCGCGGTAAAAAAATAGTTCTTAACATTCTGTCTGATATATTTCACATGCAAAAAAAACCAAAATGTAATACCAGTCTTTGAAATTATGCTATCTTTTATTTATTATTGACAAAAAATTCTCTACTACAGTTATTCAACAACTCAATACTTCCCAGTGCTTTTTGCCCTGCTTTGGGAATGATGCCGTACCGGACAGATTGGGACAAATCCATTGGTTTGACTCAAATTGTGAAGTTAACATATGATGCAAAATATTTATTTGGAATTTCTTTTTATCCATGGAGACATGAAAATTATGCATAATATACACTTTAAAATCATGTATTATTACCTTTAATGTTGTTTTTTTCTACTTTGGGTAGAAAACTAAATGATAATCATAACAAGTGTACATTAAATAATGTTTCGGTGTGAAATACTAAAAGTACGAAATTAACTGGGTACGAATATCACTTATGTGGTTATACTTGGTTTTTATCGTATATCACTTATCAATGACCATTACTGTTTTTGTTATCCTTTAAATTTGCCGATTTTTGAGGACATTTTCATTGTTTTTTGGGAATTTATAAGTCATGAATTGGGAATCTTGTCGTCACTTTTCTATTGAGAACGGTGCCGTTTTCCGGTATCATTTATGTAAGGAAACACTGACTTCATGCGATCCAGTGACCTACATATAGGTATGGGAAACACAGTTTACTACACACTATTCAGCACGCTATGTTTTTAAACGTTAACAAATTTTATTTTATTTCATGCACAAATTGATGTTCAGTATATTTAGAACAACTTACACTCTAGAAAGTCAAGAATTCATTTGTGCATTTAGTGTTACAGCATCTTTTACGAATGAGATGGAATTACCGCTGGGAATAGAGGAGGATAATGTCATTGAAAATTTCTGTCATAGAATTTTCTATTCTTTTTTTGTTTGTTTATTTTTTGTTGTATGATAAGTAAAATTTATTCATTCATTTAAGAATTCAAAAATATGAATATATGTTAACGTGTTAGATTTTTTGTACAATTGCAGTTTCCATGGTAACTTAGATATCTCAAAAAAGTCAACATAGCCATACAGTTCTATAAAAATGTATGTACTATTTTTCTATTCAATATCTTTTGATATATTGTTAAAACTTCTTTGCCAACTTGTCTGCCAGTAATTATGTGGCGACGCGCTTTCGTCACTTCTACTAGTGTGTGAGATAATAGGACATAATAATAATCAATAATTAATACAACTGCTAGGAGAAATCTCTTATCTGATGTTGTCTAAACAGCCCTCTTATTCTTCTGACCGATCTCTTTCTGAACATTTAAAAATAATTATTATGTATTAATTACTCATTATTTGTTTTGAAGAGTTATCCGAGTACTATTTAACTTCTTTTTCTTTTTGATAATTATCCGTGATTATCTCCCGTAGATATGCAATACGATGCGCACAAAACACTACCGAAAAAGTCTTTATATTTTATATGATAATTATCTCAATTGACTCTACCTGTCAGAGAACTTAAATTCATTTAAATTCAAATTTCAGTATTTATATTATCATTCCGGGAAAAGGAATTCGCGAAACAGGAACCTACCTGAAGTTGCTATTGACTCGGCGTCTATTTGTATTTTGTCTTTATCTTATGGAAAAAGTGCTTAGAAAAGTTATTATACTGACTGAAAATTATCGATTTGTACTTTATACCTGAATCAGTCGAAATTGTACGTACTTTATGATTAATTCATCAAACGATCCCGAACACGGTAAAAGTCCCATTTCAGAAACACGTTAGTTCGCGAAATTTTGCAGTTGGGTTAACGGAAATTGGCAAGGAGCCCCGAATGTCAATTTGAGTGCAGATAACCTGCTGGTACTGTTTCCTGGCATGCTCCAAATACGAGCATAATAGGACTTTGAACCAAAATCGCCTCTGATGAAGAGCATGCAAACATAATATGAACAAGGTAAAGCCTCAAAGCGAGCTCTGTGACAGAATTTATAGTACATTATAATTTAAAATAAAACCATCGGCGGCTACACATGTTATGTTTTCAATTTCTTGCACACTTTCGGCCGAACTCAACAATACCACATACTACATACGACAATTTCATGATTCATTGGCGTCCGCGCCGGAGCGCGGCGTCCCTTTATGGAATGAAATCAGATTTTGTGAAAGGGCGACAGCAACTTCTCGAGCCTTTTAGTCGGTCTAAATAAAAGCCGATCATTCCGATCGGTATGAAGGTGCTTGATTATTAATTAATCCGTGGTACAATGAATAGCGAACTTGCAAACATTTTCAAATGAAATAACCTTTTCCGTCAATAAATCGCGCTCTTCGGTTTTTTTATTTACACAGTGGGTTATTATGGTATGTTATTGTTGTACATTTATCCCAAAGCTGTTAATAGAATGATGAGTTGATGACCTAAATATTCCGAAAATCTATTTATAGAGGGATGTGCTCCTATCGGTAATGCCCGGTCTCTCCTGGTCTATTTTGACCGGGATTTACTAGTGAATAGTACCACATGTTTATTGTCCGGTCTCTCCCGGTTTTGGAGTAGATGTTTGATATCGTTACAGAACAGAACAAATATTTTACAGATAAATAAGCTTTTTTTTCCAAAATGAATGTTTGTCAGTTAATTTGGTTACAATAATTAATGAACACAGATCAACTCTCAAATTTATTGATTATTATTATACATAAACATACAATTCGAAAAAAAAACCGACAAGAACAACAACAATAGCATGTTTCATTTTATCTATATGAGATAAAAACAATAAATATGTACAATAATTGAGAAAAAAGGTACATTTTTATGGTATTAATACGACACTATCAACTTTGAAACATTTTATTTAATTTGTTATTCGTGGTTAGTAAAGATGCCGAGGAATTATTCAAAGTTACAAATTAGATTTTATGAATTATTCAATTGATTGATAATTTAAAAAATGATAAAGAAAAGTACAAATGTACATGGTTTAAGAATATAAGAATAAACAATATTATATATTGAAAGATTAACCATTCCTTACTGACTTGTTCCAGTTAATTTTTGACTTATAATCGTCGATCAATATGACAATTGAATTCTTAAAATTTATTTTACAATTTAAATTTTTAAAAAGTAAGTAAACATAAAATAGCACATAAAACACAAAAAAGAAAAGAAAACAATATTCATAAAATCTGTATTTTTTATCAAAATTAATAGATATTACAATTATTGTATAATAAACAATTATGCTCAGCATGATCAACATGGTGATATAACCAGTGTCATATTTTTACTAAGTGTGAATAGATACCTTAAGAGGGGGTCTTCGCTAATAGCGATAACATAATAAGGGACAATTACACAAGTGTGGTGTTGATCATGCGTTACACATATGGATTATAAATGATTGTATACATGTATATCCGTTGCTCGCCCATATGGTCTCTTTCCAGTGGCGAGGGTAAACAAACGCAAACAAACAAAATCCGTTGCTATTAATAACCACGGTCATAAAGAAATAACAAGTAATATTCTAATCTCTAGCATGCCAATCAAAGTTCATAATGAACAATGTCTTTCGTCCGCTCATTCATAAGTGATATATAATTCTAGTAAAAAACATTGAAAAGTTTATAAGAATATCTTGTCATCATATGTCTACTAGTTCATCTTCACTTGCTGCATTTCTTGCTTGGACGCCCTTTGATGCTTTGCATCAATGCTTTTCTTGTATATTATCTGAATTGATGATTCTTTTCAGAGATGTAAATAACAGAGATAAGCAGCTCCTATATATCACGCATGCCTATTAGTCCAGTCATTCTATTTATAACGTAGAAACAATTGCATGAGAATTAATTCCTTGCGCATCGTACGTAACAATGCCTAATGAAGATACAATGCTATTTTTAAGCCTCATATCAATGGGGAAAGTGTCAAAATCTATCAAAGAAAATGGCGAAAAAACACCTTTTTAAGCTGTCCTATATAGTCCACAATTCAGTGGCTTTCTGTGTATATGACGTCATTAATTGACATGAAATCGTATAAAATGGCGGATGCGTTGACTGGCCGATCTGTTTTTTTCAGTAACAATTGGTGTGGTGTTTACCATTTACTAGGAATATAAAAGAAAGTAAGTGATATTTTGTAAAAATTCCTAAAAATTTTGAATGTCAACATTATACAATATCTTAAACCTTTGATATTGAGCCGCCCAAATCGAGCTTACAACAGAGAAATGAACAATGCATAATTAGATCTAGGTTAAATATCTCTTTCTGGCCCTATTAATATGCTAAAAGCAGATGATCATTTATTATACATAAAATATATTTTGTTTCTGTTTATAAAAAATTCGTTTATATTACCGGTAAATAAAAGTCTGCAAAAAAATTTAAAACTACGGAAGCGTGTTCAGGTCAAAAATCGGAAATTGGAAAATAAACTTTAGATATTTCTTTTGTGATTTATGACAAACCGATAGAGGTCACTTCTCCGTCGTCTGTCTGTCTTTTTGTCCGTCCATCTGTCCGTCACAAAATATGTCCGGACTACTCCTCATAAACTACTCACAATTTACAGGAATGATCAGTATGAAGTCAAGCTCTGCATATTGTCAGCAATTTTTATTTCAATGATTTTTGTGCGAGTTGTGGCCCTTTAATAATTTTTATTTTTTAAGTTTGTTCGGACTACTCCTCTTATACCACTTATGCAATTTCAATGAAACTTTACAGGATTGATTTGTAGCTCAAGTCCTTGTACATGTTGAAAATTTATAATACAGCAAGCATCCTTTTTATAGAAAAAATATTCATAAACTGACAGCAGCCGTGTATATAATTAGATTTTTTGACAGGTCATATGGACCTTTATAAACGGCTGGTTGAAAATATAACCAGTCACTAGGCGAGGGTTATTTTGTAAACAACCGTTTATATACGGTCATATAACCTGTCAGGAATATTTATAACGCATTTATAACACAGCAAACCTCCTTATTGAGAATAAAGTGAGATTTCTTAGAAAATTGACAACAGTCGTGCATATAAAACTATACAAGCGTCACGATTATCCAATTAAAAGTGACAAGCGTGCAGTATTATAAACATATATATAAACGTTACGATTATCTTATGAAAAGCGACGTAACAAACGCAATGCAGTATTCTTATGTTTGTATACATAATTATATCATTTTAAACATCAAATAAACACGTTTCTCTAATGTCAAAGAAATAAAAGGATCATTGTACTCTATTAAAAAACTGCATAATATATCAAGTTAAACCATCACAATACACATAAATATTATTGGGCCCACAGCACTGCGTTGCAATGGTATCCACCGCCGTCTGCGTTGTAATCAATGTTTGTCAATTATTTTATGAAAAGGCAATAACAATTTCCAAAAGTTCCAAAATATGGTTGTTTTTGTAAGTATGATACAAACGATGTTATACTGGTGTATTTATTTGTAGTTTTGTACACATTTGTACGAGCTATTACCAAAATTAGGCAAATGTTGCGGCCCCTCGTCAAACTTTACAGAAGTGTTTGCATAAACGACAATGAATTGCACTGTGCGCGAGTAATAAGTTTGAAGAGTATATATGTGGGCTCCAGTCTCTCTAGGTTTTGTTTCAGTAAAACGTCAAAACACAAAGTAAAATTCAGTCATAAACTTACCGACAACAGCAAACGGCCATATTTTATCCACTGCTTCTGCGATGGACCCACCGCGTCTGCGAAGCTTAGGCCAGTGTGAAAATAGTGGAAAATGTTTTAAACTCAATGAGAATCATTTATTACAGTATGTATGTATTCTAAATTCTGTTATTTCAGTTATTTACCCGCATGTCTATAGACTACTCCATTATACTCTTATGTTCATGTAAACCTGTATCAAGTATTTGCAACTATTTAAGTAGCGTTAGAACTTTAAATCAGTTACTAGGATTGATTTAAATGAAATGAATACTTTTCCATATTCAGTCATCGTTGAATTTTCAAAATGAAATGTTAGGGTTAAACACAACCTATAAATCCTTTTATACTTTTCAAAGATTTATTTGTCCTTAAAAACACAGGAAATGATTTTTGTGATGTTTGTTCTTATATACTGGAGCAAAACAGAAACTTTCGCAAAGTATGTGCCAGTTGTTCAAGGGTACCACTTAGATGTACACACTTATATACATGTAGTAGCTTATAAAACTCGTTTTGTTTGCAAAATCGTTCAGCTAATCCCCGTATAAAAGCCCGATATGTTTATTCAACGTAAAAATCGAGTTTCAAAAGGATTGAAAAACTGTACTAACATATCTACATTCAAACTTGGAGAAAGTTTCTTTTTTGTTTCAGTATATGTTATTTTTACAAGTACGCAAATCCTACTACACTCAAAGACTTATTTTATCAATAGTAGCCAAAATGTTTCTGGATTTAGATTGCTAAAATTACAGCATCCCAAAAAGAATAATAATTTATGGCTTAGTTAAAGCTGCGGTCTCACTTACTCCCGGCAGAGCCCAGGACCATCCCGGTAAGTTACCGGGATGATCCGGGACGATCCGGGTGAAATTATTGTTGCGGTCACACTTACCCCGGCATCACTACGGTAGTTCCAAACTAACCACCAAGGATGCGCTCCGGATCATCCAGGCAGAGCCTAGGTGAAGCTACGGTTCATGCCGGTGCTTCCCCGGTCGTTCCCGGATGACGCCGGAAGCGCCCCGGTTGACCCAGGCAGAGCCCCGGTCGATCCAGGTAGAACCCCGGCAGAGACCAGGCAATCCAGGCAGAGCCCCGGTAGAACCCCGGTGGATTAAAATCGCCCGAAAAAGATAACATTGATACATAATTTTTATTTAATATAATATATATTGTTCCAGAATAGTAATTCATGATGATTTTCTGAAAAATCCTTATGCCATACTGGATAGAAGGGAAATGGGAAGGGTTTTAATACAAACAAGTGCAATCATAATTGTCGTTATTCTTTTGAAATGATCCGGGCTTTGCCGGGCCTCTACCGGGATCAACTGTAGCTCTACCTTTATACTCCGGGGCTCTGCCTGTAGTTACCGGGGCTCTGCCTGCATATACCGGGGCTCTACCGTAGCTCTACCGTAGCTCTACCGGCTATATCATACCCCGGAATGCCGGATGTTCCCGGATCATCCCGGATCATCCCGGACGTTGCAGGCGTTACGGGTGTACTTCGGTTGTTCCCGGTCGTACCCCGGTCGTTCCCGGATCACCCCGGACGTCTACCGGGGCTCTGCCGGGATGAAAGTGTGACTGTAGCTTTAAGAATATCTCAAGGTCAATTGTATCTTATATCGGCTTTTATCATATAACATGTTGGTACTAACGATGATACCGGTCCTAGTTTGCCATTATTGCAGCTGTTAATGATTTATTTTTTGATGATCGTCATCAATCTTCTGCAACCAAAATTTTGTCTGCCTTTATTCCTTGTCTTTTAGATATTGGTACAACTGTCGACAGGGTTAAAAGAAATTTAAAAGGTAAACCTTCCGTCCCTGATCTAGGCCTGAGACTTGAAATTGAAGTGTAGTGAACAGCTTCCGGAATAAGTTTGCAAATCCGGGATTTTCGCAAACTCAGCAACCCTTTCTTTAAATATTAGAGAATAAAGGAAGAGTTCAGTCAACAGTTGGTATAAAGTTAAACAAAAATTGGTCTTGAGATTTCCCATATCCCTAACAATGAGTGCTGGGGAGACAATCAAAGTTGAGTCCCCAATGGGGTTTTATCATTATCCTACTGGGGTTTTGCTATCCCATATGGGGTTTAACCCCCATTCTATAAAAATGGGAGATAAATATTATGGGAGATTTAGAAAAAATAAAGAATTAACTTTTATGCAAGAAAATTATTATTGTAATCTTCAAATACTTTATTGTATAAATAAAAAACAAAGAAAGTAATGTTTAAAAATCCTCCCATTTTCGTTGCGGGGAAAATCCACCCATAGGTGAAATCTCCAAATGAATTCTGAATATGGGGGGAAAGTCTCATGTTGATACATGGGAGAAAATCCCATTTCTTATAATGGGAGATAATTCCAATTCCTTACAAATGGGAGAATAGTCTATCTATGAGATGTGATGCTAAAATCGTAAAATACAATATATCATAATAATATAAAAACCAAATAACAGATCAAATGGCGGGGAATACGCAACCAAATAATAATAATAATAATAATTATTATTATTATTATTATAATTATTATTATTATTATTATTATTATTATTATTATTATTATTATTATTATTATTATTATTAATTATCATAAAACATGCACTGCCATTTTATCTTGGAATATTATATAAAAGAAAAACAGAAAATAATCAAATCTTAGAAAATAATCAACAAAATCCATTTAAATTAAAAGGATACCCAAAAAGCTGAGGTGTCCTATTGTTCTGTCTCTTCTAGGTATTTTCTGTCTCTCCCGGTTTATATTGACCGGCATATAGTATCACAAGCTAAATGGCAAGTCTCTCCCGGTTTTGGAGTATAATTATATCGTATTTGATTTCATTACAAATAAATACCGCGGTAAGGTTATTTTTTTTTCGAAAAAAAAAGACGTTTAGTTGTTATAATAACCTAACAGAAAACGAATTCTAAATAGTATTTATTATAATGCAAAAACAAGCAATTCTAATAATGAAAATTGATTTATTTTTCTATTATTATTATTGTCGGTTTAAAACAATTTATAGAGTAGTTGATAAAAATTAAATTAGTGGTCTTAATATGACATAATAATCTTTGAAAGATTTATTGTTTTGTTTCATTTGCTGTGCGCGTTACGTAAAGAGATCCAAAACATTTAGTATGTGTGACAAATTAAAATTGATGTTTTATTCTTATGAAAGTTTTTAAAATGTAAAAAAAATTAAAACGAAATGGGTTAAGAATCAATATGTAATGCAATGGAAAATTGATAATTATTGATATGAACTTAAATGCTTATTTTCAGTAAGGTTTAGAATTATAATCTTTGATAAAAATGAAAGTTGAATTTTATATATATATATGTGTGTGTGTGTGTACTTAAACATACGGGAAAAAACACCATATACCCATGTTATATTGTCTAAGATATATGTCTACATCAAATGAGCGAAGTATATGGAACTGACACATCACCATTCTTATGAATAAAAAAAATATAAGTTCTGAAAGAATTTGGAATTGATTAAGTAGTTTCGTATTATGTTAACGGCAACTATGTCTAGGAAAACAGACTATATTTTCAATTAGTTTCAGTCGCAAGAGAATGATATTATTAAATTCGACATACTTTGTAACGAATTTGTAATAACTGATCCAACATATCCTTTCATAGATATAACCAAGCCAAGTGTCGTTATGGGAAATACTAAAAGCTGTCTTTAACCTTAATAATTTCAAATTGACGTTATAATGAGGCTAAAAATAAGTGACAATAATTCTTAATAAATACAAGATAAGAAAGAATTATTAACTTATTCGCTGAACAATGGGTATCATCCCTATACGCATTTACCAACAAAAGGAATAAACTCAATTATGTGATTGCGAACAAAACATGTGTATACCTCTTTTGTGTGGCATTTTTTATTTCCTGATATTTTTATCCGTTTAGCTTTTTTCATTTCTGCAGTACATTTATAAAAAAAATCATTCTAATTCACTTTTTTCCATAAAAGTATAGGTTTCAAATATTCTTTATACATGTAATAGTTTATAAATAAGCGTCTATAATGAGCATTTATAGTAAATTTCTCTGATTTTCATTAACCCTTACATGATTTTACATGAAATGTTACCCATTCCATTAATATATAACATATATATTCTTATGATGAATAAGTGTTCTCATTGAAGATATACATTTCTAAATACATCATTTCACCCCCAGAAAGTGGGAATTTCTATTATTTGTAATTATTCTGTAGCTTCATTTGTACTGTTCAGGGTAAATTTTCAACACGTTAAGGAAAATCTTTCACGACATTATTACTCATATCTAAGTCCTATGAAACAATGTGCATTTTTTTTTGCAGTCACGTTATAAATGTTGTACAGCTAGCAGATTTCATGGTTCTTAAAAACATATCTATAAATTATGTGAAAACCTTTCCCTAACGTGTTAAATCTCTATACACATCTATACATGAACTGACAGACTTGTATATATTTAAAATAGTAATGTTAATTGTAGCTTTGATTGACATTTGTATCTTCTGGTACTAGTATTCGTATTTAACGCTTCCTTTCATCAAGCTGTATTTGACATTATATACTCAGGTATAAGAATACTCACGTAATCAAAGTTATCAAGTAGTATCTTTACTGAAGGACACTCTTCTATTGATAAAAGTACAGAAATACTTATTAATAGTATATCACTTTGTTGCTAACGAATAAAAGGTTATCCAAATGTCTTGATAGATTTAATATGTTTCTATTTACAACAATCTATTATTATACCGAATTGTATATTTGTTTCGGGGTCTGAGAAATAATCTTCACAATAACATTATAAGAAGTCATATGTTATCAGTGCTGAAGTACTTTTAATATTGATTGGACGCATTAGTTTCTGAGCAGTTGAATGCTGTGCCAGACAGTGATAATTAAGTACATAAATCTGACCCGATATTGAAATAATAATTTAGATGAGATTGTTTAAATAGTAATATGCACGTTCCAAAGGTTAAGATGTAGATATCACTCATTAAATCCTAAAATTAACTGGCCAAACGATTCTTGAAAATGTGTTTGTGAACATGTGTGAATGCACATTTATTGCATTTATTTATTTTATGTTTTCCTAGAAGAATACGTATGTGTAAACGATTTCTAGAAATGACATTTTATGAGTTGATATAATAACTCATAATAATTCATTAGAATATATAGTGAATAAACAATATATTATTATTATTATTATTATATAATCTATAAATAACTTTGAAATGCCTTTCTCTGATTGGCTAACAAGCAATTTTTTGTAAAAATAACAGGTTTATATCAGAGTGTATTCACTTTTTTTTTTTCTAAAAGTAGATTTTCAGAGTATATTCATCGGTTTTCCGTCTTGAAATAGATTTTCTGCAAATCCCCGAAATACGCAAGACTATGACGTGACGGCTATTGCCTCGGTCAATATTTTTTTTTCAGTACATATCACATAATATTCAACAGCTAAAAAGTCCATATTTGTATAATATATTGTTCTGCTGAAAAATAAGAGTACAATTCTTAAACAATAAGATAAAAATGGATTTTAGAAATTCATATGAAACCATATGTGGACATTTCAGGTAAAAATACCCAGGTCAAACCTGCTGATTTTGTTTATGCTTATTCATTTAATGTTGACAGACGGAATGTTCCCGGACAAAAGAAATGTGTGAAATCCTTGAAAACATAACATTCTGGTAACGATATTTAATAATCAAATATCTTCAGATAAGGAATGAAGTTCGAATGTTCCTACACGTTAAAGTGTGTTTTATCAACCACAAATTCCTCTACTTCTATAAATGGCATTACGCTGACAACAAATTATGCAGAATAACATATTTATTATATTATTGTCTTATTTTATATGTTATAATGATGTTAAACCATCTACGCCTGATAATAAAAGGAACATTGATAAATGGAAAGATTCACGTTAGGAATCATGAATAAATGTATCTTTAAAAGTAAGGACATACGTTAACAAGTCAGCACTGCATTGTTAGTAATGTTATAAAGTGTAAACGGTTTCTTCAAGATGGTAACATCATGCTGCTCAGAACAGAACAATCAAACAAAACAAAACTGTACTCGAATGCACTATATTCTAAATAATACCTCGAAGTCTTAACAAATCAGACTTTCAATTTCAATCTAGCTCAACAAGAAACTTGCAATAAATCAAATAAATCAATTCCCTCACTGCACTGCCGGTCTGAAGATTACAAAAATGGGTACCGTGTAGTATTTGTTTGTAGTATTCCTCAAATATTCCATCAGACGTCTTTTTAATTGCAATTTAAGTAACATTTCAAAGCGTTACAATGGCTGTTTGATATACGATCATTCCTGCAGCTCTTAATATTATCATATTGAAATTTGATGGCAAATGATTTCAAAACTGACATGTTTCCCCAATGCTGTGCGACATAATGTTTAAAGACATGTTTATTAAAAACAAAATGAAAACATGAATTTTTAGAATGAATAACCAACTTAACCCTGTCAAACATGTTTGCTATTTTGTGCAGGTAGATAAAAATATCAGTATTTATGTACTTGAAAGAAATTCAAGCTCTATACTACATGGCGATAGTGTTTTCCAAAGACGTTTTGATTTACTCGCTGTCCTATTTTATTGAACTTTATTATTCTGGAAAAAATAATGTGAGGACCGGCCAGAAAGCTGTCACATTACATGAGAAAGCTGAATATTTCCTTACTTCAATTTTCTCTTCTTAAAAAAGAAACATCCTACATTTGCCTCTCTGTTTGGTTTTGTTATGATTGTTTCAATAAATAGTTTCCTTAGTGCATGGCCTCTTGTTTATGTTCTATTTAATTTTGCTTGACTTTTATGTACACAGAATTAATTGCCAGATCGTGACAGTAATATACAATATCTATCTAAATTAGATTCTAAATGTCGCTCGAACCAAATGGAGCCTTAACCAAATATGGAAATCTGTAATAATGCATATAAATTTCTCGAATTATCATTGGTTGGCATACTGATTATCATTTTTTCTATATATATATATATATATATATATATAGAAAAATTATTTTTGTCCTTGACGATATATATATATAAATGGTGCCTTAACCAAATATGGAAATCTGTAATAATGCATATAAATTTCTCGAATTATCATTGGTTGGCATACTGATTATCATTTTCCTATATATATATCGTCAAGGACAAAAATATAGTTAGCACCAAAGAATGTATCCCTATGAATGCCAAGCCTACCTGCATGGGTATATGTTTACCTAATACAAAATGAAATACTAAGATAAATAATAAAACATAAACTTTACTTTTTTCATAACAATTTGGAGATTTGTGCTTCTTCTATATTGTATAATCTTATAACGTGAATCTACCAAACATTTTAAGAAATAATAGGAGAAAAATGAAACGCACTACGCTCCGTTTACCCGCATTATACCTGTTCTATGATGTACTAGTGTGGCATTTCATAATATTATGAAAGGGCTTTGAAAAATTAAAAAAAGAAATCCGGCTATTCACATTTAATGAAATAATTAAGTTAACACATTAACGTGAAGGTAGTTTGTCGACGGCAATATTCTTTGATATGTGTTTTATCTTCCGATAAACAGTAATGAATAATAAGAGTAAATAAATGTTCAAAGGTCCAAGCATATAAAGAAATTTTCTCATATCAAATTTTAATTTCAGGTATTTGGTTGGTCAGAAATCGGCACAGAATGCACATTAACCAGTGTAAATTCCTTATACTTGAGACTGAGCTAAGACAAAAAAAAATTACAACTAAAAGTCTGGTATTTCATCATCACTACAAAGAAAATCAAGGACTATGTACTCTCTTGCATAGACTATTTACAAGACAGACAGTTTTCTAAATTGCTGAACGCTGGGCCAGACAAATTTTATTACACTATAGATATTTTGAGACTAATTTGGGATTGGTTGTTTTGCAATATTTGTTTACATGCACAGTTGTCTGGCCTTTATAACAATATATCAGTAATGTAATGAATTATAAAACACTGTTGTTAATAATGGTATGTATGGTATGCTTTGTATTATTCTGGAAGAATATTTAGAATAACTAGGGATTGGTCGTTCAAATATATTTGTCGTCTGCAAATGATTAATAGATCAGTGTGATCTGACTGGTGTACTTAATTGAATCATTGACATTAACTGACGCTAATCTTTAAAGCGACACCTGCTTGCTTTCGGGATTCCCAACCAATGAGAGCAATTTCCACTTTTTTTCTGTTATAAAAGTTTTATATGCCGGCACACGGAAAGACATTTGAGCCTGTTTATGAGTATCTAGATTACCCTTTTTTGCAGGTGATGTTCTTAAGATACTTTTAGGAATTTATGTAAAAGTTTTATACATTAAAACATGTGTTTCCATTTCGTTCTTATTATATGTGTATCATCAGGTAATTTGATCAAAATTTGTGATATCCTGTTTAATTTATATACAAAATGGAAATGAAATTATGGTTATTAATGTAAAATTATCTTTATAGTATCCTTATTATTCCCAGTCAGATTAGCTTATATGTATTTATTTCTATTCAGACAAATGAATACATTTTTTGTCTTTCTTAAGAAATGGCAATACGTGTTTCAGAGTTTTAATTATGAATCTAAAGCAAGTGAGATGATTATGACACTAGCTTTGAATGTTGAATGGGCAGCACGTTGTCCTTTCTGTATCAAAATAAAAACAAATATGTATTTTAATTCAATATAAAACACTTAAAATCACTTTAACTGCATTAAATATCAATATGATAAAAAGGATTCTTCATTTATAAGGCCAATATGTATTATTTTGGACACTGTAACACGACACCGACTATAAAATGCTCGGAGATCATAATCACTGAATATAATAGGTTCGGAGAAATAAAACAATAAAAATTGCTTAATGGGCCTTTACGGTTATACCTTGACGTTTAAGTTTTTCATTTTAATTTGATGGTATGTTATGCCTATCAAATTAACATTCTTAGATTTAATAATTACATTTAATACAAATAACTTATGGCAATTATTTTCATGATTAAATATTTATTACCTCTTATGAATGTTATCAGAATTTCATTAGTTAAAACGAGATTATGCAGCCAATTATTACTGTAAAGAAATACGAATACATCTTCTTTTCCAATTATCTTCATTTTCATGAAAATGCCTTTGTGTTGCAGATAAACTCATTCTCAACATAAAAATCATTTTAATATAGATAAATTTGATTACGAAATGATTAAAGAAGTCTAATCATGGCAATGAAGTCAATGAGGTACATTTTAACATTCAAAAACTAAAATGAGAGAATGAGGAAAACGGTTCCAAAGGTAACCATTGGTTCTTTGAAGAGACTCCTCTGTGGATTAAAAGCCAATCAAACCTTTAAAAACTTGCATTGATCAACAATTTACTGTAATAAAGAAATATACTCAGAATAAAAATTTTAAATCGATATTGAAGTCGACTCATAGCTTGAGTTAAAGGCGCTTTAACTCTTGTAAATATTTCAATCATTTCATAAAACAAATGAATATCCTGGTAAAACAGAATGAGCGAATGTTAACAAATTTTGCACACAAACTATGGGTGTAGACCTTCTTCCAATGGTATAAATTTGAAAATAATAATAAGTAAATAACTACAAGAAAAGCATTGATGCAAAGCATCAAAGGGCGTCCAAGCAAGAATTGCAGAAAGTGAAGATGAACTAGTAGACATATGATGTCAAGATATTCTTATAAACTTTTCAATGGTTAATTGGTTTTTACCAAAATGAACGGACGGAAGACATTGTTCATTATGAACTTTGATTGGCATGCTAGAGATTAGAATATTACTTGTTATTTCTTTATGATCGTGATTATTAATAGCAACGGATATACATGTATACAATCATTTATAATCCATATGTGTAACGCATGATCAACACCACACTTGTGGAATTGTCCCTTATTATGTAATCGCTATGAGCGAAGGCCCCCTCTTAAGGTATCTGTTCACACTTAGTAAAAATATGACACTGGTTATATTACCATGTCATGTTAGCATTTTTGTTAATTATACAATACTTGTAATATCTATCTTAATAACAAAAATACAGATTTTATGAATATGGTTTTCCTCTCTTTTTTTGTGTTTTATGTGCTATTTTAATACTGAGTTTTTACGTTTACTACTCTTTTTTATTAAAACTGTAAAATAAATTTTAAGAATTCACTTGTCATATTGACCGACGATTATAAGTCAAAACTTAACTGGAAAAAGTCAGTAAATTATGGTTAATCTTTCAATATAATCATAATATTGTTTATTCTTAAACCATGTACATGTACATTTGTATTTTTCTTTATCATTCTTTAAATTAACAATCAATTAAATAATTAATAAAATCTAATTTGTAACTTTGAATAACTCCTCGGCATCTTTACTAAACACGTATGACAAATTAAATAAAATGTTTTAAAGTTGATAGTGTCATATTAAAACCATAAATTTTTCACAATTATTGTACATATTTATTGTTTTTTATCTCATATAGATAAAATGAAACATGCTAAAGTTGTTGTTTTTTTGTTTTGTTTTTTTTTTCGAATTGTATGTTTATGTATAATAATAATAATCAATACATTTGAGAGTTGATCTATGTTTATTAATTATTGTAACCAAACTAAGTGACAAACATTCATTTTAGAATAAAGCTTATTTATCTGTAAAATATTTGTTCTGTTCTGTAACGATATCAAACATCTTCTCCAAAACCGGGGAGACCGGACAATAAACGTGTGATACTATTCGCCGGTCACTAGTATCCCGGTCAAAATAGACCGGGAGAGACCGGAATTACCGATAGGAGTACATCAATCTATAAATAGATCCCTCTATAAATAGATTTTCGGAATATTTAGGTTTTCAACTCATCATTCTATTTTAAGATAGCATGATAACCCACTGTGTACTAAAAAATGATAAATAAAAAAAACCGAAGAGACGCATTTGAAAATGTTTGCATTGCGAAATCCTCCAGTTCGCTATTCATTGTACATATCGCGACATTTCATTTTTATTAATTAATTATAATCAAGCACCCTCATACCGATCGGAATGATCGGCTTTTATTATACCGACTAAAAGGCTCGAGAAGTTGCTGTCGCCCTTTCACAAAATCTGATTTCATTCCATAAAGGGGCGCCGCGCTTCGGCGCGGACGCCAATAACTCACCACCAATATAGTATATAGCATAATGCACCGATATCATGCAATTTGCTATGATCACATGGCATCATAACATGGAACATGTTTTCGTGTTTAGAAAATAGGACATGATAAAAAAACCCTTGTAATTGCATACCACGATACGTAAGTACAGTAAAACTAAACTCCCATGCTGTGCCAACATCATAGTACAATATCGAATAAACCAAATATATTCAAAATAGACTATAAAATACAACCGTGACATTTTTACATACAAGTGTATGCCACGATTCTGTGTCAAAATTTTAGTTATTATATCGATATAATAAACATGAGGAAGAAAAATACAATGTCGTGTTTTATGATTATACAACGCGACATAAAATCGTTGTAATATATATTAATAACATGATGTCTATGGGGACGTTGTATCTTTGCAAATTAAACATGCATCGATGCCAATCTACATTTTTACAAAATAAAAAAACTAGCACTTTAGCTCCGTGTAGGAAATCGATTATAATCTATTCCACGATCTGAAAAACGTTCTGTCTGCCTTGTTACAATGTCAATAGCTTTTTCCTTTGACGTCTCCTGGCAGATACTCAACAAGACGGCTTAAAGTGATCTTAATAATACTTAGCGACGAATGGCTACTGAACATTATAAATTGTACGTTTACGAATAATTTGGTAATTTGATGTCTGCCCGAAATATCAAATTATCAGAGAATGTGCTCGTTATTTTTAGCCTTCATTTTGTGATCGATACGAGTGTGCATGTACTCAGACACTGTGATCAAGTATTATATCGTTCAATAGCGATACCATATTGCTTCGTATTAAAAAGCAAGAATAAAGATCAACCAGGCTCAAAATTAACGTTCACAGGACGCAGCCCCCCGACATACCCAAGTAGGGCACCCAGAAGGCACTAAACCAAAACCGGGAGTGGACACAATGGTGGCAAAAGGACAGGGACACGTAATATGTGAAATGATTAAGATTGTTGTTTGAAGGCATATCTACAACTTGAATGATGAATTATCATATAAAAACATAATTAATTGATAAAATTCATTAGAAATACTTATCACCCTTTCGTTTTCAGTCCTTTGATTCTTTTTCCTTATGCCAGATTAAATCTAAAAGTATGGCAGAAATATTGCGTCACCAGATTTATTACTCATACTGTCAAATGGCTACTTATAAATCAATTTATAAATTTCATATTCCACTGGAAATTACTCTTGCAAATTTCTTGAAACTGATTTAACGTCTACGGAGCAATATTTCTCTTATTCTCTCGCATGAATAACACAGTAATGTGAGTAGGCGGTTTCTATGACGCAAAAGAAATTATTCAAGAATACAAAAACTACTAGAAGAATTTTACGCAGATAATGTGTATTTTTAAGTCTGTCTGGTATTTTATGTAAATACACACATTCAGTGATACTTTATTCATCGAAATTCTTCAACACAATTATAACAATGTGTAATTATGCATGTTAGGAAGTTTAACTATTATCTTTCTTCCGTTTGAGATTGAATGAATAGGCATCGAAATTTTCGAGTATTGTTAAGAACATTTAAAACGTGAAATCAAAGCAACAAAGGCTTGACATGATTTCACCTTCTTTTCCGTTACACTATGTTACAGCATCATTGCATCACATATCATGCAGCTCTTGTGTGTCATAACGTCATGCACTATGTAGCTCTTTGTCACAAATAATTTGGCTTTTGACATCATTTTGTCGCACAACATGTAGCTTTTGACATCATTTCGTCGCACAACATGTAGCTTTTAACATCATTTCGTTACACATCAAGTTACTCTTTGGCTCACATCATGTGGCTTTTGACCACAATACTTCGCACATTATGTTACTATTGACACCTATTTGACACGAACCATGTTGCTCTTTAGATCATTTCGTCACAAATTCACTTTGACAGTTATAAGTTTTACTTTCGATGAGTACAAAGAAGTGGATTGTCAACATTTTATATACATGTATACACTTTGGAGGAATAAAGAATGTTGACCTATTTCTTTTTTATTCCCAGTCGTATGCAGCAGTAACTTTCAATTATTATCTGACGCCTTTTTGTGTGATTTCGTTTAATATTACCGACAAGAGGCTTCTCGGAAACATGTCACTGTCGGCATAATCAGATTCATCTAAGAAGCTGCGCCTGATAATTTTGTTAGACGCTTGAGACTGCCACTTTCACTGCTTACAAACAGTTGACTAAACTATGGGGACAACTTCTCATTTTTGTACTTTCTGAGCCAAAATAAAAAGAACTGCTAATAGTTTATATCAATTATTTACTTATTTAATTATTTAAATTTGAATTGTGTAACGAATATATCATTAAATAGTGTATACAGAACTTGTATTAAATTGTCGGTGATAATTGTTTTGTAAACATACATTCAGTTTTACCCAGCCATATATATGGCTTCTTATAGCATTATAAACAAATGTTTTAATAATGTCATATCTAGCACCAGGATACATTTTAATAGTTATAATTTTTCCAAGCCATTATAAAAAAATGACGTGATTAAAATAGATTAAAGCCATTATTAATCCTGACTTCAGATATATGACACGATAATTCATTGCTAATACACATTTTCAAAAGAGATATGTACAAAGTACATAGTACATAAATAATGCTTTAAAGGTAAATAAAGACCACAGACACTTGGGGTCATGTGCGTGGCTCCCCTCCATGATCCGCACTCGTATACACCTTGTGTATTTTTATCGTGCAAACCGTACGTCCAAATATTTTTGCATATTACTACGACCTGGTCACATGTCTTGAACATAAAACTTGTTTTCCGCTATTTTAACAACGTTTAAAAAAGTCCCTAAAATATCATAATTTCATAAAGATAACAACGTACGCTTACCTTTGATGTGAGACGACTGGAATGAGTTCCGGCACTGTTTTGCGCTTTCATTTTCATGCCGAGAACCAAAACCCCGCAGCGGTTACTTCCCCTAATCAGTACAGAAACCAAATCAAGAAGACTGACGGAAAGGGCCCAGTAGTTGCGATTGAATTTCTTTTTCCCAGCGATTTTCCCGCTGTAATTTACGGGAAACATTCCAGTCGTCATGAATTCGGAAAGAAGCATGTGACACGGTTAGGAAAATGTAATTAAAAGTGCAAAGCTTGGAAGAAAGGTACGATCTGAAAATAACATGCATTTATTTATTAAAGGAATATATGCATAGACTGATTTACGCCAGAAATAAATGGCATGCGATAACATAAATACCTGAAATATATGTAGGTCAGTTTTGTTTGGTATCTTCAGGAAATTGAAGCGTTGGTAAAAAAATTGACTTTTTTAAAACGTTATGAAATTCGGTTGAAACTTGTTCACGTGTTAGACACTTAACCGTCTCATACTAATATAAGCAAAAATTTAAAACTTATTCTTGTAATAGATAATACTTTTACTTTTTTATATTCAGGGGTGGAGAAGGGCGGGGTCTATACTACAAGTGTCTGTGATAAAGAAGAAAAAGTTCACCCTTTTGAATTTTGAACCTAAAAATGTTTCTCTTTGGATCCAATTGATGTATATGAAGTGTTTAAATGAAAGTCTTTTATAAAATAATTATATGAAATTCCAGAAAAGGTAACCATCTCTTTACAACTACAGTCAATGGAAATTTCTTCGGTTGTGATTTCGCTTTGGCTTTATATCAACATCATGAAACGTATTGTCTATTTCTTATTTTAATTAGTCATGCAGTCCTTGGATATTATTATGTTTCTTTTTAAATATCTTTTTAAATCTAGGGGATATTAAAAATATCAAAATTGTTAATATCAGTGTTTGCTATCGCAGCAAAGTCTATGCTATCACGTCACAGAAGAAGGAGCCCCAGATTTGAAGCCTGTCATTACAATGTTCCAGTTACTCAACATGCAGACGAAACTGTCCAGTACGAATGTAAAGTTAAGTATTTGAAAAAAGTGATCCCTCGGAAGCATGAAAAACATAAAAATTACATAAAAATTGCAGACTCGGTTTGATTGAGTCTGTACATGAGGGATAATGAAAAAGTGCAACATCCCTCATGCCCCCTAGCACCGACTCAATTCTAAACACTTAAAAGTACTGGATTCAATGATCCTGAAGGACCAGAAAAATATAAAAACATAAAAACACTGGGATGAAGTACGAGTCAACTTTTTAAGGCTGCCACAAACTTCTAGAATAAGCAGACGAGATGATGAGTGTACCCTTCTCTGAAATAATGTCGTCTGCAAATGATTTATATAATATTATTTTATAATTCTACAGTCGAATGCAAGTAAAGTTGTGGACACCATTGAATGCCAACCTTATTAAATTACTGTAGTGTCTCGATAAATACTTTGTTTACGAAAGTTCTGTCTGGTTTCTTCTGAAAACAACAACGAAAATACAATTATGGTTTAAACACTCAAGAACATGTCGTTGTCATATTCATGGAAATTTCTCGAAGATGATTAATTTGATTAAAAAAAATCAGATTACTACAAAATTGTTTTGTAAACAGATCCAAGGAGATCTTCTGAGATATTCAAATTTTGAAGTGGCTTGAAAGTGACCCATGAACCTGATCACGTTAAGTATAAATCAAAAAACAGTGAAACAAACCATTGAAGCAGATGGATCGTATCTTCCAGAGAAATTTCTATTTTTAATTGTAAACAACATGCCTGAAATTGGTAGTAATTGAGTGTATAAATTATAAGTTGCTGCTAAGACTTTGCTATTCCTCAATATAATGTCCTGTTTTACCGCAAAGTGCAATTTTAGCAGGTGCTAGAGGGTGTGGACGGTAGTTTTCTATTACCACTGCCGTCCATAAACAGGCTCAAACAAATCTAGCCTGTAACATTTAGTTTTGCCTAGTTTTGAGGTTCCGAATTGTATCAATTTAATAGTCTTATAATATTCAGTGATTATTAGTACTTGTAGTATCTGAGCACGAAAAAAAATGCTGTAAGTGTGTTTGAGACTCTATATTTAATGACATACTCGTATATACTCGTTTAAATAGTTGCAAATTGCGAATGTTATCATACTATTTTTTACTTTAAATACTTAAGCACGAAATTGAAATAAAAAATAAAATAAAATGGTATACATAACATAAATTAATTTATCATGAATTCTGCTTTAACCCGAAAATTCTTATAAAATCATATAACAAATTGGAGTTATTATCCATTTCTTCGACTGTGACTTCATTTTGACTTTATATCAACATCAAAACACGTATTGGTCTATTTCATATTTTAATGTCTCCTGCTGTCTTGGATTTAACTTTAGTTTTGAAACGTGTGTTATCTATTAATTGTTCTTATGCAAAAAGTGTCGGTTCTGAAGGAAAAAGAAAATGTCCTAAGACAGCGCGCTTAATATAAATGTCCTCAAGCTATAAATTTTGAATAGTGATGATTCTCATAGTATTTTTGGTTTGGTAGAGCATTCGTATCTAAAAGAAACTGACAGGAACATAAAGTGGCGATTGATTTCACCGTTTGGACAATAGTTCATGGTATAGGGACGTGACCCTATTCATAAGTATGCATTCAAAAATATTTTTGTCTCAACCGATTATTTATTAGCAAATAGCAATCCTACAAGTTGTTATCACTTTGCTTCCGGTAAATTCCATTTACAAGGTTGTTGACTTCAATTGGGATTGGGGATTTCATAAAGGGATACCTATTTTACTCTTAAAGCATATTTGCCTGGAAAAAAAACATTGAGTGCAAATGTCCTCAAACTGCATGTTTAACAACAGTGTTCTTAGATTATACGAATATGTATTTTATCAAGTTCACTTACTGAATGTAAATTTTGAAATTTCAGAAGTTGTACCCCCAAAAGTTGCTGATTCTTTTAGTATATTTTCATCTGGTTTAAGTTTCAATGAAGATAAACCTAAAGCTATTTGACCAAGCAAAGTTTTCTTCTCTTCTTGTAAATGGTAGTTGTAAAAAACAATTCATAGTTGTTTATTATCTTATCTGTAACTAACATGTAAAGTATTGTCGAAACAAGCCATTTTTACTACCTATAGATTTGAAATTTGTAAAAATGCAGGTACAGAAATACATGTATCTGATTAATCAATTAATGAAGTAAACTTGATTGTAATACTATTGAAGATAAATGTGCATCATGCAAAAAAGTTGTTTTAGTTTGGTTTCTGTGAAGAGAAGAAGAGCATGTTTTGCCTGTTAGAAAAACAGTCTATTATTATTCAAAAATATTATCAATCAATAAAACATTTGGTGTTTAACTTGATCACTAAAAAGGAACATGTTTCTCTACTATTTTAAGATGAAGATGAAGTTTAATTTCAAACAATTGAATACCAATGTGTTACTTTTTTGTTACATTTCTATACATTTCAATGAAAAAAATATGGACGAACGGTGTAACTGAATACGAATCAAAAGTAAGTAAAAAAATTGAAAAAGATGTCAATTGTTTTTAGGAATTGCATGTAGAATGACTGTCTTAATTTGATTTTCGATCTCGGTTGTTTGGTTTTAATAACGCATAGCTCAAAATTGAACCACACCATTAATTAATATTTCACTTGTATGTTCACATACAATCTTTAAATTTTAAATTTCAAGCTCAGATAGACCGACTACATCTTACAGTTTGTCTTTATCATACTTATCTCTTTCAGCAGGTAATGTTCAGAGTTTGACTTTACTAAATTTCAAAATCAGTTCAAGACAACTTAATAATATCATTGCGTTTGAACATTTCTTTTCTTAACTTTGATTTCCTTATGAAATATTTCGACATGCAACATATTCCATCAACTGACGTTTTGCCTTTAAGCCAAACTAAAATAAATATTTGTTTCCAGCTGTTATAAATTGTGTTTGTTTTCTTCGGAAATAGACGGAAAATGAAGTCGTTCTGTACTGTTTGACATAATCTGTTAACAATATGGTTTCAAACAATTCATGACTTTTACACAAGCCATGCATATCTGGGACAAACTGTTTACTTACATGAGTATCACTTTTATGAGTTTTAAATCACAGGGGACGATGATATAAAACAATTTATTAAAAATCATAAAGGGAGATAATCCAAAAACTAAGCAATGTAGAGTCATAGTTCTTTAACTCTGCACTTCCTCTTCCTACAACTGTATATAGCTTAAATGAGATATCGTTGATGATTCAGAAGTTATACTCCGGGCAAGCTTTTTTAACATAAGGGAGATAATTCAAAAATTAAACAAGGCAGAGTTAAGATTCTTAGGCATTGCACTTCCTCCACTTTTGTCCGGAAAATAACTTACAAGTCATGTAAAGTATTAAAGGAATGTTATTAAACTTCACACAGTAATAGAGACCATTGAGAGGAAGTGCAGTGACTAAGTGTCATTAACCTTGCTTATTTTTTAATAATCTCCCTTACTTAATAATAAAACAAATTAAATACTAAATAGAAGATACCGTCTATGGAATAAGACATACGCTCGTAACAAGTTTGCCCGTGGCGTGTGCTTCTAGTAAATTGAATATCAAAGTGCAGGAGAACTGTTACAAAAAAAATACAAATTTAATGAAGATAGGATATTACATTAGATGACGCAACTTGTATTGATCTTCGCTGAAAGAGATATTCTAAGAATTGTATTTTGTTTCCGAGAAAATAGGCGGAGTCTTGCTTTCCTCCAAGTCTTGCGTAAAACCCCAAACATACTTTGATTTCATTAATTTCAAATGTTTGTGTAAAATGTCAATAGTTCCTTGATTTACACTTTAGTCCACGTGTATTTCTCAATTAAATCTGACATGCGTCATCATTATAATTATTGTTATCACCATCATCATTCATTATTATTATTTTTATTATTTAATAGCTTTCACAAAATCGATTTACAAGATAAAAAAGTTACAGACTTGACCACATGGGCATTTTGATATTGTAACATGATATTGAATTCACACATCTAAAATTTAGATCTAGAATTGATGCAAAGTAAAAACTTCTATATGTATTGTTGGACAGTTTCGTAGCTAGCGTTTAAGATGTTGTTTACTCTTCCAATGCTTTTGCTTCAAATTAAATTAACTCTGACAACATTTTTTTTGTTGAAAGATCTGGAAATAATGTTAAGCTGAAAAACATACTTTAAAGAAAAGTGTCAAAATAGCTTATATGAGATTTGTATTTGTCTAGATAAGAAGGGATTGTTTACTTTTTGAGTACAGTAAATGTAGTTCATACAATTGAATAACAGAGGCAAAGAAGAGGTCATATGGCGACTTTCCAGCTTTACTTGGTAAAGCCCCTTACGTGCCCCTCTATTTTAGGCACGAACGGGCATCTGAGTAGAACCACCGACATTCTGCAAGCTAGCTGGATAGCACCCTCACATATCCCTAGCAGGGTTTGAACCGACAGTGGTGAAATCTACGACCACGAGCCAGCCCCGTCCTTGAACAGGCTCAATCAAACCGAGCCTGCAACATTTTTAATTTTGCCGTTTTGGGCTTTCTTTGGAGATTATGTTTTCTTTATTTTTGCATTAAGGTTAATCAAAAATTAATGTAACTTTTAGCGATTTCCAAATGAAATACAAACGAAATTTTATAACCATGAATATGAAACCTTCAGATAAGGAAACTGTATTTGTATTGTTAACTTCATCTTTTCTTAATACGATGGTAAACATTTGTTTCATACTTAACTTATGTGGCCCAATATATATGCGTCTTATCTTTGACAATTGGTGGCCATAATTCATCCGCATCAATATTTATATTGAAGATTATATTTCACTCCTCAAATATTTGAACTTATTAGAAGGTAAAATGAGATATAGAACTGCTACATATTTCATTTGGTCAGCTAGTCACAGTGTTTTTCATAATATTAGTGTTCTTTTTCTTTTTCAAATTTCAAAACAACCCATGAGTCTTTCTCGAGGAAGGGGGGGGGGGAGTATGAATTAATAAACCAGGAAAGGAAGAAAACCTGAAATCAAATTCCATCAACTGAGAATGGAATTTATCCTTTTCATTTCAATTCAATTTAACATGCATGGTACATAGAAGTTGCTTTTTATAGGGACAGCTTTCAGTCATTTAAATGGATCCACTAGCTGATATAATTCAGCTGCTGTTCAATCATGGTTCTGGTAAAGAATTTGCACAATGTATTTAAAAGGAAAATAAAGCATTTAGGGGGGTAATATACCTATCTTTGCTTAGTGGAAACAGCCTTTATTCGGCTGTAAAACTCACTGAATTAAGATGAATGATTATCTGAGTAGTAGGAAATGAGGTACATTTTTAGACAAGTCAGCATTATTTGTGTCAAGAAATGTTAACCAACTCATTTTGCCGAACCATAACGTTATTGTATCTACTCGTATATACAAAAATATGAACACATCTGCGGATGTTTCCAAAGTCAAAGTTATTTTCATGTTTAAATGGTGAAATCTGTTTAAGCCGGTGCAAGGGGATGTGAAGGTATCTTGCACTTTCTGTACCGTTCATGAACAGCTTAAGTCAAACCGAGTCTGCAACTTTTTTATTTTGTCGTTTTAAGCGTTAATATTTAGCAATTCAGTTTTCTTTCTCTATTTTTTTATGTGTCTGTAATTATTGGTGGAAAAACAAAATTTGTGATATCATCATATTTACCAGCTAAAAAGTTCATGATATCTTTTAAAGTATATAATATATAAAAAAAGAAATAAAAAATACATTACTTGTCAAATCTGCTTCTGAATACAACGCAAATAAAAAAATTATTCAATTTGTTCTTAAAGATTTCCAGAAAAAAATCTTTTCAGGAAATAATAGTGAATATGAATATGCAAAGGGCAGGAGCAATGGAGGGAATGTTTACTTCTTTTTGATACAACAATTTATACAATTATTCACATATAGAAATTAATTAACCTGTGACCTACTTGTGCTTACACAGATATAGCCTTATGCATAAAATTCTACCAAAAATGTTTAATATCTGACAAAGGGTCACAGATTTAATATTTTTCTGTGGCAAAATTCTTCTGGCACATTTTCCATCATTAACTGTGACAAGACGGTTCCAAATTGCTATCGATAAAGTGGATTTGATATCTGCGAGACACAAGACATGTATATCAAAATCAATTACATCATCGGCATATGCTCCTGGGGGACCTGACTGAGATCTAAATTTCCTGATGGGTGAATTGACACGTCGAACATGATCTTGCACAAGCAGATTATGTTTCAGAGTAATGTAATATATCTGCTTCGTTACTAGTAAATGATTATTTAATGATAATATTTGTTTCTTTTATGTCCCTTATTGCTCTTTGAAGGATAAATTGATATTGATACACGTGCATTTGCGGAAAAATGGATCTGAAATGGTGGAATTTTTACTTGTCATGTGTTTGTCATTATTATATTAAGAGTAGTTTTTGTAGTTTTTTGATATTTAGAAAGGCTCAAAGAAAAAGAAAAGACAGAAAAAACATGATATAATATAATTTTGTCTAAAAGTGCCGCTGGACAATGATGATAATTAAGTAAATAATTCTGAACCGATATTGAAATAATGATTTACGTTCAAAATGTTTGAGGTGTAGGTATTATTCAACCCTAATATTAACTGGCCAAACGATTCTAAAAATTGGTATGTGAAAATATGTGAATGCACATTTTTTTAACTTTATGTTTTCCTGGAAGAATACTTATGTGTAATCAATCTCTGGAAATGACATTTTATAAGTTGTTTTAATATATTATTGTACTTTATGAGAATATATAGTGAATAAACAATATATATCAAAATTTTGTTCTGCCGAACAGTAAGAATACAGTTCTAAAACATTAAGATGCCTAAATGAACATTTATAAAATGTGAATTTTTAGAAATTTATACGAAACCATATGCAGATATTTCAGGTAAATATACCTATGTAAAACCTGCTTATTTTATGTATGCTTATTTTTATTTTGTTGATAGACGGAATGCTCTCGGACAGAAAGTAATGTGTGAGAGTGAAATTCTAGTAAAAATATATTAGTTATTTGCAGAAATAGAGTAAAGTTCGAATGTTCCTACACGTTAAAGCATGTTTTATTAACCACCAGTTCCGCTATTTCTATAAATGACATTACGTTGACAACAAATAATGCAGAATAGCATATATTTCTGCAATATGTTCTTATTTTGTATGTTATAATGATGTTAAACAACCTACGCCTGATGACAAAAAGAACATTGATAAATTTTTGTTTTTTTCCCAGGAAAAGGTCACGTTAGGAATCGTGAATAAATATATCTTTAGAAGTAAGGACTTACGTAAGCAAGTAAGCACTGCAAGTAACTGTTAGTAATGTTATAAAGTGTGAACGGTTATTTCAAGATGGTAACATTATGCTGCTCAAAACAGAAAAAAAACTATGCAAATCATTTTAACTGTAAGACTTTCAATTTCATCTGGCTCGACACAAAACTTGCAATAAATCAAATAGAACAATTCCTTCACTGCACTGCCGGCCTGAAGATTACCAAAATGGGTACCACGTAGCATTTGTTTGAAATATTCCTCTTATATTCCATGAGACGTATTTTTAATTGCAATTTAAGATTTTTTCAAAGCGTTACAATGGCTGATTGATAATAGATCATTCCTACAGCTCTTCATATTATCATGATATTGAAATTTGATAATTTACTTTCAAAACTTACATGTTTCCCTTAAGCTGTCTGACATAATGTATAAATGCATGCATAATAAAAACAAAATAAAAATATGTAAATATGTATATTTAGATTTAATACATAAATTGACCTTTGTAAAACATGTGTAAAGGTTATATTGTGCAGAAAGAAAAACAATTATTCCAGTATTTATGTACTTGAAAGAAATTCAAGCTTTTTACGACATGTCGATTATGTTTTCCAGACACATTTTTATTAACTCGCTGTCCTATTTTATTGAAATTTATTATTCAGGAAAAAAATAATATAAAGACCGGCAAGACAGCTGTCACTTGTTTTGAAAAAGCTGAATATTTCCTTACTTGAATTTTCTCTTCTTAAAAAAGAAACATCCTACATTTGCCTCTGTGTTTGATTTTGTTTTGATCGTTTTAATTATTAGTTTTCTTAGTACAAAGTCTGATGTTTATGATATATTTAATTTGGCTTGACTTTCAAGTACACGTGATAAATTGCCAGATCGTGACAATACTATCTAAATTAAATTCTAAATGTCGCTCGAACCAAAAAGGTGCCTTTACCAAATATGGAAATCCGTAATAATACATATAAATTTCTCGAATTATCATTGGTTGGCACGCTGATTATCATTTTCCTATATATATTGTCAAGGACAAAAATAAAGTTAGCGCTAAAGAAAGTATCCCTATGAATGCCAAGCCTGCCTGCGCGGGTATAAGTTTACCTAATACAAAATGAAATATTAAGATTAAAATAAAATAAATAAACTATACAACTTTTTTCATAACAATTTGGAGATTCGTGCTTCTTCTATATTTCTAAAATCGTAATACGTTCATCTACCCAACATTTTAAGAAATAATAGGAAGGAAAATGAAACGTACATTACGCTCCGTTTACCCGCATTATACCTGATCTATGATATACTAGTGTGGCATTTCATATTATTATGAAAGACCTTTTAAAACAGAAATCGAGCTATTCACATTTAATTAAATAATGAAGTCAACACATTAACGTAAAGGAAGTTTGTCAAAGGAAATGTTCTTTAAAAAAAAGTGTTTTAACTTTTGATATACAGTAAATGTAAATTAAGAGAAAACAAATGTTCAAGGGTAAAAGCATATAAAGAAATTTGCTCAACTCAATCTTAAAATCTCAGGCATTTGATTGGTCAGAAATCGGCACAGAATGCATATAGACCAGTGTTAATTCCTTATGCTCAGACAAAAAAGTTTTATAATTCAAAGTCTGGTATTTCATCATCACTACAAAGAAAATCAAATTGTGCTCTCTTTCATAGACTTGTATCTTTTCACAATACAGACAGTTTTCTAAATTGCTAAACACTGGGCCAGACAGATTTAATTACACTAGAGATATTTTGAGACAAATATGGGATTGATTGTTTTGAAATATATTTGTTTACATGTAAAGTTGTCTGGCCTAAATAACCATATATCAGTAATGTTCTGAATTATTGGACACTGATGTTAAAAAGGACTGAAATGTTTAGAAACAGTTAAATTATTTATTTATTATTAAGTCAAAAGTATGAAAGTTTGATAATGATGTTTTCAAATTCTACGTTTTTATGCCTTTAAATCTTTATTGTTATTTACAAAAGTACTATTTGACATTTGAACCGATGCTTTTGTGAAATGTATTTAAATCTAAGACAATTTACATCTGTATTATTGTAAAGTGCATTATCTCTTGCATTATTGTTGTTCTGATTTTTTTCATATCTTTATTTTTGCTACAGGAGAAAATGCCTGTTGCTAAAGGCTTTATCTATTATTATGGCTATAAAAACTGCCTTTGAATTTTAAGCTATTTTATTGTCAATAATGAACCTTATCACCACAGAGCAATAGGCTTAGTAACATGATAATGCTTAAACGAACAGAGTGCATTTAGTGCATTTAGTTTACGAATTCTTAAGTTCATATCCAGGAAAGACTTGTTTAATGTTAACAATTCTTGAAACAAGAAATAGTAAAGTAAAATACTATCTGTGTTGAAAGCGTTGTATGAAAACACAAGTTTTATAAGAGGTGTTGTGACCAAGTGGTTTTTGCCACTCAACCAACGTATCGTGATTGTGAATATGATGTAATAAAGTTAATTAAATTATATGACGATGAAACATGTGAAAGTCTAGCATAAAATTGGCATTAGATTTTTAATTGTATTTATTCTGTCCAATTTGCTACCTGCACAAAATTGAGAATATTGATAAATTACATATATTGGCATACATTTAGTATGGTAACAGATAAAACATGGCAGTTTGAAGTTACTTTTTTGATAGGAACTAAATAAAGAAAAGCATATGGTGTTTGTTTGTTTTTGTTTTTTGTTGTTGTTTTTTTTTTTTTTGGGGGGGGGTAAGGGGTTTGTTGTTGTTTCTTTTTTTTAAGAATAGCTTATTTTTAAATTATGATGCAATTTCTTTTCATATGATAAGGAAACTTCCAAATTTATCACTATTGCACTTTTACTTACAAGACGTCTTTCCTTGCATGTGTTTTAATTATCGCAGTAACGGTATGAATTTCTTCCAATTTCGTCAGAAAATATATCTTTGCCACGCTACTGATCTTAGAAATCAAATTTTGCGTCTGCTCTGTGAGAAATATTGATCCGAAAGACATTGTATCTGTTTCTGAGTGGGCGAATTTTGCGCCAGACAACTTTGTATTACTCTGGAAGAATATTAAGAAAACCTAGGGATTGGTTGTTCAAATATATTTGTCGTCTGCAAATGTTTAATAGATCAGTGGTTTGACTGGTATACTAGACTGAACCATTGACAATTACTGACACTAATCTTTAAGCGGCACCTGCTTGCTTTCGAGATTCCCACACAAAAAGAGCAATTTCTACTTTTTCCTGTTATCAAAGTTTCATATTCCGGCACACGGAAAAACATTTTAGCCTGTATATGAATATCTAGCTTACCCATTTTTGCATGTGATATTCTTAAGATACTCCTAGGAATTTATGTAAAAGTGTTATAAATTAAAACATTTGTTGCCATTTCATTTTTATTATATGTGTATCAACAGGTAATTTGATCAATATTTGTGATATCCTATTTAATTTATATACTAAATGGAAATGAAATTATGGTTATCAATGTAAAATTATCTCTATAGTATCCTAATTATAAAATTTGAAAATGATAATAAGCAAATAACTATAATTCACCACCAATATAGTATATAGCATAATGCACCGATATCATGCAATTTGCTACGATCACATGGCTTCATAACATGGAACATGGGGTTTGTGTTAAGAAAACGGGACATGATAAAAATGCCGTGTAATTGTAACAAGGGCATACCACGATGCGTAAGTACAGTAAAATTAAACTCCCATGCTGTACCAACATCGCAAGATCATAGTACAATATCGAATAAACCAAATATGTTCAAAATCGACTATAAAATACAACCGTGACATTGTAACAAGTGTATGCCACAATTCTGTGTCAAAATTTTAGTTATTATATCGATATAATAAACAAAAGGAAGAAAAATACAATGTCGTGTTTTATGATTATACAACGCGACATAAAATCGTTGTAATATATATTAATAACATGATGTCTATGGGGACGTTGTATCTTTGCAAATTAAACATGCATCGATGCCAATCTACATTTTTACAAAATAATAAAACTAGCACTTTAGCTCCGTGTAGGAAATCGATTATAATCTATTCCACGATCTGAAAAACGTTCTGTCTGCCCTGTTACAATGTCAATAGCTTTTTCCTTTGACGTCACCTGGCAGATACTCAACAAGACGGCTTAAAGTGATCTTAATAATACTTAGCGACGAATGGCTACTGAACATTATAAATTGTACGTTTACGAATAATTTGGTAATTTAGATGTCTGCCCGAAATATCAAATTATCAGAGAATGTGCTCGTTATTTTTAGCCTTCATTTTGTGATCGATACGAGTAAACATGTACTCAGACAATGTGATCAAGTATTATATCGTTCAATACAGTTACCACATTGCTTCGTATTAACAAAACAAGAATAAAGATCAACAAGGCTCAATATCAACGTTCTCAGGACACAGCCCCCAGACATGCCCAAGTACGGCACCCAGAAGGCACTTAAACAAAACCGGGAGTGGACACAATGGCGGCGAAAAGAGAAGGACGGGTCATTTGTGAAAAGTGAAAAAGATTGTGGTTTGAAGGCATATCTACAAATTGAATGATGAATTATCATATTAAAACATCCTAAATTGATAAAATGCATTAGAAATACTTATCACCCTTTCGTTTTCAGTCATTGATTATGTTTTCTTATGCCAGATGAAATCTTAAAGTATGGCAGTAACATTGCGTCACCAGATTTATTACTCATACTGCCAACAGGCTTCATATAAATCAATTTATAAAATTCATCTTGCAGTGGAAATTCACTCTTGTAAACTTCTGAAAACTGATTTAACGTACACAGAGCAATATTGCTCTTATTTTTTCGCATGAATAACACAGTAATGTGAGTAGGAGGTTTCTATGACGCAAAAGAAATTATTCAAGAATACAAAAATTTCTAGAAGAATTGTACGTAGATAATGCGTATCCTTTAAGTCTGATTGGTCTTTTATGTAAATATGCAGATATTAAGTCGGTCAAAGTTATACTTTATTCATCGAAATTCTTCAACACAATTATTACAATGTGCAATTATGCATGTTAGGAATCATACATCGCTTATTTAAACAATTATTTTTCTTCCGTTTGAGATTGGACGAATGAGCATTTTATATTTTCGAGTATTTTTAAGAATGTTTGAAAGAAAAATCGAAATTACAAAGGCTTCGACATGATTTCGCCTTCTCTTTCATTACACTATGTAACAACATCATAGCAACTCACATCATGCAGCTCTTAAATCATTACGTTACGAATCATGAAGAACTTGTTATATGTATTATTATATGGCTCTTGACATCATTTCGTCGCACAGCATGTAGCTCTTTACATCATTTCGTTGCACAACATGTAGCTTTTGTCAACATTTCGTTACACATCATTTAGGTTAGACATCATTTCGTAACAAATCAGTTTGCTCTTTATCACACATTATGTGGCTTTTGACCAAAATACGTCGCACATTATGTATAGACATTAATTCGACACGAACAATGTTGCTCTTTACATCATTTCGTAACAATTTCACTGTTCATAACAATTATTAGCTGTACTTTCGATGAGTACAAAGAAGTGGATTGTCAACAATTTTAAATATACACTTTTGAGAAATAAAAGATTGTTGGCCTATTTTTCCGAATCATATGCAGCAGTAACTTTCAATTATTATCTGACGCCTTTATTATGTGATTTCGTTTAATATATCCGACGAGAGGCTTCTCGGAAACATGTCACTGTCAGCATAATCAGATTTATCTAAGAAACTGCGCCTGGTAATTTTATTAGGCGCTTGAGACCGCCATTTTCACTGCTTGCAAACAGTTGACTGAACTATGAGGACAACGTTTTATTTTTGTACTTTCTGAGCCAAAATAAAAACAACTACTACTAGTTTATAACAATTATTTACTGATTTAAATTTGAATTATATAATGAATATATCATTAATTAGTGTATACAGAACTTGCATTAAAGTGTCGGTTGTTCAATACTTTTGGAGATAACAACTTCAACTAAAATAGCTCTCTCTATTCCTCGACTGATCGAGCTAAAGATACATTCTTTTTGGATACATTTGGTATATATATGTATGTGTTTAAAAGAAATTATTTTATACATAACAGTTATTACATAAAATTCTAAAAAACGCAACCATCTGATTACAATTAAAGTCAATGTCATTTTCTTCGGTTGTGACTTTGCTAACATCATTAATGATACGTATTGTTTATTTCTTATTTTAATGACTCATGCAGTTTTTGGATATATTATGTTTTCTTTAAAAATGAGGGCCTATTAAAGATACCAAAATTGTTAATTTCAGCAATTGTTATCGCAGTAAAATCTATGTTCATTACAATGTACAAGTTACTCAACATGCAGACGAACTTTCCAGAACGAAAGTAAAGTTAAAGTTAAAACTTCTAGAATAAACAGACGAGATGATGAGTGTATCCTCCTCTGAAAAAATGTCGTCTGCAATTGATTTATATGATAATATTTTATAATTCTACAGTCGACTGCAAGTAAAGTTGTAGACGCCATTGAATGCAAGCCTTATTAAATAACTATAGTGTCTCGGTAAATACTTTGTTTACAAATTACATATTGCACGAATGTTCTGTCTGGTTTCTTTTTGAAAACAACAACGAAAATACAATTATGGTATGTACACTTAAGAACAAGTCGTTGTCATAATTCATGGATATTTCTCGAAGATGATTAATTTGATAAAAAAATCAAATTACTACAAAATTGTTTTGTAAACAGATCCAAGGAGATCTTCTGAAGTATTCAAATTTTGTCGTTGCTTGAAAGTCACCCGTAAACCTGATCAGGTTAAGCATAAATACAGAAAAATAAACAGAAGGACGAAAAATTGAAGCACATGGATCGTATCTTCCATAGAAATTTTCATTTTTAATTGTAAACAACTTGCCTGAAATGTGTGGTAGTTTTGATATCAAAACTCATTTCTTTGTATTTATAAACAAAAACTATCGCATTCCGTTTTAGAACTTTTCAGATAAAAACTCCATGCTGTATATCTATACGAAAAAAGTTTTTTAATTTTATTATGACAAAAAGTCATTTGACATTTCCGTCTATGGAATAAGACATGCGCTCGTAACAAGTTTGCCCGTGGAGTGTGCTTCTGGCAAATTTAATGAAGATCCTAGGATATAACATTAGATGACGCAACTTGTATTGATCTTTCGCTGAAAGAGTTATTCTAAGAATTGAATTTTGTTTCCGAGAAAATAGGCGGAGTAGTCTTGCTTTCCTCCGAGTCTTACGTAAAACACCAAACATACTTTTATTTCATTAATTTAAATGCTTGTGTAAAATGTCAATATTTCCTTGATTAACACTCAAATAAATCTGACATGCGTAATTATTATAATTATTATTATCATCATCATCATCATCATTCATTATTATTATTTTTATTATTTAATAGCTTTAACAAAATCGATTTACAAGATAAAAAAGTTACAGACTTGACCTCATGGGCATTTTGATATTGTAACATGATATTGAATTCACACATTTAAAATTTAGATCTAGAATTGATGCAAAGTAAAAACTTCTATATGTATTGTTGGACAGTTTCGTAGCTAGCGTTTAAGATGTTGTTTACTCTTCCAATGCTTTTGCTTCAAATAAAATTAAATCTGATAACATCTTTTTTGTTGAAATATCTGGAGAAAAGCATACTTTAAAGAAAAGTGTCAAATAGCTTGTATGAGATTTTTATTTGTCTAGATAAGAAGGGAGTGTTTAATTTTTAAGTACAGTAAAGGTTCTTCATACAATTAAATAGCAAAGGCCAAGAAGAGGTCATATGGCGACTTTCCAGCTTTACTGGGTAAAGCTCCTCAGGTGCCCCTCTATTTTAGGCACGAACAGAGGAATCTGAGTAGAACCACCGACATTCTGCAAGCTAGCTGGATAGCACCCTCACATATCCCTAGCAGGGTTTGAACCGACAGTGGTGAAATCTACGACCACGAGCCACTCCCATCCATGAACAGGCTCAGTTAAACCAAGCCTGCAACATTTTTAATTTTGTCGTTTTGGGATTTCTTAAGGAACTCTTATTATTTCTGTTTTCTTTTTTGCAAAAAGGTTAATAAAAATTAATGTCACCTTTAGTGATTTCCGAATGAAATACACAAGATATCTCAAAACCATGAATATGAAACCTTAGGATAAGGAAACTGTATTTGTATTGTTATCTTCATCTTTTTTTGATACGATGGTTAATGTTTGTTTCATACTTAGGCTTATGTGGCCCAATATATATGCGTCTTATCTTTGACAATTGGTGATCATAATTCATCCGCATCAAAAGATTATATTTCACTCCTCAAATATTTGAACTTATTAGAAGGTAAAATGAGATATAGAACTGCTACATATTTCCTTTGGTCAGCTAGTTTGTTTTGAAAATTGAAAAAGAAAAAAAAACTGAAATTAAAAGATATGATAAAAAACCAACTCAAATTAAAAAGATATGATGTTCTTTTTAGCTGGTGATTTATTTAAATTAAATAGTTTTAAGCGTTAATTTTTAGATTTCAGTGTTCTCTCTCTCTATTTTTTGTCCGTTGTCTGTAATTATTGGTGGAAACACAAAATTTGTGATATCATCATATTCACCAGCTAAAAAGAACATCATATCTTTTTAATTTCAGTTGTTTTTTTTTTTCATCATATCTTTTTAATTTCAGTTTGTTTTTGTGTCGCCTCTACGGAGTAGTGGCGACATATAGGGATCACTTCTCCGTCGTCTGTCTGTCCGTCTGTCTGTCTGTCCGTCTGTCCGTCCGTCACAAAACTTGTCCGGACTACCCCTCATAAACTACTGGTGCAACTTCATCCAAACTTTACAGGAATGATCAGTACCAAGTCTAGTTGTGCATATTGTCAGCATTTTCCGGTTCAATGATTTTTGTAAGAGTTATGGCCCTTTAATAATTTTTAATTTTAAAGTTTGTCCGGACTACTTCTCTTATACCACTAGGGCAATTTCAATGAAACTTTACAGGATTGATCTGTAGCTCAAGGCCTTGCGCATATTGCACGGGTTTTCCGGTTGAATGATTTTTGGCCGAGTTATGGCCCTTTGATAAAAAGGTGTTTTTTTCTGTGTGTTGCCAGATACACAAAAGCTTGTCCGGACTACCCCACAAAACTACTGGTGCAATTTCATCCAAACTTTACAGGAATGATCAGTACCAAGTCTAGTTGTGCATATTGTCAGCATTTTCCGGTTCAATGATTTGTGTCAGAGTTATGGCCCTTTAATGATTTTTATTTTTAAAGTTTGTCCGGACTAGTTCTCTTATACCACTTATGCAATTTTAATGAAACTTTACAGGATTGATCTGTAGCTCAAGTCCTTGCGCATATTGCACGGGTTTTCCGGTTGAATGATTTTTGGCCGAGTTATGGCCCTTTGATAAAAAGGTGTTTTTTTCTGTGTGTTGCCAAATACGCAAAAGCTTGTCCGGACTACTCCTCAAAAGCTACTGGTGCAATTTTATCCAAACTTTAGATGAATGATCAGTACCAAGTCTAGTTGTGCACTGGATGTCTGTCTGACTGTCTGTCACAAAATTTGTCCCAACATGAAATTGGCCATTATGAGGCGACACATGTGATTACTGATCGCTCTTGTTTTTCTTTTTCAATTTTCAAAACAAACCGTGGGTCTTTCTCTGGGGGGAATATAACTTAATAAATCAGGAAAGGAAGAAAACCTGAAATCAAATCCCATCAACAGAGAATGGAATTTATCCTTTTCATAACAATTTTCCATTTCAATTCAATTTAAGATGCATGGTACATAGAAGTGGCTTTCTATATGGACATCTTTCAGTCAAGTAAATTGATCATCTAGCTGATATAATTCAGCTGCTGTTTAGTCATGGTTCTGGTAAAGAATTTGCACAGCGTATTTCAAGGGAAAATAAAGCATTTTGGGGGTAATATACCTATCTTTGGTTAGAGGAAACAGCCTTTATCGGCTGTAAAACTCACCGAATTAAATGAAAGATTACCTGAGTAGCAGGAAACGAGGTACTTTGTTTAGACAAGTCAGCATTATTTATGTCAAGAAATGTTAACCAACTCATTTTGCCGTACCATAGTTATATTGTATCTACTCGTATATACAAAAATATGAACACATCTGCGGATGTTTCAAAAGTCAAAATCATTTTCATGTTTACATGTTAAAATCTGCTTATCTTGCATTTTCTGTACTGTCCATGGACAAGCTCAATCAAACCGAGCATGCCATGTTTCAATTTTATCGGTTTGTGTGTTAATTTTTAGATTTCATTGTTCTTTCTCTATTTTGTCCGTTGTCGGTTATTATTGGTGCAAACACAAAATTTGTGATATCATCACATTCATCAGCTAAAAAGTTCATGATATCTTTTAAAGTATATAATATATAAAAAAGAAATAAAAAATACATTACTTGTCAAATCTGCTTCTGAATACCACGCAAATAAAAAATTATTCAATTTGTTCTTAAGATTTCCAGAAAAAAATCTTTTCAGGAAATAATAGTGAATATGAATATGCAAAGGGCAGGAGCAATGGAGGGAATGTTTACTTCTTTTTGATACAATAATTTTTACAATTATTCACATATAGAAATTAATTAACCTGGTGACCTACTTGTTCTTACACAGATGTGTCTTTATGAATAAAATTATACCAGAAAATGTTTTATATCCGACAAAGGGTCACTGATTTAATATTTTTCTGAGGCAAAATTCTTCTATTCAATACTATCAGACACATTTTCCATCATTTACTGTGACAAGGCAATATCCCAAATTGCTATTGATAGAGCGGATTTGATATCTGCGAGACACAAGACATGCATATCAAAATCAATTACATCATCGGCATATGCTCCAGTGGGACTTGACTGAGATCTAGATTTCCTAATGGGTGAATTGACACGTCGAACATGATCTTGCCCAAGCAGATTTTGTTTCAGAATAATGAAATATATATGCTTCGTTACTAGTTAATACACATTTATTTGCAGCAAAATATGGATCTGAAATGGTGGAATTTTCACTTGTCATGTGTTAGTCATTATATCAAAATTAGTTTTTGTCTATTTTTAATATTTCTAAAGGCTTAATTTTTTTTATTTCTCTCTATTTCAAATAAAATATAATAATAGTCAGGATAGTTATAAAGTTTTCATATAGACATGTTAACAGGATAAAAAATGTTCCATATATTTTTACCTTTGTATGGTTATACGTTATGATAACAATTCCTTTCAATAACATTCAAATTGTACACAAATATAGCTTTCTAAGTTATCTGCAATTGCAAGCATCTTTAAAATAATATTCATTTCTGTCGAAATAGATTAAGAGACACTATACTATATGTTTTATCATCTATCATTCATCTAAATAAGTTTCTTTTAACAAGGCGGGTACAACTAATACTAAACTGACCACTCAAAGATGATTATATCCAGCAAGCTTGCGGAGCGTTGGTGGTTCTACTCGGGTGCTCGTTAGTGCCTGAAATAATTAACGGAAGGGCACCTGAGGTCATCCTCTACCGGTAAAGCTGGAACGTCGGCATGTGACCTATACTGTGTCGATGTGACGTAAAACAATTAAAGATGATTACTTTTTCATCTGTTTAATGACATTCAATTGTATGTTTAACAATTCATAACAAAACATACGGAAAAGCAGAACCTAACAATATTCCTTTTAATAAATGTTATGTAATTAATGTTCACTAACAAAAGACTCATACCAGCAGTGAAAAAGGACATCTTAATAAAATGCCTGCGTCCATAAGAATTTAAGGTCACTTTTACATTTAATACAACAGTTCTGTCTTTTATTACGTCTTTTAAACTCGCAAGGTTAAATAAGTTTTAATTTTGAATTTAAGCTGTTATCAGTGTAGGATAGTATAGATGTGCAGACCAATCTGGTTTTATAATTGGTTCTATGATACAATTGATTGACAAAACAATTTCTTAAAAATGAGAGAAACATTGAAATTGGGGGTGGTTTTGGGAGTTATTTTCATATATTGGTTGCTTAGGCTCCAGCCATAGCCTGTAAACGTTCAATACGTCAATGACAAAATTAATGATGATGCTTGTAGATATGTCATTAATATTTTTTGTTTTGTTTGTTTGTTTGTTGTTTGTTTGTTTGTTTCTTTTTGGTAGTGCTAATTAAGCACTTTCTACTTTATTACATTAATACACGTAGCTTACTTATAAAGTTAATAAAGCGACAACTGTTCAAGTGAGCGAAAATCAAAACCATAACTGTCGACTAACACGACAATACTGAAAATATTGCAGGCTTGGTTTGATTGATTTTTCATGGGCGGGAGAAGTAAATGCCATCTACCATCAACACCTCCTTGCATCAACGTAAGCAGAACATATAAACACGAACTGTTTATTACTGCAGATGATATGCAGTCTTAGATACGATTACCACTTTTTTTAAAAACTGAATATTCGAAAAAGTTTAATCTTGAGTAGATATGCAATAAAACAGATCAAGTATTGCCCAGGACATGCATTGAACTGGCCTTGAACATTTACAATGTCCAATGAAGTTCAAATTACTTTACGGGGAAAAATTTGGATACGAAACACAGGACATATGCAATTCCATGTCAGAATCCTATGTAATAATTGAATTGTTTTTAATGTTAACTTGAATTTCACATAATTCAAAAGTAACAAAGATTTAACACTTGCATTTGTCCAATAAAATAAATATGTACTCAAAATATATTGTGAAATATATTATATATGTGAGTGTGCGTTTGTGTGTGTATGCGTGTACGTGCGGAATCAACCATGTGTCCGAGATGCATCAGCGTCCATGCGGTCCACATAAGATGCTAATCGAGGGTAACATTTTTTATGTCGATCTCCTCCAGGTCCTGTTTTCCTTCCGATGGTAACCGGAAAAAATGACAATAAAAACATAAAGGGTTGCTTCTTTCAAAATGACACCTTGTAGGACCACAACCCTAGCAGGTAAGTCACGACACGTCAATCATCCCCGGTACTTAGGTTGCTTTAACCAATGAAAACTGTTGTTACAAGTCTCGAAAACAAATTATAGTCAATACAAAAATTGCTTCTAGATCATGATTATTTCTTTTACACAACAATTACTTTTCTGTACGAAATCTGCTGTGGTCATAGTATTATTTTTACAATAGGTTTATCTCTTAGATTTGGTTCGCTAAATTGCTAATCATGGTCATGCAACTACATAGTTAGGTGAAGAAGCAGGCGCTTGTTTTGGTTGAGTCTATTATGTTTTGTTTAGGGGGTGAGTTGTCATACAAAAATTTACAATTTATATGCATTTATTTTTTTCCAATGATTGTTATTATCTTAAATGCTTCTGGGATTGTTGTTTTATCAATTCATTTGTAAATAAGATTGTTATATGTCTATTAACGGAATAATTTTAATGAACACGAAATTAGTTCACACCTACATGTGTATTGGTAACGTGAACACAATCATTTTTAAGTAGTTTACGTATTTATCTTTATAAGTATTTTTATCCATTAAATATCTTTGTACCGCATAAATATTTTTTCTCACGGTGCACCGGTTATGAAAACATGTAAATAAAACGTGGTCGGTGGAAAATCATTTTCTTGGCTTTTATAGATAGGTTTTTGAGGATATAAGTTACCGAAGTACTACATTAAAGTACAATCTGTGAATTGATGACTTTATAATTTAAATTGGAGTATCTACTTTGATATATTTTGATATATTTTTGAAGTTGTATCATAGCGCTATCAGTACGCTGTTTTGAGAAGGTATACTGCATAGAGAAAGTAACGCGATGAAGAAAGGTGAAGTAAAGAAAGTGGTGGAGATTAAAAGTTCTGAAACCCTAAATAGAAGAGGGAGAGGTGAGACTTTAAGCATAGGTGTAGATTCTCCCCCGGTCACATCCAGTAAGCCTGGTAAAAAGAAGGTGAATACAGCTCAGAGTCAACCAAGTTTGATTGATATTCTTCAAGCTAATGAGCAGGACAAAGTGCAGTTCGACGTTAATGATGTTTTAAAAAAAATAAAACTTATGAACACTAAACTTTTAAAAATGGATAATGCTATTTCAAGTATGAATGATAAGTTCAGTGAAGTGATGATGAAAAATGACTCTGAGATTAAAAACACTTTTAAAGATCTTTTTATTGAAATGAAAGAAGAGCTGTTAAAATCTGTCTATAAGAGAATAGAGGTGCTAGAAAGTAAGCTGTTTGACAAAGAAATTGAAAATAATCAGTTAAATAGTAATATGAAAGCATTAGAATCAGAGTTTGAATTGCTGAAGAATGAAAATGCTCAGTTAAAAAATTTGATTGAAAGAAACTATGCCAGTAGACTAGAGAAAGAAAATGAGATGGAGCAGTATAGCAGAAGGAATAACATTTTGATAAGTGGAATTAAAGATACTGATCCAAGTGAAGTAGCTAAAAAAACGGCTGAAAAGGTGATTAATGTACTCAATCAACAGAAGATAACAGATGGTCTCTCCATGGCTGACCTTGACATTGCTCACAGACTTCCCAACAGGAAAGGATCAAATAGGGACATTATAGTTCGGTTCATCTCCAGAAATATGAAAGAGGATATTCTCAGAAATCGGAGGCACCTTAAAGGTACTGGGATCTTTATCAATGAAGACCTAACATTACTGAACCATAGAGTTTTAATGAGCATTAAGAAAAAAAGAGAAGACCTTGTGGCTGATGTCTGGACAAAAAACGGAAAAATCCTTTTTAAGGATAAAAAGGATAAGATCCATCATGTACAGTACGGAGATTATAAGAAATGGCTCGATCTACCTTGGCCAGTATAAACATTTTTGGACGCGCTTTCTTTTTCGCTAACTATAGTGTAATGTTTGACTTTTTCTGCACGATTGAGCAAGCATTGTGTATTGATGGATAGTGGTTTATGGTGTATTATTGATAATAAACGCACTTGACTTCAGACAGTTTTAGAGCGATGTAACTCAGTGATCATATTCTTTTGCTATTGAATAAATGAATAGTTAGTATATTATTTTTGAAATATTGAAATAAAATACTTACTTACAAAATGTACATACTTTGCAACAACTGGTTAAATAATGTATCTTACATTAGAATATGCGTAAGATACATGTTAGTATATTGAGTGGTACCAACCTGCTGTACTTTTTAATGAAATATTATAAGCGTAACTAAGTTGAGGCTTTTTTTGGTACATGATTGAAGTACTTTAAAGACAATCGACTGCACCAATTTGTAGTACTATTAGGTTTATGTATATTTGTGAGTTACATTACTATAAGTGTAATTATGAGAGTTACCTATTTAAAGTACTTTTAAACAAATGAGTGTTACCAATTTGATGTACTTTTTAGTATACAGGTTATACTAACTTGAAGTAGCAATTAAGTATATAAGAGTTAACAACTTGAAGTTCTGTGTATTCAAAGTTATATGAATTCTACCATCATGAGATACTTTTTAAGATACCATTCTCGGTTACCAACATGAAGTTATATTGAGTTGTTTTTATTTAATTGGACATGACGATATTTTAATATGTATTGCTTTTCATTGTATATTGAGGGTATCAGTTTGTTTTTCTCCTTGTTTTTTATTTATTTGTTGAATACTATAATAATATTTGTAACGAGAAATTACATTATGTAATGTTCAACAAATGTATAAATAGTATTTGAACCCAATCATTGAAAGAATATAATGTATAAAGTAATGATAAATGAAGATTTTAATTAGAAGTTGAATAAGCAAACTATAATGGTTTTTCAGCATTTAATTATGGCTACCATTTTCGAGTTAAGAAGTTTTTGTTCTTTTTGTTCTTTTTTTTAAGAATAAAAGCCAGTATTTTGATAAAACGATGAACAATTGTTGTTTATATTGTTTAATGAAATTTGCATTTTAGACAAATGAGTAATGCTGCATCTTGTAACTTAATGCTGTTACCAAAATGTTTCAAGAAATGTGTAGTTTCTTTTTTTTTGTTATTTTCAAAACTGTATTATGTTACATCTGTCTTGGAATGTAGTGATACTAGGTATAAAAAGGATGATTTGTAGTACTTTAAAGAAAATTGACTGCACCAATTTGTAGTACTATTCGGTTTATGTGTATTTAGGAGTTACCAACTTAAATGACTATAAGTGTATTTATGAGAGTTACCTATTTAAAGTACTTTTAAACAAAAGAGTGTTACCAATCTGATGTACTTTTTAGTATACAAGTTATACTAACTTGAAGTAGCAATTAAGTATATAAGAGTTAATAACTTGAAGTTCTGTGCACTCAAAGTTACATGAATTCGACCATCATGAGATACTTTTTAAGATACCACTGTTGGTAACTTAAATTACCTTTAGTATACGAGTGTTATCAACTTGTAGAATAAATATAAAAGATTTGTCATGTTGAAGTACTTCTTACTATGTGAGTGTTACAGATTTGATGTACTTTTAAGGACATATTTGTTTTAAAGATACCCTTTTACCTCACAAATTTGTTTATAGAACACAATCATTTTTTAAGTAGTTTACGTATTTATCTTTATAAGTATTTTTATCCATTAAATATCTTTGTACCGCATAAATATTTTGTAAGTACATAATTAAGTAAATATTTATATATTTTATTGGAAAATATATTTTAAGACAACAAATTCATTTGGCATGGAATATACAACGTTTGGCATGCTTTTTTTATACAATTAGGATATAGATCACCATGAAGATGCATGCATCCATAACAAAGCACATTGACAATTGTAAACTTTTGTAGAAGAGTACTTGACTCGTGTAATTAAGAACCCAAAACTAGATTCGGGGGAGGGTTGTTTCGGTTAACAACGGAGAGGAGATATATTGCCACACAATATAACTCTTCTACTCTTAGTACAGTTTGTTTGACTAACCCTAGATACTTCCCTGCTTAACTGTCATTTTTACATCTTCAAACAGGCATTGCTAACATATCTTCATGAATGCAAATATTCGAAATAATTGTTTGCAAGTAAATGCACGTTTACCTTAAGAAGTATCTTTTTAAAGATATTTTTGTTTATAATTATTTACATAACTAACGAAAAACAAACAAAATGTCTACATCTGAATGACTCTCTGAAAAGGTAGGTGAAACATTTAGGGAGAGAAAACTTTACATGTTTGTTCTATATGGGAACAATTATTATAATAACGATAAAAAAATCAAATTACCTTAAAGATCGGCCAACATTGCCAAATCAAAGATGTTGCCAACTATATTGGAAATATTACCAAGTTCATTAAAATGTACACCAATTTATCACTTATTAAAATGGCATAATGCCCATCAGAGTGTAAATGGTTGGTGCACATGGCAAAGTCAAAATTACTTTAGATTTTGCCATAATATTTTTCAATTTTATAGTCTATGTCATCTTTATTATTAATAACCTACGTCACATACAAATAATTCTATAAATATCCCTCTGTATGTATCGTTGACGTATTGCCAATTCAACTGAACTAGACTTGAAAAACAATGCGAATAATGTCACTTAAGTATTTTGCTGTAGGTTTTGTTGACACGTAATAATTTTGGTTGAAAGCCAAAATCAATGTCAATCATCAAGGTGTAACGGCTATGGATCTATTGCGCAACAGTTTAATTCATAATGATATAGCAAGTGCTTCGTATACACTCACAATAGCATGCATTGGATTGAAAGGTATATATTTTTCTCTCTTTCTTTAATTTTATGAAAATTAATTATCAAATTCTAAATTTTTAAATGTGGTGATAATCCTGAAATTATATCGTATTAAAGTGGAGAAAAATATTTCAGATCAAATGTCTTCATCTGGAAAAACAGGAAAAATTAAAGACACTTTCGTTTTGAAAAGAAAGCTTGATTTTGCCTATATATATTAACGAACGAAAAATAAACATTGTACAAAAAATTCCAAGAATGGATACCATTATAGCCAGCCATGATAAATGCCTTATTACGATTTACTGGTCATAAGAGATTATTAAAATGAATTAATCTTTAAATACGAGAGATGTCCGGAAAGTTCATATACTTCTTCATTGTTTATTCTATAACAATACATACGTTGTACAAATTTTGTCAGCAAAAATATACATATCTAGCGATTACATTTATCAAAAAATACTGAACTGCTACTTACGTTTATATTTTAGTCGTATTTACATACAACATATATACATCGTCATGGAGCACTTTGACAACGTCAACGGCGTCAAATTAACTTCACGTTTACCAACTATTCAATTTCTTCCGATTCCAACAGCAATAGTACCTGTCTGGCGTATACTTAATACATGTTATATTTCTTTGCCATTACTTTATGATTTTCATATACTACAATTTATCCTAAAACAAAGATGTCACTGGTTCCCATACAGTGTGTGAGATGTCTGTCTTTGTCAAAGATTGTTGTAACGCAATCTACGATATTTCGGCTATGCTACTTTTTGTCGTCTGGAGCGTTTCTTATACGATATACTGTCATCACCGTTTTTTAATCTTGTTTGACATTAAAACACAAGATGCCTTTAACAATTTATTGTTGATTTTGTTTTTAAAGTAAAGATTAAAATATCAGTCGGTGCCATATTAGCGTTGCTATGAAGTTAAATAACATTATGTTGCTCCGTCCTTGAATTTGACGTCATTTTTGCAACACAAAATTTACACACCTTCATTGCCTATCACTGTTGTTAACAAGCTGTTTATTTGCGTATGACGTCATTATTTTCACTAAATATCATGCAATAGTATCCTTTGATGTCACAAAATTCAAACGACAGTTTTAGCAACTTTTAGCAACTTATTATTTGTGTAGCTGTCATCGTGAAATCAAAGTGCTCCGTAATTCGTTGATTATGTTGCCATGGTGATTGTTGCTTTGCGTATATTACTTTTATCATGTTTTTTAATTTAGAAATTTGTAGCAGATAAATACTTTAGCAAGCTTTTCAATCATCATACTGATGTGACTGCTTATAATAATTTTATAGCCTTGTCTACGAACTTTCCGGGCAGCCCTCGTATAACGAACAGTTATCAACGTTTTTAAAATAAAAACGTCAAATTCAAGTTCGAGAGTAGACATGAAAGCCAGATACGCAGGCTCTTGTACACAGCCATCTCATTGGTCAGAACCCTTCCCTCTATTTTGGTTTGTTTTTTTGTGTTTTCTTGTGTTTTGTTTTGTTTCTTTCTTTCTCTTCTTTTCATTTTGTGTATTTGTATGTAGATATAAACTGTTTTATATCTACTTTTTTGGGTAAAGCCGTTTAAAGTCAGCATGACTTCCCGTGAAAGTACACGGAAGAAATGAAGATAAGTAAAATTGGTAATTTTAAAATCAGTGAATTTCGTTAGCAATTAAGCAAAATATAAGTGAAATAGGTGGATGTATAGTGATGTTGTGTTTCTTAATTATGTATGAATGTAAAGCTCCCGACATTGTTTTAAATATAAATTTTCTTAGCCGTTAAATACTGATTCAGAAATTATGTAAACTACAAAAAAGTTTTTTTTTTATATTTCAAGTGTTCTTTCCCTAGTGAATGTTGAAATGACTATTTTTCTCTAAAAATACTTGTATGTTAATCCACGAAAAACGATTATCCACAGATATGATTTAGAAATATGACGAATATCTCTTTAATGTTACATAGTTGTATTGTACTTGAATTCATATTACTTGTAAATTCCTTGCATATAAGACAGGACAATTTACAGTGATCATTTTTACCAATCAATTATCACTTTCAAAAGTAAAAAAAAATCGTAAAAAAATTACAAAAACAGATGACTTTGAGATACATGCATCCATGAAGAAGAAGAAACTGATGAGACTCTTGTAAACTTTGGTCAAAGAGTGATTGACTCTGTAATTCAGTACCCTCTGATAGTCATCAAGGGATAGATAATGGGGGGTCTGGTTGGAATATCGCTTTTACGCCGTGGATGTGAGATATTGCCCAAACATAAGATAGCCCATCAACTCTGTACAGTTTGTTACATTAACCCTACTGAGATCGCTGTATAACTGTCAATAGTATATCCTTAAACAGGCACTGCAACATTTCTTCTTAAATACAAAAACATTCGAATTTTTTTTGTTTGTTGTTTGTTTTTGTTTGTTTTTTCAAGTAAAAGCAGGTTTACCGCGAACAAGTAATTATTTTAAAGATATTTCTTGTTTATATTTTTGAACGTGACTAACGATAAACAAAACAAACTGTTAAAATATATCTGTATTACTTAATGACTTTCAGAAATGGTGGGTGACACATTTATTTAGAACAAAACTTTAATTTTTTACATATACGTTTCAACATTGGGATAATATTTAAAATTTACAATAAAAATATCAAATAACCTTAAAGGTTGGCCAACATAGCATAATAAAAGATCACTGTGCGATTAATTTGCTACACGTAATAATTTTGGTAGAATGCCAATATTAATGTAAATCTATACAGTATTGTAGCCAAGTTGCGTATTCAAGTGTTACGTATACACTCGATATAGCATGCATAGGAAATACCCTACACATACTTGTCAGGTATTTATTTTTTTCTCTCTTTTTAAAATTTGATTATCAATTTCTAAATTTTTAATTGTGGTGATAATCTTGAAATTATATTGTGTTTCATATGAGAAAATATTTCATCTCACTCTGTCTTTATCTGGAAAAATAGGCAAAAAAAGACACTTTCGTTTTAAAAAAAAATTGATTACTCCCAAAGTAACGAAAGAAAAATAATGTTACAAGAAATCCCAAGAAGATCTGAAGTTAGACATGTAAGCGAGATACACATGCTCTTGCACGCAGACATCTCATTGGTCAGAACCCTTCCCTTCTGTTCGTTTTTGTTTGTTTTTGTTTGTTTTTGTTTTTTGTTGTTGTTTTTTGGGGGTTTTTTTCTTTTGGTTTTTTAGTTTTTGTTTTGTGTTTTTTTTTTTCTTTTCTTTTTTTGTTGATTTTTTTTCAAGTGTTCTTTTCCTAGAATTTTTTCTATAAAGGTACTTGAAGATTAATGGACAAAAAGGGTTATATATCGGAATGACTTAGAAATATGCCAAATATCTCTTTAACGTTACATATATGTATTGTATCTTAATTCATATCACTTGTAAATTTCTTGTGTATCAGAAAGGGTAATATTTTGTTTTCAAAAGTAAACACAATACGTTATATCAAAAAACTTAACAAAAACTAATGACCTTTGGGATACATGCATCCATGAAAAACTGATTTAACACATGAAAAACTTTGTTCTAAGAGTAATTCGCTCAATGATTCAGAACCTTCTAACAGTAAAAATATTTCAACACCCAAACCTAGAATCTGGGATACTTTTTGGTCTGGGCCGGAATATCGCTAATACGTCATAGAGGTATACATAAAAAAGCACAATACATCGACCTGTAGTACAGTTTGATGGACTAACCCTACTGATAGCCCTGTATAACTGTTTGCAAACACAACTTTGAATATGCCTATGTAATTACTGTCATTATTACATCATTAAACATACGAAAATCCGAAATATTTTGCCGCAAGTAAAGGCAGATTTACCTTGGCCAAGTATCTTTGAAAAAACTTATTGTTTATAATGTTTCGATGTATGTCAAAACTTGCATTACATTCCAGCGATGTTATCTGATATAGCTCATTTCTATTCGTCTATTCAGGCAATCACTTTAATAAATCAAGTATATGTTATAAAACAAAACGTGTATGGTCAACGATGGACAACAATAAACACAGGAGCTTGAAATTCTGTCAATAATCGCAATAAAGATAGATTGAAACAAATTCCATACTTATGTAAAACACTATAGGTATGGATGACCTTTTTTTACTTGACTCGTGTAATTAAGAACCCAAAACTAGATTCGGGGGAGGGTTGTTTCGGTTAACAACGGAGAGGAGATATATTGCCACACAATATAACTCTTCTACTCTTAGTACAGTTTGTTTGACTAACCCTAGATACTTCCCTGCTTAACTGTCATTTTTACATCTTCAAACAGGCATTGCTAACATATCTTCATGAATGCAAATATTCGAAATAATTGTTTGCAAGTACTTACATACAACATATATACATCGTCATGGAGCACTTTGACAACGTCAACGGCGTCAAATTAACTTCACGTTTACCAACTATTCAATTTCTTCCGATTCCAACAGCAATAGTACCTGTCTGGCGTATACTTAATACATGTTCTATTTCTTTGCCGTTACTTTATGATTTTCATATACTACAATTTATCCTAAAACAAAGATGTCACTGGTTCCCATACAGTGTGTGAGATGTCTGTCTTTTTCAAGGACTGTTGTAACGCAATCTACGATATTTCGGCTATGCTACTTTTGTCGTCTGGAGGATTTCTTATACGATATACTGTCATCACCGTTTTTTTAATCTTGTTTGACATTAAAACACAAGTTACCTTTAACAATTTATTGTTGAATTTGTTTTTAAAGTAAAGATTAAAATATCAGTCGGTGCCATATTAGCGTTGCTATGAAGTTAAATAACATTACGTTGCTCCGTCCTTGAATTTGACGCCATTTTTGCAACACAAAATTTACACACCTTCATTGTCTATCACTGTTTTTACCAAGCTGTTTATTTGCGTATGACGTCATTATTTTCACTAAATATCATGCAATAGTATCCTTTGATGTCACAAAATTCAAACGACAGTTTGCGTTAAAATTACAACTTTTAGCAACTTATTATTTGTGTAGCTGTCATCGTGAAATCAAAGTGCTCCGTAATTCGTTGATTATGTTGCCATGGTGGTTGTTGCTTTGCGTATATTACTTTTATCATGTTTTTTAATTTAGAAATTTGTAGCAGATAAATACTTTAGCAAGCTTTTCAATCATCATACTGATGTGACTGCTTATAATAATTTTATAGCCTTGTCTACGAACTTTCCGGGCAGCCCTCGTATAACGAACAGTTATCAACGTTTTTAAAATAAAAACGTCAAATTCAAGTACGAGAGTAGACATGAAAGCGAGATACGCAGGCTCTTGTACACAGCCATCTCATTGGTCAGAACCCTTCCCTCTATTTTGGTTTGTTTTGTTGTGTTTTCTTGTGTTTTGTTTTGTTTCTTTCTTTCTCTTCTTTTCATTTTGTGTATTTGTATGTAGATATAAACTGTTTTATATCTACTTTTTTGGGTAAAGCCGTTTAAAGTCAGCATGACTTCCCGTGAAAGTACACGGAAGAAATGAAGATAAGTAAAATTGGTAATTTTAAAATCAGTGAATTTCGTTAGCAATTAAGCAAAATATAAGTGAAATAGGTGGATGTATAGTGAAGTTGTGTTTCTTAATTATGTATGAATGTAAAGCTCCCGACATTGTTTTAAATATAAATTTTCTTAGCCGTTAAATACTGATTCAGAAATTATGTAAACTACAAAAAAGTTTGTTTTTTTTATATTTCAAGTGTTCTTTCCCTAGTGAATGTTGAAATGACTATTTTTCTCTAAAAATACTTGTATGTTAATCCACGAAAAACGATTATCCACAGATATGATTTAGAAATATGACGAATATCTCTTTAATGTTATTACATAGTTGTATTGTACTTGAATTCATATTACTTGTAAATTCCTTGCATATAAGACAGGACAATTTACAGTGATCATTTTTACCAATCAATTATCACTTTCAAAAGTAAAAAAAAAAATCGTAAAAAAATTACAAAAAGAGATAACTTTGAGATACATGCATCCATGAAGAAGAAGAAACTGATGAGATTCTTGTAAACTTTGGTCAAAGAGTGATTGACTCTGTAATTCAGTACCCTCTGATAGTCATCAAGGGATAGATAATGGGGGGTCTGGTTGGAATATCGCTTTTACGCCGTGGATGTGAGATATTGCCCAAACATAAGATAGCCCATCAACTCTGTACAGTTTGTTACATTAACCCTACTGAGATCGCTGTATAACTGTCAATAGTATATCCTTAAACAGGCACTGCAACATTTCTTCTTAAATACAAAAACATTCGAATTTTTTTTTGTTTGTTGTTTGTTTTTGTTTGTTTTTTCAAGTAAAAGCAGGTTTACCGCGAACAAGTAATTATTTTAAAGATATTTCTTGTTTATATTTTTGAACGTGACTAACGATAAACAAAACAAACTGTTAAAATATATCTGTATTACTTAATGACTTTCAGAAATGGTGGGTGACACATTTATTTAGAACAAAACTTTAATTTTTTACATATACGTTTCAACATTGGGATAATATTTAAAATTTGCAATAAAAATATCAAATAACCTTAAAGGTTGGCCAACATAGCATAATAAAAGATCACTGTGCGATTAATTTGCTACACGTAATAATTTTGGTAGAATGCCAATATTAATGTAAATCTATACAGTATTGTAGCCAAGTTGCGTATTCAAGTGTTACGTATACACTCGATATAGCATGCATAGGAAATACCCTACACATACTTGTCAGGTATTTATTTTTTTCTCTCTTTTTAAAATTTGATTATCAATTTCTAAATTTTTAATTGTGGTGATAATCTTGAAATTATATTGTGTTTCATATGAGAAAATATTTCATCTCACTCTGTCTTTATCTGGAAAAATAGGCAAAAAAAGACACTTTCGTTTTAAAAAAAAATTGATTACTCCCAAAGTAACGAAAGAAAAATAATGTTACAAGAAATCCCAAGAAGATCTGAAGTTAGACATGTAAGCGAGATACACATGCTCTTGCACGCAGACATCTCATTGGTCAGAACCCTTCCCTTCTGTTCGTTTTTGTTTGTTTTTGTTTGTTTTTGTTTTTTGTTGTTGTTTTTTGGGGGGTTTTTTCTTTTGGTTTTTTAGTTTTTGTTTTGTGTTTTTTTTTTCTTTTCTTTTTTTGTTGATTTTTTTTCAAGTGTTCTTTTCCTAGAATTTTTTCTATAAAGGTACTTGAAGATTAATGGACAAAAAGGGTTATATATCGGAATGACTTAGAAATATGCCAAATATCTCTTTAACGTTACATATATGTATTGTATCTTAATTCATATCACTTGTAAATTTCTTGTGTATCAGAAAGGGTAATCTTTTGTTTTCAATAGTAAACACAATACGTTATATCAAAAAACTTAACAAAGACTGATGACCTTTGGGATACATGCATCCATGAAAAACTTGATTTAACACATGAAAAACTTTGTTCTAAGAGTAATTCGCTCATGTGATTCAGAACCTTCTAACAGTAAAAATATTTCAACACCCAAACCTAGAATCTGGGATACTTTTTGGTCTGGGCCGGAATATCGCTAATACGTCATAGAGGTACACATAAAAAAGCACAATACATCGACCTGTAGTACAGTTTGATGGACTAACCCTACTGATAGCCCTGTATAACTGTTTGCAAACACAACTTTGAATATGCCTATGTAATAACTGTCATTATTACACCATTAAACATACGAAAATCCGAAATATTTTGCCGCAAGTAAAGGCAGATTTACCTTGGCCAAGTAAAAAACTTATTGTTTATAATGTTTCGATGTATGTCAAAACTTGCATTACATTCCAGCGATGTTATCTGATATAGCTCATTTCTATTCGTCTATTCAGGCAATCACTTTAATGTTATAAAACAAAACGTGTATGGTCAACGATGGACAACAATAAACACAGGAGCTTGAAATTCTGTCAATAATCGCAATAAAGATAGATTGAAACAAATTCCATACTTATGTAAAACACTATAGGTATGGATGATCTTTTTTTAATCGATCGATTTTTGACAGAATTGAATAAACAAGAATCAATACAAAGAAGATAAACCAGATTTTCGAATGTAAACTCATTGCGATGACGATATCTTAATATATTTACAAAAAAAGAAAAGCAGAATATGTAAAGAATACACAGACACGTGGGTTGTGTAGTTCAAAACGCCTTTAAAAATCAAATAAAATGTATATTTGTCAATCCCAGCACATGTTCTGATCAAATATATAAAAAAGCAATGTAAGCCGTTTTGAAAATATTTCATATTTCAACTTCTATAATTATACGCACTTGGGATCGCCTTTAAAATCTAAATAAACTGTATATTTGTCAATCCCAGCACATGTACTGGTCATATATATATAAAAAAATAAGCCGTTTAAAAAAATCATATTTCAACGTTTATAATAATAATAATAATAATACACAAGATGATCTGCACACCTACCGTCAAAATTACCATGTATTTAATTTCCGTTTCCAATATTTTCACATAATCTTTTTGTCCATCGACACAGAAATATTCTCCACGATAGTGGTCAATTTTAAATTTCATCATCAATATAAACAACGCAACGGGCGAAATAAACATGAAGATTAGTGCCGTTTTATTCCATTCACAAAATATTTCGACAAAAAATCAAAATTTGCTCACCAGCTTTGCCGTATTCAAATGCGTCGCTTTGAAGTTTAAAATTGATCAGCATTGTGGAGAATGGTATCTTCTTTGTAAATGGACAAAAGGAGTATATGAAAATATTGAAAATGGAATAAAATGCATGGTGATTTTGACGGTAGGTGTGCGAATATTTTTATCTTGTGTATTATTGTGGACGTTGAAATATGTTTTTTTTTTTAAAAAAACGACTAATATTAAATATTATTATTAATATAAGTCGTGTTGTCCATATACGATGATCAGAACATGTGTATACATTTTATTTAGATAATAAAGGCGTTTTGAGCTCCACACTCAAGTGTCTATGAAAAAACGCACAAACGACAAAATTGTAAATGTTGCAGGTTTGGTTTGATTGAGCCTGTCCAAGGACAATAGTTATTATTGGAAACTACTCTCCACACATCCTGTTCCCGGGTGAAGGAGTATTTGCCAATTAGATATATACTGGTGAAATTTTGAATTTAAAAAACATTCACACATGTGTTCATAGGGCGGTCATCAAGAGACCTTGTTGTGACATGTTCGTGCCGTTCCATGAAAAGCGGTGTATGTTTCTTAAGTAAAAGAATATATTCCATTTTTTTCTTCATTTAAGATGTACATTATCTTTAATATATTTGGTTCTAACTTGAATGTAAACAACATTTTTAATTACACACAGCTTTGAAGCATTTTTAAGGTACAAAGAATCATAATGCTATGTGAATGATTACTGCATTCATTGTCACTTCAATTTATAAATTGACATATTGAATTCACATTTTGAAAAAAGAATCTGTAGTCTACATTCCTTAGTGTTTGTTTGATCAATGAACAATTACTGTTATTGTTGCAGTTCGGTTCAACAATATAATAAAGATGGGTGGAAGCAACGAGAAACAGTCATCGACGATTCCTTTGAATGATGATTTCGACGGGTATAAAACATGAATTAAGTTTTGATAATTATACTGATACATTGATTAAGAGAACGTTTATAGACTAAGCTTCCAGACATGTTGTAAAAAGCATATTGTGTTAGATCATTTCTCGTAATGTTTGAAATATTTGTGTTTTGTCGCATCTTTTATTTTTTAAATAATTATTTGCTATTTCTAAAAGTTTACTATAAATCAAGTAAACGATTTGCAAAAATGATATAAATTGAAGTTCAGTCGGGTTACTTGATTTTCTCGTGAAATGGATCCTTCCTGAACAACATAGCTAGTATTTTCTTTAAAGAGAAATTTTCCGAATAATATTTACCCCGCAGAAGCCTTTACACTGGTTTCGAGCTTTCTATATGAAGATATTATATCGATTCTATATCATAGGGTACCTGTCAAAAACTGGTGGATAGAGTGCCCCGTTGGCGCCGGAAAATATAATCGGCGTGTTATGTTATGCAACTAGTCGTCCGTCTGTCTGTTACCAATTTTCGTGTTTGTTCTGTATCTCTTGAACAAAACGTTTTGGCAGAAATCTTTGTTATTAAAGATCCTGTAACACAAATTTTGTATAGATTTGTATCATAAATTTAATTCTCAAGTTAAGATTTATCAATATTGTAAGTTCCAAAAAGTATTTTTTATAAAGATATTACCGAATTTAACATTTCATGCAAATAAAGGGAGGCAATTAGAAATTTATTTTCTACAAAGTCTTAGTCAATTTTTTTCAATAAGAAATGAATGGATATATTTTTAATAATTACAATATTTGCAGTACATATTTTACATAATCTTCGAAGTTTGAAAATTGTTTATAAGCATAATGATATACATATATCAAATTTCACTTAAGTGTTGTAACAACCTCGCCCACAGTCATATTTTGGTTTCCCCTTCGGTTATTCGCAGCATGTCATATTAATGAATGAGAACGGGAACAAATTTCACGCCTCAACCGCTGGGAAAGCAGTATAAAAGACAAAACAAAAAATAAACTTAAATTCGGTGATTTATTTCTTACATGTGTATCTTCTACAGGAAATTACTTATTATTTTGTAGTACACAGTGGGTTATGTATGTATTTTAGTGCTGTACATGAATTCGAAAGCTATAAATAGCTAGATGACCTTAACATTGTGAGAGTCCGAAAATTTATTTATAGAAGTATATTTTACATGTAGCATAATGTTGTGAACGTCTTTAAAAATGTTATTTATCATGCCTCTGGGGCCAAATTGACCCGCCCCGGGGTCACTTGATTATAGGAAAACCGTTTAAGTCTTATTGTGTGAAAATACAAAACAAAGATCTTAGATATTTGGCATGTAGCATCAATTTGTAGATTTCAACGAAAGTTATATTAATCATGATTGGTCCTGCCTGAAATATTCTTTTTAAACTAGACAAAGGTAAATGAAAACATATAATTTTTGCGGATAAATACTATGTCTCTATTTTATGCATTTAGCAATCCCCAACACACCTCTTTAAAAGTTTTATGTATCAAACAGGAGTAAAAAATGCCTCATCCTTGAAGGTTATAAAGTATCATAAGAATAATAAGATAAAACATTTTTCCAGACAAATTTCTTGATTGGGTCTCCTAAATTGAAATGATAATGCAATGTTTTTGATTACTTAAAGAATTTACATTCGAGATATATTCCACCGCCTTGCATCCTTTTTAATTTTTTGTAGTCCATTTTGTCATCATGTTAAATTAAAGTCTCTCTTCTGATTTGCTTATTGCAAGCGGTGTATTGGTAGATATGGTTTAATCATTTTGTTCCAGGAACGGTGACACTAAATTTTCAAATAATGCATATCAAATATAATTGTTTGACAATTTCGAGTTTTCGTAGTATATTCATTTTTCTGAATGTTTGAAATGTTTTAAATCGAAATTCTATATTGCAGACTAAACAATATAATAGCAATAAAGATTGAAGGAAGCATTGCCAATGGGTCATCAACGGCATTCTCAAACAATAACGAAGAAAGGTACACAGAATAAACCGGGTTGCTTTACAGTTAAAGGGTTTTAACCACTAAATTTTCACATTTTCATAACGTTTATTTTGTTGATAAAGAGCATTCATAATGGGTAAAATGGTTTGTTTTTCTTTAAGTATTTATATTTTTTTGAAATGTAAAACAAGAACTATCAGTGAGTATTTAAAACGTTCAGCAATTGCTATTTTTCTCGTTATTTTACTCGTATTAAACGTTGGCTAAATAAGGCCCTACAATATTGATGTTACAGCCAGTATATGACATCGGAATCATTTTATGAAAAGCGTTATTATTTGCAATATTGTTGGAGTGCTTTAGGTTGTAACATTCATATGACACTGTAATAGCAACAGGTGTCATTCGTTTTCTTAGTATCGCAGACTAATCACGCTGTTTACCTAGGTTGTCTTGAAGTTAAACACTGATGAAGAAAAAATAGAAATCAACTTGAAAAAATGATAATTTCAAAACGTAAGACAAACATTTAACAAAGAATACAGAAAATGTCATTTGAAAATAGTAAATAAAAGCCTTCGTTTAAAACAAAGGTTATCTAAACAACTTGTCATTCAAGTAGTTCTTGATTACTCAAAACATATATTTCCTTACACCCAAGTGCTGATTTTTTAAAACTTATATTTACTGATTCTTTTGTCTAACGTATCATTTTGCTTTTATTGATGAATAAAAAAGACATTAAATGTGATTCGGATTGCCTTAGACACATACTGTATTTTAACCTAATTTAGCCGCAATGATTTGAAAACATTTGTTTATATTTATATTTATGTTTCAAATATGAACAAATAGAAGGAAACATTACTGTCAATTTTCAGTCTAACATTGATTTTATTACAAAAGGCTGTCCTTTCTTACAGGTCACAAGACACAGCCTTGAGGGATGACAAGACAGCTGCAAAATGCCTGTCACACCTTTACCTCTCGAAAGAATTTTCCGACATCGACCTCATTTTCGAAAACGATTCCAGCACTATTTTTCCGGCTCATAAAGTTGTACTGAGCATGCGCAGTAAAGTTTTTGCAGACGAGTTAAACAGCTCTTATGGACCAATTACAGTGCTTCTTATAGGTGTAAAGCCTGAAATAATGCAGGTTGTTTTGAGGTAAATATAGCATTAACAGTTGATCACCTTGATGATAGCATTTAAGAATATAATATTAACATGATATTAAATAAGCTAATTAAGTCAGTAAAACCCAAAAACACTGTTCTATTTTCTGTTTTCAAATTAAGCTTTTAATGTATTTTTCAGATTTATCTACACAGACAATACAGAGTTGAGCAGTAATATTGTTATATCCTGTCTGTATGCAGCAAAAGGGTTCCACTTACATGGTCTTGAACAAAAATGTTGGGACTTCCTTGAAAAGACAATTGATGCAAATAACGTCTGCCTGCGTTATAACGATGCCATCACTTATAAACTGAAGCATCTTGAAGAAACATGTCTTTCATTTATTATTGCAAACGCAACAAATGTTCTGTTTACACCAGGATTTCTAGAATTACCACAAGCTTCATTACTCAATGTGCTTAAACAAGCAGAAATGGCTGCTGATGAATTGGATATATTTAAAGCAGCAATGAAATGGGCGGAAAAGAATTGTGAGACCAACAGCATACCTATAACTGGGGAAAATATGCGAAATCAACTTGATGAAGCATTGTTCGAAATACGATTTGCAACTATACCAATACAAGAGTTAGTGAACGTTGTTGCTCCGTCTGAAATTCTGACAAAAGAAGAAATGACCATACTGTATAGGTTTCATGCAATAAAAAAACAAGCGGCTTTAGAAAAAAACTTCTGTAAACTCGAACGTACTAGAGGACCTATTATAATTGATCTTGGACAATATGACATATCTGCATTTGATCATTGCGGAAAACAAAAAAATTACGCTTTGGAGATTGAATGCGAATTTTATGACATGACGCGTGATGAGTCCGTGTCAAGTGAAAATCAGGTTGAATATAACAGAAACAGCAAATCGCTTAAGTTAAAATCAATCTCTGGCACGTTTGTTGAAAGTGTCAGAAAAATCGTTGTTTCTAACTCTATTCTAAATGACTATGAAGTTGTTGGAAATAATATAACTTTCCAAACTCCGATTGAAATGTGCAACGGTGAAATTATTCAATTTATTCCAGGTAAGCCTGTCGCTGTTAAAAACCTAAACGGTTTAAGTCTTGAATGTTTTAAAATTAACCAAAACGGAGATGTATTTTCTCTAGTGCAGTTTCCTGCCACGACGGAAACAATCACATTTCTGAAATGATTCGATATTCTAATGACGCGTTTGCTGAAATGCCATAGAAATATGCGATGTATTATGAAATTGATATATGTGTAAGTTAATTTTGTATGAATGAAATATAACTGTTTATCGGAAGCTCGGTAGAGCCTCGTTACAGCTGTAAACAATTACCATCGAGCTAGATTATCCAGCCGGTATCCACAGCAGGTGTAAGATTCTTATTATCGACATCGACATAGGTCATCGCTTTTATGTGGTTTCGGTTTATTTGGCTTTATTTGACGAAGTGAATTATTTTATCGCGCATTTCCTAAAATCTACACCCTTAAACCATTACCATACTTTATATCATTATCGTTGGTATAAAAAGGGAAGACAATTTTTTTACTCATGATTATTCTTCATTATTAGCTAATATTTCTGTTAAAAGTCGGATTTTTCAACTTTTTCACAGAAATGATTACCATATTGAGACGACGTGTCGCGCGCAACATTTGGGTTGCTTTCCTGAAGGTCAAGGTCACAGCATGACCTTGCAGCAAAATCTTGTCACTACCTTGTTTTTACACTGTGACATAACTCTGACACTACAAGAGGTATACCTTCCAGTGTCCAAAACCTATTTAGGGAGCATCACTCGGTTCAACCGGCCCTTGTTAACAATGGTGACTGAAATGATGAATTTATCATCGAACATTCTTTCATTATCAAAGTAATATAAAGTTTGTTCTTTTTTCTTAAACATTTTTTTTATATTCGGACTGCTCTCAGTTCAGTTACTTCTGCATCAATGTGTAATGTATAGTGATGGTCCGATTGTCGCCGCTATCCGATTATAGATCGGTATGTTGATAATGTCGCCGACATCGATTATGGTCGAACAAAATCGATTGTCGCTTAGTGTTAATTTTTACTCCTTTGTGGTAGTTATTTTTCGTAGTTTTTTTTAGCTTTGCGCTATTTATTTTGAATACTCTTCAATCTTCACGAAAACATCATCAAATGTCTGGAATCATTTTGGTTTCAACTTGCTGAATATTGAAGGATCCGCTACCCGTGATAACTTGAACATGGCTAAAATTGTGTGCAAGCTTTGTGGTAAAGGATATGCAAATAAAGGTACCCCACCCGTTTAAATTAAAATCGGATTCTGGTACTGTAATTTACTGTAACAATCTTCGTCACTCTGTCCATTTATAATGTTAAATGATAAATTTAAAAGGCTTCTAAACTTATATTTACCATGACACTGTTTATGGTACGTCGATTCTGAAATAAAATAATTTATTTATTTATGTGAAATGGTAACTTACATTTTTAATCCTGATCATGCATATTAAATCAATTAATTAATCACATAGATACAATCAATTATTGGTAGCAGTTATTAATTTATTATAATTTATATGGCCATGAATAGTTTCCACAGGATTTGGAACCCTGAATCTCAAAATTTCCTTAGTTTAACCATATTTATTTAAGTTCGATAGTGAAATAGGCACTTAAATAAAAACTTTATTTTTGACTAAATAAGTAAATGCTGGCAACAGGGACACATTGATTTTTCTGAATATGAATATGAAAATCATAACATGTATGTAAACTGTGTCCTGACTGAAGAATTTGTATTTTGTAATACGTTAAACAGATTATTAGATAAAACATTAATTTATATTAAATAAAAGTTATAATGATTTCTATTTTCTAGTAAGTTATGCTGGAAAACATTCAGTCCGATTATTTCGATTAATTGATCGGAGAGCCTGTCCGATTGTTCCGATTAATCGATTATGAGTTTGTCTTCCGATTCCCAACACTAGTAATGTATATGAATGCGTATAATAGGAATATATTATGTTTATACCAAATACTCCAGCTGCAGCTGGTGTTTCTTTGTTGTGATTCAGTATATCCATTTAAAGATGATGATTAAGAATATTCTGTTCTAGACCAATTTTTTATCTGGTAATATCTGCCATATATAATTCTTTTGTCGTTTGTTGTTATTTCTGATATTTTATACTGTCAACATAATTATGTATTGCATTAAAGACCTTCAATTATAGACAAATTCTCTTTAAAGATGGATTTGGACGTAAGAGCCTTCATATATTCACCATGCAGAACAATCTATTTTTAGAAAACCTTGAAAATATTGTAACATTATTAAACAGTTGTAGTTTTAACTTAGAATGAATTTAACTAAAATAGGCCGAGGAGAGCTTTATTTTTATGCTGACTACAAATAAGGCATTACAAGCTTTGTAAATCATTCTCAAATTATATGATATAATAAAATGTGTATTTATACATGAGAAACTACATGACTGTATGCATACTTTATTTGTCTACATATTGTCTGTGTAAACATAGTTTTCACTTCTTTGTCATTTAAACAGTTTGGTATGTTCTATTTTATCAGTATGTATAATAAATATCCATTTCAAGACGAACTTGTTATTGAGTTATCAATTGGTTAGTTGGATTTTAAGTTACATGGACACTGTAAGCTAGCATGATGACCAGGTTCACTGTACGTGACCCTTCTTGTTAGTGCATATACTTAGATAGATAAGAACATATATTTCTCAAATCCTTCTGTGTGTTTATTCAATTGGTCCCATCGAGCTTCCTTTAATTAGCCAGAAATCATAATCTGATTACAGAAACCAACGTTCATAGCATGGTTCGAGGCTAACACTGATTCTGAGTCATTTTTCAAAACCAGTGACTTTGTTTGTTTGTTTTTTTTGTTACAGGTTGAAAGGATAAATTAAAATTATTCATATTTAGGCAATTATGAGGACAGTTCCATATTTATTTTACAAATGAGTTCTAGTAGGGTGAAGGAAAGAAAACCTGACTCATGTTATGATTAATGTAAAGTGTTTCAAAATCCAGGCATTACGTCATAAATATGGTAAGGCGTTCTAGTTAAGAGCTAATCTAAATATGTTTTGAAATATTGCATTCTCTATCAGATCTAGCATAATGGATTTACTCCAAATTTATTTTCTTGCGTATCGTTGTCATTGAACTTGAAACATCTGGAAAATAACACGTAAACTGAATAATTAAATTACAAATTACTGGCTTACATCATAAAATGTGTGTGTTTCTGGCGTCTATAAAAATGTTAAGGACATATGCAATCAATTTACATGACAATTATATTAGCTAGATAAACGATCAACTTTTTGTTTATATCTTAGTCCTTGTAAAAAACGTCGTTAGTGTTTATTTTAATGCCTGACTCCTGTAAATATTTAATATCAATACCTGACTTTTCTTTCATGAATAAACAATGTATTTTAGTACCATTAAAAGATCTTTCAATAATAATCATCCGCGTCATCGGAAAACAAAAAGAGAATGTTACTCTGATAAAACCTGTGTACAATTTAACAAGTTCAGTGCCTTCCTCAGCGGCGTGTGTGGACTTCAAACGAAAATATTAAATAATATTAAATGAATGACCTAACAACCTTTTAACTAACCACTGTTTATTTATTATTTTTTCAAATTTATGATTTTAAAATTTTAAAGCATGTGTTAATTAGCTGTGGTGCACGCTAGAAAATGACGCCTGCAACTCTACCTATCTCAGTGTAATAATACCATTCATTTCCATCGGTCAGTTTGTAACAAAACAATCAAACATTGTCAATCTTTAACTCATGTGACTTATTCAATAACATGCAGACATAACTTTACCGCGCGGTAAAGTAAAAATGATATACACGCGGGTAAATTGAAATGAAGCGAACATTTTGAGGTCGAATAAAATTATCGGTGATTATACATAATTATGTTTTATACGTGGGTGCGTCTCCGGCTTTGCTAATGGATTAAATGTCGAGTTGTATAGGATTATGGATAAATCTTATTTTGGATACGTCAATATTGGTTAAAAATACAATAATAATTTTAATAATTATAATTCTTAGCAACGTTATTTCCAAAATTTTAACAAAAGCAGATCACCATGGAGATGCATGCATCCATGAAAAAGAAACACATTTGCAAAGTAATACTTTGGTCGAAGAGTGATTGACTCGTATAATTCAGAACCCTATGCTAAATTGTGGGGTGGGGTTCGTCGGAATATTGCGTTTACGACGGAGAGGAGATATATTGCCTAAACACAATATAACACATCTACTATTGGTACAGTTTGTTGGACTAACCCTACATACTATCCTGCTTAACTTTCATTATTACATCTTTAAACAGGCATTGCTAACATTTCTTCATGGAAAACAAATATTCGAAATAATTATTATTGTTTGCAAGTAAAAGCACGGTTACCTTAAGAAGTATCTTTTTAACGATATTTTTTGTTTATAATTATTTACATAACTAACGAAAATCAAATCAAATTGCTTAGATATATGTGTTTACGTGTACGACTTTCTGAAATGGTGGGTGAAACATTTATTTAGAACATTTTTTTAAATTTTTACATATATGTTTCTATAGAGGGAAAAGTTTTTATATTTTCAATGAATAAAACATTAAAAAAAAACCTAAAGGTCGGCCAACACTATGTTGCAAACTATTTTGCAAGAGTTACCACGTTCATTAAAATATGCACAAATCACAATTTAAAATAACAGTAGGCTCATACAAGTGTAATAGGTTGGTGTATAAGTCAAAAGTCAATATCACTTCAGTTTTCAATTTTATAGTCTAGGTCATGTTTATAATTAATAACCAACGTCACTCTCAAATAATTCTATAAATGTCCTTAGGAAAGTATCGTTGACTTTCAATTTATAAAAAGAGTGGGACAGTCTCCCTAAACATTTTCATTATTAATTACTCCATTATAATAGTCATGGCAATCTTTGTTAAAATAAAGCCAATTCAACTCGACTTCAAAACAATTTAAATTATGTAACTTTAACCCTTTCCCCCATGAGCATATTGTGAAAAATGGCCGTTTTCACTAAAAAGCCTCCTGTTACAAGTTCAAACTGCTATGAAACTATGAAAAATGCTTCAATACTAATCAAACTTGGCACAAATGTTGACTGGACCATTGCCTTTGTAACGACATGCTCAGTATTAAATTTCCCGTTACCATGGCAACGAGGGGACATCTCAAAATTGCCAAAAATCACTATTTTGCCTCGATTTTTTCCATTAAAATTTATTTCAAAGTGCTGCAACTTCTCAAGGGATTGAGATAGAGTCAAAGGCTTTTCAGCGTTGGTTACACGTTACCTTATGATCGACCTGGGGTCATTTTTAGCCTCTCACAAGTCCAAAATTTTCTTGGCAATGAGGGGGACTCTGCCCCCTTCAAACCCCCCAAACAGAAGTGGGCACATCCCCCTTCTGGCAACCCCCTGATGTATCTTTTGGATGGGGGCCGGCGCCGAAAAAGTGCTCACTTTTTTTAGCAACATTTCTCAAACGAAACCATGTGTTTGGGGCCCAAATAGGACATTTTTTCACTATTTCAGGCCTAAAAAAAAGGGGGGTCGAAAGTGCGTTGTTTCACGTATATATGTGGTAAAGGGTTAACACTCCACTCTAGGTTTTTGTCGACACGTAATAATTTATTTTGGTCAAAAGCCAAAGTCAATGTGAATCATATCTATTTTGGTGTATAGGCTTTAGATCCATTTTGTCACAGTTTGATTTCACATACCTGTTTGTCCTTGATTGAAAGGTATTTATTTTTCTCTTTTTTAAATTTTACTAACAAATTCTAATTTTTTTAATGTGATGATAATCTTGAAATTATATTGTGTTTAAGCACAGAAAATATTTCATCTCATTTGTCTGTCTTCATCTAGCGAAATTAAAGACACTTTCGTTTAAAATACGAAACTTGATTACGCCAATAGTAACGAAAGTAAAACATTGCACAATAAATGTCACGACTTAACACCATTCTAGCCGTGATAAATTCATAGCGATAAAAGATTATTGAAATGAATCAATCGTTCAATATAATATTCAAACAAACATGTAAAATGAAATTATCAACATTTCTTTTTTTAAAAATACGTCAAATTCAAACCTGAAGGTATACATGTAAGCGAGATACACATGCTCTTGTACGCAGACATCTCATTCGTCCTTCTATTTTGTTTGGTTAATTGCCTTTTTTCTTTCTTTCTTTCTTTCTTTCTTTCTTTCTTTCTTTCTTTCTTTCTTAAAGATGTTGCAAACTGTATTGCAAATGTTACCTTTTCATTAAAATGTACACCAATTAATCACTTATTAAAGTGACATTATGCCCATCCGAGTGTCAATAGTTGGTGTACAAATCATTAAATACATTTCTATATCTAAATGATTTTTGAATTGGTGGGTGAAACATTTATATAGAAAACTTGTAATCCCTCTATAGAAATATGTTTCTATAGAGGGATTAATATCTTTTATATATACCATATCATGATTGCAAGGTATTTATTCTTTCTCCTTTCTTCAATTTTGTTATCAAATCCTGAATTTTAAGGACATGTATATTGATGATATAATGAAATGTTTACATCTTAAAAAAGAGAAAATATTTTTTCCACATTTTTTCTTTATCTGATAAAATACATTTATTTTTGTAAAAGATACTTTCCATTACCATTTAAACGGCGAACTCATAACCATGTTTGACGTTTTACCGACCATAGCGGGGCATCCATGGCCGAGTGGGTAATGTCGTTGACTTCAATCGACTTGCCCCTCACCGCTGTGGGTTCGAATCCCGAAAGAGACTTTGGATTCTTTCATGTGAGGAAGCTATCCAGCTAGCTTATGGAACGTCGGTGGTTCTAACCAGGTGCCCGTTCGTGCCTAAAATAATGCAAAGAAGGGCACCTGGGGTCTTCCCGTAAAGCTTGAACGTCGCCATATGGCCTATACTTTGTCAGTGTGACGTAAAACCCAATCAAACAAACCGACCCTAGTGTGTGTTATAATTTACACCTTTAGCTTTGCATTACTTTATCAAATTATCAAATATTATAAGTCATTACTTGTTTTTTCGTTATTAATCATACGGTATTTTTTATTATTCAAATAGTTTGTCAAAATGTATTTACAGTATCGTTTAAAAATGTCATAATATGCATTATTTTATATTTGGAACGTGTGTATACAATGTTTAAACTGTAACCGTATAATATAGTATATAACAGATAATAATTAAGTGCTTTAGTACAAATATTATTACTCATAAAATAAATGTAGATACTAAATTGTCAAGACTCTTATAAAATATTATTTTATTCTGAAATATTTCACACAAATATTTTAACTATACATAAATATATATCCTCTTTAATTTAGTTTTCGTAAATGTCCACATGTGTCAACTCTGGGAAACCATATTAAATAATTTGAAAAAGTACTAATTAAAACCTGTTAAATTATGAATTGAGCTTATAAAGTTTATGATTTCTTGATGAACATAACATTCAGCCGCTGTTTCATGACATTATAAACATGTTTTGTCTATTGTGCTTCTTTATACTAAGTATGATTTTTTTCAGAAATACTGTAATACTTATGTGGAAACCAAAGTTGTTGAGATTGAATCTGTAGGAATGGTATAAAAACAGCAGTACAATGTTATTAATATTTGACAAGTTTGTTTATATGCTACTGTATTATGTTTGTTGAATTGCCACAATTTTGTATATATATATGTGTGGAAATGTATGCTTGTTCTGTTCTTTATTCAATGTTGGAATAAAAAAAGAATATACGGTGGAAACCAAAATTGTTGAGATTGAAGCTGTATGAGTGGTATAAAATACAGCAGACTGAGTTGTATTTGAAGACAGTGGAAATTATAAACGCGCCTTTCTGGTCCTTCGGGATCATTGATGTCAGCACTATTAAGTGTTGAGAATTGGGTACCGCTCGAGCCGGTGATAGGGGGCGTGAGGGATGTTGCACGTATTCATTATCCCTCATGTACAGACTCTATCAAACCGAGTCTGCAATTCTGTTGTAATTTTCTTGTTATTTATGCTTCCGAGGGAATTCCTTTCTTTCAAGATTTTTATCTTTTCAACAAAAAGGAAAAGCAAGAAGTAGGATCGTGCACTGCCTCTGGACCAATCAAATTAGAGGTACAAAATGTAGAATGAGTGTTGCTGACAAACTTGATATTAACCTTGTGATCATTGTGATATCATATCTATTTGACTATAGAAACTTTTTATCAGCGAAAAAAGTATGGGTCAACATTCTTGTATTTGACTTATTTGCCCCTGAATTAGACATTTTGCTTATTTGAAGGGCATATAATTCACATCTAATCTTAAGAATGAGAATGAGGAGAGAACGTTGTTCGTTTTATTTCTCTTTTCCCTAACCTTTGCTTTTTATCATAAAAAATGACCTGGTTTTTAAAGAATTTTAAGTACCTCTATGTCAACTGAAAAAGTGTAATAGATACATAAATTTAGGGAGTGCATGTTATTTTCTCATTGCGGCCAACAATAAAATGCAAAACTTATTTAGACATAAAAACAAGATTTTATGGAAAAAGTATGAATGACATGCACTTGAAATGAGCTCAAATAAGTAAAAGTCATATATAAAGGCAGATAATTTGAAAGTATGACAAGTGGCCCCTATTTTTTTCAGTTAATAAACCTTTTTTTAATATATACCAAATTTAAAGAACTTTTTGTCGAGCCGCTTGCGGTGAGCTCCTCTTAGTCGTCATTTTTTGCATATATTTCAGTGTATGTGCTTCCGTGCGTCAATCTCTGTGTCCGGATTTGTCCAGTCTATATCTTGCTCATTCTTAGAAGGATTATTCTGGAAAAACGAAGTGCGCGATTGATCTGAAATTTTGCACAAAGATTAGTGGTCTAAACCTACATCAAATGGTACATTTATCTTGGTCAACCAGTGGCGTATTATCAGTGTTGCATTTAGCCTGTAAGCCAATTTATAATAATTATTATAATAATTACCACATTTTCAAAGCGCCCCTTCTCAAAAATAAAATGTTCAAAGGCGCTTTACAATGGAATTATATACATTTACTAAAGCTATAACACTGGAAAGTGCAATCACTATATAAGATCAACATCATTGTTTCAAAATCATTACCACAATGAAACGTTATAATCTCTCAACCTTGACGTCTCTGATAATCTGACACCCAAACAAATTCAGCGCCTTCTGTGCTTTGATTTGAATAGTGTGACCAAGTGTTACGTTTACACCCGAAATAGCATGCATAGGAAATACCCTAATGTATATTTGTCTGTCTTTGGTTGAAAGGTATTTATTCTGTTCTCTCTTTTTTATTTTGTAATCAAATCCTAGATTTTTAAATGTGGTGATACTCTTAAAATTATAATGTGTTTAAGAAGAGAAAATATTTAAACTCATTTGTCTTAATCTGGAAAAAAAGGCAAAAAAACACTTCGCTTTTAGTTTAAAAAGCACTTGATCATCTCTTGTAGTAACTGAAACAAAAAACATCTCAACTTTAACCCTCAACCTGAAAATACTTCTTAAATGGTGAGTTTGGAAGTTTCAGACGTTATAAAAAAATTTCATTTTACTTTTGGGTGATCACCGATGAAAAAATAAAAATTTAAAAGTTTTATTATTTTAGAGTAATGTATTGTTAAATTATTTATTTATTTGTCCACAGGTAAAACAGTGTGGGATATGTTTTAAATTTGTTGGTTTATTTCCCTTGTTTGATCAAATGACGAAAGTACGTAAATGTCACCTAAGATAATGCAATATCAAGATTTTGCCTTTGGAATAAAGTGGATGTGTGACTTGATCTGAAGCTTATAGGTTCAGGTTTGCCCGTGGTAATGTCCTGTTGTTGAACAGATTTAATTTTGTATATATGTCTTTATGAAAACTCCTGAGAATGTCCTTGATTATTACACCATTTCTTCCAGACTTTTTCATAATTATATTTACAACCCTTACATTTATATAGTTACAGAAAAAAATATATACAAAACTTCATGAAGTAAATGTTGATTATTGGGCAAACAATTGCTTGAAGAAGAAAAAACAACAGTAACCAAATTAAAATGTTTAAAAATCTTTATTCCATAAGAAGTCAGCATGCTAGTATGATTGATATTATAGAATATCTAGTCATGTAGATTTTCATATTATTAATGATATTCTTCAGATACACTTGGTGTATATATTTTGATAACATTTGCTTTATTTGAAAATCCAGTATACTAAATGATCTCATGTCATTGATAAATAATCATTTTATCATTGCAAAGATTTATTTGTTACAATTTAGTGTATTATATGAAAAATGTGTTTCTGTATCGATTTTATATAATATATTACTAAGTTTGTCGAATGTACTCTTCATAAAACTTTTCAACGTTACAAACGTTAAAAGATACAATTCAGCTTTAGCTGTTGTTGGTATGAGTACATATAATTTACATTCATGCAAAATTTTCACATCTGTGTTATTTTGTAATTTTGTTTTTATATAATGGTATAATGATAACACTAAATTGTCTTATACCAAAAGTGTTCTATTCACATGATTTGCCATAAATAAATAGCTTCACTAAACCTAATCATTCATATATTATAGAAAATGACATACAGATCAAACTTGCTAAATGCTAGTAACTGTATATTAACTTATAATAGAAGATGTTGGATTAATTTGAAATACGCAAGTCTGAAAACTATTTTGTTCATTTCTGCAAATAAACATACTATATTATTTACAATATATAACTTATATAAAAAAGTACAACACACATGTAATTAAATGGATTAAGTAACCATTGATAACCTTGTTCAGGTGCTCTTTTAACATGTATATGCTTAAAGGGCCTCCACTGAGGTTTAAAAGCCTAAAAACATAACATTTGAATTTCTTACATAAATGACGTGGGGCACTTTAAATAGAAATATATGCAAAGAAAAGTTAAGAATAATACTTTGAAATAAATTGAAATTGTATTTGTATGCCCTTTTTAGCCCGATTTGAGTGAAAGGCGTTTAAACGCTTTTTAATTTGGGTAATTTTTTTACAATTGAATAATTATTCTGGAAAAACGAAGTGCGCGATTGATCTGAAATTTTGCACAAAGATTAGTGGTCTAAACCTACATCAAATGGTACATTTATCTTGGTCAACCAGTGGCGTATTATCAGTGTTGCATTTAGCCTGTAAGCCAATTTATAATAATTATTATAATAATTACCACATTTTCAAAGCGCCCTTCTCAAAAATAAAATGTTCAAAGGCGCTTTACAATGGAATTATATACATTTACTAAAGCTATAACACTGGAAAGTGCAATCACTATATAAGATCAACATCTGTTTCAAATCATTACCACAAATGAAACGTTATAATCTCTCAACCTTGACGTCTCTGATAATCTGACACCCAAACAAATTCAGCGCCTTCTGTGCTTTGATTTGAATAGTGTGACCAAGTGTTACGTATACACCCGAAATAGCATGCATAGGAAATACCCTAATGTATATTTGTCTGTCTTTGGTTGAAAGGTATTTATCTGTTCTCTCTTTTTTATTTTGTAATCAAATCCTAGATTTTTAAATGTGGTGATACTCTTAAAATTATAATGTGTTTAAGAAGAGAAAATATTTAAACTCATTTGTCTTAATCTGGAAAAAAGGCAAAACAATACTTTCGCTTTTAGTTTTAAATAGCACTTGATCATCTCTTGTAGTAACTGAAAACAAAAAACATCTTCAACTTTAACCCTCAACCTGAAATACGTTCTTAAATGGTGAGTGGTAAGTCAGACTTATAAAAAAACTTTCATTTTTACTTTTGTGATCACCGATGAAAAAATAAAAAGTTTTATATTTAGAGTAATGTATTGAGATTATTTATAATTGTCCACAGGTAAACAGTGTGGATATGTTTAAATTTTGGTTTATTTCCTTGTTTATCAAATGACGAAAGTACGTAAATGTTATAAAAATAAGTATTACATATACGTCTATAATATCTTGTATAGGGAATATCAAGGTATTTATTATTTCTCTTTTTCTTAAAGTTTTATCCTGAATTTTAAATACATGTATATTGATATAATGAAATGATGTTACAACTTAAGATATGTTTTTCCGCACATTTTTTTTTTTCATCTGGTAAAATACATTTCTTTTTTGTAATAGATACTTTCCAATTCAATTATGCTTTAAATGTAAAGTTACTTTATGGTCTTTAGCGAAGGTGATTTTACATTTTTCATGTCATTTGTATGTAAGAATCTAAATTCTTATATCTTTAGTCTTCATGAGCATAGTGAAGATCATTTGAAAATCAAACGTTGTAGTCAATAGGGTTACTTTGGACCAATAAAAAATCTAAATCATTCAACCGTATCGTGGTTTAGGTGTTAATTACAGTGTTGCGCACTGCAAGTTTATATTTATGGATGAGAATTTCCCGAAAATATCTATATCATCTATATCTTTATCATACCGCGTAATTTAAACATTGTGTTGAAGTATTGTTTTCAATAGACGTACAATCTACAAGCAGAACAGTTTATTTGACAGTCGATTAAACATCAACTTTTTATACAGGTATGTACCAAAAAGCAGGCACCCATAACTAGATACCATCTTTGTGTAAATTCGGACCTACTGAACTGTTAGGTTGCTATCACTTTAACAAAGTGTTGTCGTCTTATGTTTATGTAGACTATATTCTTCCTGATTATGAAAAAAACTTCTTGATTATGTACATTTCGATATCATTTTTTCCGTCAGTTTTTACAGTTTTATATAACTAATCCCTAGGATGTGGTGGATTGTAATATATTTTCTTTAATAATCCTCCCAAGGTGCCATGTCTCCACTGTTCTGTGTACAGTTTAAACCTGACAAAACATTCAAATTACATATGAATATATCCATCTCCTCAACATTTTCTTCATCATCGCTGTCTTCACTCACTTCATCAGATTCTTCAGTTCCAATTAGTTCTCAAAGTTTTGCTTTGTTTTCTTTAAAGCAGTTGACAAACTCATGCCCTTGTCGCGAAGTTTGTTTATTTGTTCCACAACTGATTAGTGAGCGGAAAAAGTACATTTCAAGGAGCTGCTGATATCTTTCGAAGAAATTTTTCTCTGCGTATGATTGGTTATGTTCTTTAGCCACATCTGCTGTATCATCTTCGTTTTCTCCCTCATTGCTTAACTGATCAAAAAGTTTACTGAACCTGTGTCTCTTGTTGTATTCTTGAGCAAGTTGCCACAAATGCTGGTACGCTTCATTGTCGAATTCAGTTTCATTAGCCTTTTCTATATTTCCTTTTTAACAGGTTGGTTAAATTCATCCTCGTCATCTATTCTTTTCCTTTTTGTAGAAGTCTCATTATTTTCAGGACACCAGCCACGTTTCACATGTCTTTGAACATCATGCGGGGAATCAAATAATAATCCACAATTATCACACGCATTTCTTTTTTTATCTATATCTTCTATTATCTGTAATTTATCCACGATGTTAACTGCCTGATCTTCAAACAAAGAATGATCGTTTGCCTGCGAATTTCCATTTTTTTAGCTACCTGCTTTGATTCTTCAATTTAATTGGTCAGTTAAGTCCTATTATCATCATCCAATTTAAATCACATTTCAAACTATCGACGTCTTTCGTGGTCAAGGTCAAGTAATAGAAAACTGTGTCGGGGTTTAGTGGCCTCTTCGAGGGTTTTAATGAATCTCTTTATATGACCAGGGTACATTCGTCTGGCAAGTGTCATGATTACTTGTCTATCTAATGGGTTGTTAAAAATTACAAGGTAATGACAATTTTGCCTTTGTGTAGGATCCTTGCTTCTAAACAAATTCTGGTAAATTGAAATAACAAATAATGATCGATGATTGGAACCCTCCGTGTTAAGATCTCTGAGCCTTTTATTTTTACCAGATCCGCTAAACAGATCGTCCAAAATGAGCAAGTTGTTGACGCTCGGATCAAACTAGTCGTAATCATCTAGATCAATTGGTATGCATTAAATAAACTCTACACCCGGGAAAACAGATATCTTTATTATTGAGTATAAAGTCTGCCATCGTCGAGAAAGCCACACAATGAGCTGTACTTTTTGCTTTATTATTCTTGCGTGATTTTGTAGTAATTTTTTCAGCATCATTAGGGACCTTATTAGCAAAATAACAATTATTAATGCAAAAATATCAAACAGATCAGATAAGATAAAAACAAATACATCTTGGACCTGAAATCATAATGGTAAATGGATGATAAAGAATCATTGGTGTTTATTAAATTTCTGGTGCCTCCTGTGTAGATTGTGGCGGAATCGTTGTTATATTCTCTTGTTGCTGCGGCAGCGTTGATATATTTCACTGTCCTTGTGGTAGCGGTGGTGGTGGCGGCGCCGGTGGCGGTGGCGTGCAATACGCTACGTTGATTTCTTTATGTTTGCCGCGTTGATGTCGTAACATGACATCTCTTCTAGAAAAGTCTTGTAGATGATTTGGACACTTGCTCATGTTGTCTCTCTAACGTTTTGTATTAGATGATCAGCTAAGGTTGTTTTATTAAAAATATATACTCGTCAATTTGCCGTGCGCAAAATCGAAAGTGGAAAATTTGAACAGAAGACCAGATGTACAGACTGTTATCAATTGATTAACCATTCATATCATAAGAAGCCGCATATAAACTACTGTAGTAGTTGCAGGGACTATGTGAATGACAAGCGTTTATGTTATATACAACCAGCCGAAGAAGATGATGGTATCCCGTACAAAAACATGCAAACAGGGAAATATATTTTCTTTGACATAGAATGTACTCAGGTCAATCGCCTGGAGTATCATTAAGGGTACTTATCTAGCGTAAATAATAGGTGTTTGAATTGTAAGACATCATGGTGTGGATCAATGGAATATAGTTCAAATTTTTGTGTGACGCACAAGGTATGTGGTGCTTGTATGTCATATAAGGTTACTCCCTCTTCTGAATGCGCTACATATGGTAACAAGGAGAGGGTATTTTCTGGCACTAATACGACAGAGTCCTTTTGCAAGTGGTTATTTACCGCAGAAAATAAGAACGCTACTGTCGCATACCACAATTTCAAAACGGTCTTGTTACTGAGTATGTAAACAATTTTTTAAAGGTCAAACAAGAAGCAAGCGGTTGGCATGACTGGTGTAATACAGAATGAGATAAGCATGGTATATTCAGCAGTATTTGATAGGGAAGGTATCTTGCTTGAGCTCGATGAAATTAAAGAAAACCGTGGTCTCAGATTGCGGGCTAGAAATTAAACTCGTTCTGGTGAAAATTTGTCCAAATATCAAATTTGACTCAGACAACCTACATTGACAATCCAGTTCAGTTCATTGACATGATGACTTCAGACAAACAAGAAATCAAAAATGTACGTTTTATAAACGACAAAGCTGTGCAACTCGACTGGGCTTATACTAACGAATTCATAGAAGCTTCATGTAAAACCAGCGTTATTATTGCCGCTTATAGAACAGCCCAAGCCAGGTTAAAACTGTACAGTTATCTGAAACCAATAGGCGAAAGGGTTCTTTACTGTGATACTGATTCTGTGGTGTTCACCTCTGTATAGGGTCGTTGGGATCCCCATTAGGTGACTTTCTAGAACATGTACCAGATGAAAACAACAAAATTTGTGACGGGTGGGCCTAAAATTATGCTTATTGTCTAGCAACCCAAATAAAAAGGGTCAATCTTCAATTTGTAAAGTACGTGGTATTGTTCTTAATTTCAAAAATTATCTACACATTAAATGAAATGGTTACATGACAGAAGCAGAACACCTGTCCGAATGTTGTAGATGAAAATAAAATAGCTAGAAATACCAATACATGTAACATCGTTACAAAAACTGAAACCAAAGTTTATAACATTGTTTTTTGACAAGAGGGTAATCTCTGACAATTCCAACTCCTTCCACTATGAATTAAAAATAGCAAATATTATAGAAATCAATGATGATCTAGTCCTGATGACTTAAATGAAAATATATGTATATACGGTGTATTAAACCTATGTAATAAACAGGTTGTCTTTACATGATTTGCATATAAAACAAAAAAGTTCAAAATTTAAAAAGTTGTTTCGTTTTGATAAACCATCTGTTAAACGTCATTCACGATTACTGCTGATATGAAAGCGTTTGACTATTTCTTTTTATCATTCTGAACATTGCTAACAAAATATTATCTGACAATAAGAATGTATTTAATTTCTTGCGAATACTTACTGTCTCCTCTATAAATATATTTTTCTTAAAGCAGAGTAGGTTTTGGAAATCCCCGTCCCTAAATATAGGCTGGTATTGTGCAACACGGTTGAATGATTCAGATTTTTTACTAATCCAAAGTAGCCCTTTTGACTACTAATAAATGTGATTTTTGATACAAAACAGTACGTGTATGATCAACGGCATAATGCAATCCATTAAAATAATTCAAAAAACGGGTCCAACGTATGTACATTTAATGCCATGATAGCTTAATACATTTTTCAATAACATGTTATAAAATGCTGTGTAGTATCTTGAATGTTAACATTTCTTTTTTACTCCTATTTAATGAACACGCAGCTTTGAAACGTTTAAAAAATATAAACATTGTTATGTGAATTATTAATGCATTGAACTGTCAAATTATTGTATTCATATTTTTAAGTAGATCTGTACTAGATTATTTCCTTTGGTTAATTTTGGCTTCAACATGCTTGTATTATGCAGTTTTAATTGTTTATAAAAGTTCACTGGCATTTAGTGGACATTGTTTAATCTTGTATCATTGTATTCCTTTAAAAGATATAAAAAATTGAACCGATTATCTATAACGATATAGACATACCCACTGGTCCTGTGTAATAGTCATTTTTAAAGCAGCATGCCGTAAGGCTAAATTTCATGAACATTTTGAAAATGTTTTTATAAGAGCTAATGTGAAGTGTTCAAAGAAAGTAATTTACATATTGCAAACAGCACTAACAATTCACGGGAAATGCCTCAAAGATGACAACGCAGTAGGAATATGGTGATGAATTATGTAAAATCAGTAATAAATCGCACATAACTTAGGTAATTATTACTTGGCTCTTTAATGGTTTATTTTTTCTTAAAGGAATTAGACCATTTTTCTCAAGTTTGGTTTTCTTGATTGTTTTTGTCTTATCTGGATGCATGCAGCTTTAAAAGAGTAATAAAGATGGTGCTCTAGCAAGAAGTTAGTGCCTCGCATGTAGGCATTACAAAATAGGACTTTCCATTTATACTTATTTTTACAAAATGACAGCAAATCATTATACAAAATATAGATACTACACAATTTCTGGGAAACTGATGATCAGAGCTAATTCTTTGAAACTGACAGGTATTAAGTATTCACTTACGTTTGAAGGGGGAAAATGGAGAGTGAACTAGAAAAAAAAATGAAATTTAAGATTCAGATCAACTGATCATTTTTCTTAATTTCCATACTTTAGATTTTATACATGGTACATTTTATTACTTTTTTATTTTCATAATAGTGTACATATTTTATTCTAATATCTTTACTTATTTTGAAGCAAGCAGGTGTGCATTCCTACCAATAAATTATTGATAAATACCCCTCCCCCAACCCCCAGATTTCAGCGGAGTAATTCATTTAACGTGGGAGCAACCAATGAATCAAAGGATATTGGTAAACCAAGTTTATCAAAAACTATGAACGGTAATGCAATGAGTATGAACCGTGCTGAGCAATCACTTTTGTGTCCGTTTTTTAATTACCATTTTTATATTAATGGACGCCCAAGTATTTAGAAAAAAATCTACCAATTCTATGCGATTGTTATTTGCTGGAAAGTAAGATAGATATGACTGTCTTGTTCAAAAATCGACTATTAAGCTGAAAATATGTTGTTTTAGTAAGGCAATTGCATTGAAAAGTATTTTGATAATATTTGTGTCTGTTACCTTATTTACACTTGTAATTTTCGTGTGTCTTATTATAATGTTAATATCTGTTATATTAAGTAATAATCTTTAAAAAGCATTCATCAAGTTTGTCTTTTGTCTAGAGTTTTTATTTTCTTGTATATTTTGTATTAAATACTTTTTGTTTTGTAATCTACTTGTGAAAAGTATATTGACTTTTATCATATGTCTTAAAAATATATATTCCATATTTTACTCAGACGAAAAAAGAATCTGCTTAAACTATCACAAGTGGCGATAGATATGATAATCTCCATAATACGAAATGAAAATAAATCCTGTTTATTCAGAAAACCTTGAATTTTATGTTTATTACATGCTTTTTCTCCTTTTTTTACCTTGAGAGTCTTTAATGTTGTATATTGGCCGAATTTAGCAAAAAGTAGTCCGGCAAAATAGCAGCTAAATTACCGATAATATGTTTCACTGCAGAGAAAAAAAAACATTTACAATGAAAAAACAGAAAATGAAAGTATGCATTTTTTGTCATCAATAGTTCTCAATAGTTCGTTTGTAAGTATAAAAGAAACTAGTGATTATTACGGTGGCACAAAGGTGACATGTATGTGTCTCGTGCGCACGAGATATTATGTCGTGACCACGAGTTACTAGGTCGTGGCCACGAGATAACTAAGTCGTGTCCACGAGATACTATTATGTTAACAAAATGTCCAGTGTATTAATAACATCTTTCCAGCAGAAACAAAGTCAGTTAAAACGAAACAATTGTTTTTTACATAGTGACATCGTGAGCTTTTGTGTCTACCAAATTTGTTCAAATAAAAGCCCTGGTGTTAAAATTGGCCACACCCCGGTGGCCTATATACATGTGAGCGATACAGGGCCACTATGGCCCTCTTGTTTTATTGTCATTTGAAAATGTAAATACATGCATAGCTATGTTGCTTTATCATCACCACGATTAAGGTCGAATTCCCTATATCATACAAAAATATTCATTCTAAAGAAGGAAAGTTTGACGTTCACTTTTTTAATGGACTCTTTACAAATGAAAATTGTCAAATTTCAGGTTTTGAAATAATTTCTATCCATTGATCTTGCCAGAAAATGCTATTAATGTTTTAATTTAGGTCAAACGATACAATAAGGATGGGGAATAGCAACGGAAGTGAATTACCATCTACATCCTGTGACTGTACGGATGAAAGGTAAACAACAATACGAATATAACCGGGTTTATAAACAAACAATTTATATACAAGATAAATATTACATCATTAATGTATTCAGTTAAGTAAAAGCAAAACAAGGTATACTCGCACTAGCATATTGACATTGATGCAAAAAAAAGGCAATTCGTGCACCAGATCGTTTATTGTTTTTATTGTTGCTGTTGTTGTGGTTGATGTGGTTGGTCCGGCCGCCGCAATATGACCAAACATATGTTACAGTCGTCGAGAAAACCAACAAATTAACAAACAAATAGTAAGATACTTTTGTATAACGTTTGCCTTTCTTACAGAACACATGGAAATGCTGCACAATGCTTATCTCGTCTTTATCTCTCTGAGCATCTTTCTGACATCAACATTGTCTTCTCAAAGGATAGAAGTGTGAGACTCCCAGCTCATAAATTTGTACTGAGAATGCGCAGTAAAAAATTTAGAGATTTACTTTCAACGGGACAAAACACAATAGACATTATATCTGTAGAACCTGAAATAATGAAAGTTCTTTTGCGGTAAATATAGGATCAAACATAAGGTCCATTAGGTTCTTAGTTTTAACTGATAATTCATTAAGGACGCCATTTTTAAAAGTAAATATATGTCCCCAATTCCACGTATGTATGTATATACAGAAACAATTAGATTTCATCACAGTTAAATGTAATGATAAGCAAGACAGAAATATTCTTATTCAAATTGATAAATTCTAGTATGCAATTGGTAATTTATTTATTTCAATATTTCTTTTAATAAGTTTTAATAACTTTTAAATTATTTCAGATTTATCTACTCAGATGATCCAGAAATTAACAGTTCTAACGTTTTACCCTGCTGGCATGCAGCAAAGCTGTTTGCCTTGTGTGGACTTGTACAAAAATGTAACAACTTTCTTGAAAACACAATAGACGTTATTAACGTCTGGCAACATAATAGCCATGCCATCTCTTATGGAATAAAACCTCTTGAAGAAAAATGTCTTTCATTTATCTTGGAAAACGCAGCAAATGTTCTGTTTACGCCGGGATTTCTAGAATTATCTTTAGCTTCATTACTAAATATTCTCATGCAGGACGAATTAGCCGCCGATGAAGTGGAAGTATTTAAAGCAGCAATGAAATGGGCGGAACATCAGTGTGAGACCAAGAAGAGGTCTAAAACTGGGAGAAATATGCGAGACCAACTTAAAGAAGCAATGTTCGAAATACGATTTGCGACAATACCAATACCAGAGATAATAGGTGTTGTTACTCCCTCTGGAATCCTGACCAAAGATGAGAGGTTAATGCTTCTTGAGTATATTGCAAAACCAGACACGGAACCTCCTCCTGAAATAAAGAAATTCTGTAAACGTAAACGTACGGGCGTACCAATTACAACTGATCGTAGACGGCATGATAGTTCTGAGATTGAAGACGAGGAAATTGAAAACGAATAAATGCATAAGGCCTAGTTACCCATTGATAAATAATGCAAAGCAAATAGGATGTCTTGGTAAATAATTACTTTTAAAGTTAAAATAAAGGTCGGAGACTTTTTCACTTCTCTGAGGTTAAATTTCTCTAAAATACTGATTAAATATACTGATATGAAGGCAATCGATAGTATAATGCAAACCAGTAAATATTAATATAGTACACGTAGAAGTGAACAGTGTCAGATAAAACACCTAACAGTTAAATAGAAAAAAAGTTTGTTTGTTTGTTTGTTTTTTTTTTGTTTTTTTTTTATTATTATTATTATTATTATTAATTTTCTGTGTTCTTCCGACCGGTTTTGTTGTGAACATTGTCTCTTTTTCAATAACACACTTTTACTTACAAGAAAGGGAAATTAGTATAAATTGAAATTTAAATAATTCATGTTTACGTTGACGATGTCAGACCCTTCCCCTTATCCCCATGGATGTTCATGTAAAAATGGTTTTAGTTAACAATGTGTTTAATATTTCATTGATTATTTAGTTCTTTTGTAAATAAGTTCATAGGTTAACTTAATATGTGTTTCACATTTGACGGTGTGCATTGTTCCAAAAGTCTACTAAGTAAATTTGACATCTGTAAACCATGGGCGCTTATTGTTTCCGAAATCCTTTTGGAAACTGTGATTATTTAAATTTGTTGGCTGTTAAACATATGAGGCAGTAAGAGATAAAATTGGGACACTAATATCATAAGCTGGCGTTACTATTATAAAGACGATGTAAAAATAAACCATCTGTTAAAAAGAAATCAGCTTCAATAGAATGTTAATAAATCTTTGATTTTCTTTGTTATTAAATGATACATTGCTCCCCTTTAAAGTGCTTAAACAATTTAAACAATATTTACTTTTATTTTTACATTTTGTTATTATCATTTATAAAGTTTGGCTATGAGAAACATGTGCAAGTGTCGAATATTGATATAAACGTTTTTATAGTAAGAATGTCAGACTTATTCGCTTATTTATTTTACAGTTTTATAAATCACATGTTGTATTATAGCGTAATATTTAAATGCTTACTTTGCACAAACATTAAAATCTTTTAATTTTTTCGCTTTCTTAAAATTAAATTGGATTTTATTATTATTCTTTTAAATTGAAAACACATGTATGTATTTATAGTCTGAAACCTTTTTGTGTCATTTCGATCTATATGATATTATATTGGTGAACGCTTATTGTCATAACATTGTTATCGCCTCAACGGATGCCCAGTTAGTGTTTAGTATGGTGTTTATTGTATTTCGGACGTTTAAAATGTCTTTATATTGTAATTCATTAAATTCACTTCGTTGCAATTTTTATATTTTTGTGCAACAATGCTGATTCAAATGAAGCATATATTAATAATCTTTCCTTCCGATAGCTATGCATTTATGTTCTGCATTTGTATTGTGTTATTCATGTGCATATTATATTTGGAATAAAATATGTTTAAATCAAAGACTGTTGCAGACAGATCTCAGCAAAGCAATGTGCTCTCCCTTATTTGAATGGGGCGGGGGCATAATAACAGTCATTATATCTGTAGATGATTCTCAGATTATATGATATAATAAATTTGGTGTTTCAACATAATAGACTATGCAAAATTTATTCGTCTACTTATTGTCTCTGTAAAATTTAGTTATCATTTCTTTGTCATCTTTCACAAAGCGGCACTCCCTTTTTGTGTTCTATTTATATCTTTAATGGTATGTTTAATAATAAGACGTCATGTGCACTTTTGTGTGCTTCTACTGAAATATGTAACAGAAAGAGCATCGAACACGAGGCTATCTGATTTGTACGAGGAGGCGTAGCCCCCGAGTATTAATCAGATTGCCGAGTGTTTTTTTATTTGTTTTGTATCATATAGTCAAACATAAAAACACGTTCCCTGTTGTCACAATATGGAACCCCAGAAATAAGTGACCAATGAACGAGCATCTGAATATGATATTTCAATCGCTAAACCCCTGCAAAAATTAGCCAAACAATGGGCATACTCTGGAGTGCTGATACTTAATACCTGCACTCCAGTAAACGCACTGTGCATGTATATGTATACGATTTAACTCTGACACATTTTCAACAGAAAGATCCCCAAACTATTATACAATTTATAGATATCCTGAGTCCTGACCCAATTTCGGATTTATTCATTGCGAATTTTACAATTTTACACTTTATAGAAACCAAAGGGATCTTATTTTGACTTGTTGAATTCACGGCGTCTCAACGCCGTGATATTGTGATGGGTAGTTTTCGGTAGCATGGGCAAAAGTCACGTGACAAAATTCCTTTCGATTTCTACAGCCGACATTTTATTGGCTTTTTACGCAATCATTGTACAGCCTATTTCCGTGCAAAGTTACATAAAAACATTTTCCTTTCAAATCATATACATTACAGTATTTTTATCAACACGCGAAATATCAGCGTGATATATTTACACAATTTCGCAAATCCTTTCGACACACTTGAGAAGTTTGAATACTAAAACCCGGATTTCGAATATCGTTGTGGTCTACATTGATGCCGTACATGTATCCATTCGTTCATTCATTTATATATTTTCAAAATTTTCCTACAAGAAGAAAGTTCACCTGCCAATTAGTATAAGGATAGGTAATGAACTATTATAAACGATTATCCTATTAATTTTTTATAAATTACGTTTATCTGTTTGCACAGAATGGTTTTTTTTTACAAGGTGTACCAGTATCCGGATGTTGAAAGCTATCCGATTTTCTGTAAAACTGCTGTAACATGGCCATCTATTTTTTTATGAATACTTTACCATGAATTTGTATGGCTTAATAAAACTGAGCCTGCAACATTTCTTAATTTTGATGTTTGGGGTGTTCTTTTGGGTTTCAGGTTTTCTCTATTTTAAGGGGAAGTAACTCATGTTTACTAAATTATCTGTTCTTTTCTGTCTATCTTAGGTTGAAGTTAGGTATTACTTACTATTTTTGTTTTCATAAATTTACCAGTTGTAGGTATTAATCAAAAGCATAGAGGCCATGATGAGTGAATATTGATATATTTTTTTTTACTGGCTTTATATACCTTAGACCAGATATTTTTCTAGTTTGTTCAGTTAGCACATATACTATAGGTATTCTGCTAGAGGAATATTCTAATCAATATGTGAAATTATTATTTTGTATGTGTTTGTATGTAAATTGCTCATAAAATAACCTTTGTTAAAATGAAAAGGTAGACTATTTAAGCTATACATATGGGTGCTCATTTTAAACACTTGATATATATACAGTTAGTTTTATAGTAAAGTCTAATGAGGGACAGTATTTGTTACTGTAAGAGATATGCATTTAATGTTTAGAAACTCACACAACTTAATCTTTATTATATAATTTTTATTGAGATTTTTTTTTTAATTTTTATACTATACAATATCATGTACATTACAGTTTTCTTTCTACAAGATTATGAATTCCACCCAAACACCAATGTTAATAGGATGTTATATTTATTTTTAATGGAACCTGAGAATTATTTATGTAATGTTCATACAAGTGTATCATAGTATATGGATATAATGTGTATTTCTGTATTTAAAGACTTTACAGTTATGATGGATGAGACTTGCATTTAAATTTATAAATGATAATACATAATCAGTCTACAGGTTAAAGATGTTAATACCCAGTGTTAGCTGGCTAATAATAGTATCTATAACAGAGTTTATATATTATAGTTTTCTTTCTACTAGATTTTGAATTCCATCCATTAGTACCTGAATGTTAATGTTAGGATTTCATATTTATTTAATAGAAACTGGGAATTATTAATGTTATGTGCATACATGTATATCTTAGTATATTGATGTGATGAGATTTATAATATTTCTGAATTTAAAAGAGTTACAGTTATGTCATTATTATTAAAGATTGAGACTTTCATTTAAAGTTAAAAATGGTAATACATGCATTGATTGAAAATGTCCTGAATCTCAAATGGATCCAGCAATATAATTGATAAAGTCTCAAAACAAATCATATTCTGAATAGTTACATTCTATTTTTTTTCTAACATGTGCATAGTTTGAAAATGGACAGCTTCTGCCTTATCTAATGGAGGGACACCAGTCTCAATCTCCAGGTCTCCTGAGTCAACCCGACAACATACTTTTCATAGAGTAGATTGTTACTTGCCCTTGAATAAATTTGTACACTAAATTTTATAGTGGATGATTTAATGTGCCACATGAAAACCAACATGAAGTACAAAAAGTAACCAGGCGCCAGATGAAAACATGAAAATACAATCTACCACGAAGTGGTTCGTTGGTTGCATAATTTTCATGTTTTGCCCGGTGCCCTCAATGATGCAAAATACAAATCAGTCTTCATAAAATTCTTATCATAGAAAAAAGGTTAGTTTTTTTTATCTGTACAAAAATAGATATTGTACATGAATTAGCACAGTTATGTTCACTTTAAAATTAACCTGTTATAAATAATGGCACAAACCAATAACTCTCTAAGCCCTTTATAGTAAAAATAATTATACAATGGTATATAAATTGTTATCTTAATTAAGACTATATGAGTATGTAAGGTTTTTTTTTATTTATTAATTAAGAATTATTTATCTGTTAATTTGAAAATCTAAATATCTGTCATGGTTAAGAACTGTTCACTATTTAGGGGAGAAAATGTGTAAGTGGCCAGATAGCTCAGAACATTATTCTGTGGGTCACAGGTTTGAGTTTATAATGGTGAAGCTGAAAGTTTTTATCATCCTGTGACTGCATATAACCATGAGTTTAATTCACTATGCTCTGTTAACATCAGAAATTAAAGGAAATTAATCAATATAGTGGAGAAATATGTTGTGGTTTAGAACTGTTTCATTATCTAAGAGAAAATGTGTAGCCGGCCAGATAGCTCAGTTGGTCTTCTGAAAGTCATGTGTTCGAGTCATGGTCAGGCAGTTTCAGTCAGGGTTTAGAAGTGGGTTTGCGACTGGCACATGTTTTATTCATTTAATAAAAGTGCATTTAATTTGAAATGGACAAAGGCAGTATTGCATGATACTGTTAGATCTACAAAAGCATTTGATACAGTTGATCACACTATACTGCACATGAAGAAGTTCTTTTTTCTTCTTCTTAATGGAACTTCAAGCATCTGCCATATGTAATGACATTCTTACATGGTTCAAGTTTATCTTTGATAGCAGCTGGTTGATGTGGCTGGTACTCCTTCTACTTCTGCTCTGAGTACCTATGGTGTCCCCCTGATGTTCATTTTTAGGTCCTCTTTTATGTCTAAAATATGTCAATGACATGTCTGCAACCCTAAGCAATACTAAGCTTTATTATATGCACAGGTACAAGTATCAGACCTGGGAAGAAAAAATATGATAAGATTTTCTTCCCAGGTTCGATACTCGTGCATGTGATTATAAGGTATCCTTGTATCTGGTAAAATAAATCTTAAGATTGGTTAATTGACTATAAATTAATTGTCTTTGAATCTTGGCAAGACAGTGTCTTTTCTTTTTGGGTTAAGTTTCAACTTAAACTGGGCCTAGCCTCCAGGTCACATGAAATGGTACAGCTATAAAGTACACATCTTTTGTTAAGTATTTAGGTCAAATTCTTTTGGCGTCGCCCTTTGATGCTTTGCATCAATGCTTTTCTTGTTGTCTTTTTTTAATAATTTCATTTTCTTGTGCAATAAAACATTTTTTCCCTAAAATGAGACTTCGTTTTCCATATGCGTTTCACAATAAGCATTTACCATACCCGGTTGTACAATAACTTAATTTGGTCCATAAGTCAGTCTTTTACACAAAGTCTTCTGAACTTCATTCAGAATTCATGTCTCATTATTGTGAGCAAATTCCGTGTTTTCTTTAGCTATAAGCTGGAAAATGTTTAATTATCCCCCGCCGAAAAGGCGGTTGGGGATATAAAATTAGTCTCCGTCCGTCTGCCTGTCCTTCCTTCAGTCTGTCCTTCTGTCCTCATTTTAGTCCGGACCATATTTTAAAAAGTATTTGAGGTATCAACTTGAAGCTTCATAGGTGGATATTAAATCATATTTAGGAGAAGTGCAGTGCACAACAATGATGATTCTACCCTATAGTATACATATTTTTTCAGTTATTGCCCTTTGTTATTTTTCAAACTTAATTTTTGTCTAGAGCTTAACTCAAAAAGCCTTTAAGATAGATAAGTCTCACTCAGGAGGTGTGCAGTGCAAAAAAGTGATAACTCTACCCCTTCATAGTTTTTGAGTAATTGCCCTTTGTAATTTTGCATACTTTATTTTCCACCTGAGTGGGGCATAACTAAAAAAAATCTTTGAGATGTCAACATGAACTTCATCGGTGGATTGATCTTATTGAGGAGGAATGTTGTGCGAAAGAATGATAACTGTACTGATTATAATTTTTTAGTGATTGACATTTGTTATTTTTCACACTTTTTGTCCGGAGCATATCTCAAAAAGTGTAAGAGGTAGATCTTACTCAGGAGGTGATAACTCTACCCTTCATACATTTTTTGAGTTATTGCCCTTTGTTATTTTTCATACTAAATTTTTCACCTGAGTGGAGCATATCTCAAAAAGTGTTAGAGGTAACACCCTGAAACTTCATAGGTGGATAGACCTCATTGAGGAGAAGTGCTGCACACAAGAGTGATAACCGAGCGTGCTTTATTTTTTCAGTTATTGCCCTTTGTTTTTTTTTTTCATACTAAATTTTTTGTCCAGAGTATAACTACAAAAGCCTTTGAGATATCAACATGAAACTTCATATATAGATAGATCTCACTCGGGAGGTGTTCAGTGCATAAGGGTGATAACTCTACCCTTCATAATTTTTGAGTTATTGCCCTTTTTTATTTATCATACTAATTTTTCACCTGAGTGGAGCATATCTCTAAAAAAGCTTTTGAAATGTCAATATGAAACTTCATAGGTGGATATATCTTATTAAGGAGGAATGTTGTGCACAAGAATGTTAACTCTACCCTTTATAATTTTTGAGTTATTGACATTTGTTATTTTTCATACTTTTTGTCCGGAGCTTATCTCAAAAGTGTAAGGAGGAATAACTTGAAACTTCATAGGTGGATAGATCTCATTGAGGAGGATAATGCAGCACGCAAGAATGATAACCTACCGGGCTTTTTTTTAAGTTATTGCCCTTTGTTATTTTTCATACTTAATTTTTGTCCCCAGAGTATAACTACAAAGGCCTTTGAGATATAACATGAACCATCATAGGTGGATAGATCTTACTCAGGAGGTGATATACCCTTCATATTTTTGAGTTATTGCCCTTTGTTATTTTTCATACTAAATTTTTCACCTGAGTGGAGCATATTTCTAAAAAAGCTTGTGAAATGTCAACATCAAAACTTCATAGGTGGATAAATCTTATTAAGGAGGAATGTTGTGCACAAAAATGATAACTTTACCCATTATAATTTTTGAGTTATAGCCCTCTGTTATAATAACTTTACCCATTATAATTTTTGAGTTATAGCCCTCTGTTATTTTTCATACTTTTTGTCCGGAGCTTATTTCAAAAATTGTTAGAGGTTACAACTTTATAACTACAAAAGCCATTGAAATATCAACATGAACTTCATAGGTAGATAGATCTCACTCAGGAGGTGTGCAGTGCAAAAGAGTGATGACTCTATCCTTCATAGTTTTTGAGGATTTGCCCTTTGTACTTTTTCATACTTAATTTTTCACCTGAGTGGAGCATAACTCAAAAGGTCTTTGAGATGTCAACATGAAACTTCATTGGTGGATTGATCTTATTGAGGAGGAATGTTTTGCGAAAGAATGATACCCTTTATAATTTTTGAGTTATTGCCCTTTGTTATTTTTCAAACTTTTTGTCCGGAGCTTATCTCAAACAGTGTTAGAGGTATTAACGTGAAACTTCATAGGTGGATAAATCTCATTGAGGAGGAGTGCGGCACACACCTACCGTGGCATTATTTTTCAGGTATTGCCCTTTGTTACTTTTCATACTTAATTTCGTCCAGAGCATAACTACAAAAGCCTTTGAGATATCAACATGAAACTTCATATGTGGATAGATCTCACTCAAGAGGTATGCAGTACACAAGAATGATAAATTATTCTGCTCTACTACATATGCATGGCTCTTGTAACAAGTTACATTACAATACTTAAAAACCTTCTTAACAAGTTAACCTGTCAATTAAACTCAATGCTATTTGGAGATACCTTAACATTATACTTATAACTGTTTTTTTGTATTTTTTCTTTTTTTTCGCCGTGACAATCACATTGCTGCATTTCCCAGCAATTTTTTACTTGTTATTTTGTAGTTACATGTGAACTTAATAATTAGTCCCCTACCGGTTTAACCGGAGGGGACTTTAGGTTTACCCTCCGTCCGTCTGTCCGTCCGTCCGTCTGTCTGTCAGTCCGTCCGTCCACAAAACTAGATCCCGCGATAACGCAAAAAGTACTGAAAATATTTTTATGAAACTTGATATATGGATAGATGGCAGTATGGAGATTATGCACGTCTTTTTCTTTTGTTCCTATGTAGAAAATTCAGGTTGGTATGGCAACAAATAGTCTGAAAATATGGCAAATTTAACACATAAACTGGATCCAGTGATAACTCAAAAAGTACTGAAAATATTTTTATGAAACTTGAAATATGGGTAGATGGCAGTCTGAAGATTATGCACATCTTTTTCTTTTCTTCCTATGTTGAAAATTGCTATGGCAACAAATAGCCTGAATTTCAAGATTTCTGATTTAAATTTTTTCACCTTTTTCACCATAAGTTCTTTATTTCTTAAGGTGTTTACTTCAAACTTTAAATATAAGTTTCTGGTCATCAACAACATCATATGTGACAAGGTTTACAACTCTAGCACAAAAAATATCAGTATTACTTCCCTTGAACTTAGAATTTTTATGAAAAAAAATGTTTTTTTTTTTTTAAATAACTTCTTTATTATTTTTAAATAACTTTCCTAATGTATCTACTTCAAACTTCATATATATGTTTTTTATTATCACTCAACATTTTTGAGAAGGTTAAATACTCTAGCAAGACTATTTCCAGAATTATGTCCCCCTTGAACTTAGATTTTTTTTCGAGAAATTGGTATTTTTTACTCCAACTTCTTCATTCCTTATAGGATTTACTTTAAAATCCCACATCGTAATAATATGACAAGGTTGTATAAACATAATTTCCTTACTAGGCAAAAAAACTTAACACATTACTGTGATATAGACAAACTTAGAACTCAAAAGATTTAAGTTCATTCATGTCATTCATTCACTGGCAAAAATTGAATGGCCAATGGCCCATCAGAATGTTGCTGGGGTTCTAACCGGTAGGGGACTTATGGATTGCTTGCAATACTATGATAATTGCTTGTTTATATAATGATGTATGTACAATATGTTTGTTTAACTGTATATAACGAGAAACTATGTTGTTTAAGTCGCTTTTAATTTGTGTTTATTAAAGAGTGGATACTTTAATTGGTCCCATCGAGCTTTCTTTAAATTAGCCAGACAGCATAATCTGATTACAAAAACCAAGGTTTCTAGCATGGTTCGAGGTCAACAAGGGTTCGCAGTCATTTTTCAAAACCAGTGACTTTGTTTGTTTTATTTGTTTCAGGTTGAAAGGATCAATTAAATTATTGATTTTAAGGCAATTATGAGTACAGATCCATATTTATTTTACAAATGAGTTCCAGTAAGGTGAGGAAAAGAAAACCTGTTTAAAAATCCAGGCATTACGTCATAAATGCTCTAAGTCGTTCTAGTTAAGAGCTAATCTAAAAATGTATTTGAAATATTGCATTCTATATCAGATCTAACAGAATGGATTTACGCCAATATTTTTTCTTGCGTATCGTTATCATTGAATTTGAAACAATTGGAAAATAACACGTATACTGAATAACTTAATTACAAATTACTGGCTTACATCATAAAATATGTGTGTTTCTGGCTTTTATAAAAATGTTAAGGGCATATGCAATTAATTTACATGACAATTATATTAGCTAGATAAACAACCAACTTTTTGTTTATATCTTAGTCCTCCTACAAGAGTCTTTAGTATGTATTATTATTGCTCTCTCCTGTAAATATTTGAAATATCTATTCCCTGACTTTTATTTTATGAATAAACAAAGTATTTTAGTACCATTTCCTAATTCTGCTTATGCCTGTTCTAAGGGACATAGACAGTAGATTTGCCTTTCACTTCTGAGTGTTAAACAGACTCAATCAAGCCCTGACCGCGCTTTGAAAGATTTTCATTTTTTTAATAAATCATCTAGATTTGATGCAATACAGAGCTCAGGTAAGATAAAGCTCGGAAACTAGTTTTTACAACGTTCTTTGCTCTAACATTAAAAGAAATACATTAAAAAAATATAAACAATTACTTTTGTTCGGATTTCTTAACTTCCAACTTTAATACGCATTTTAAGAATCCTGGGAAGCTTACTTTTAGACAAATATTCAACGAATTTATGTATTTTATACACTTGTCTAGACCATAATGGGATTGTCTAATTCACAAAATATTATTTTGTCGTGTGCAGACAGATTGGAGCATAAAAGTCTACCATCAATGATTAATGATCTAAATTGAAACATATATTTACCATGTAATTCTGCATTGAAGAAATATGTCTGGCGCAATAGGTCAATCTATTTGCAAATTATAGTTTGTAGAAATTGTTGCCGACCTTTGCATGTTTAACTTTTATACAATATTTCACCCTTATTAATATTTATATTACATGTATAACAACAATGAAGCAACCTAGTTACCACAAACCTTTAAATATTATGTGTATGCATGAAAAAATCATACTTTGTGCGTTTAGTTACGCAATTGTTTTTTTAATTCATTGTAAAATAATAAAATGAAATAGAGAAAAACGGAATCCCTAAAGAACACACAAAACGACAAAATTGAATATGTTGAAACTCGGCTTGATTGAGCCTGAATAGTGCAAGCTTCCGTCCACGCCCCCTAGCACCGGCATAAAATGAATTCAACATTTAAACTCAAAAATGTGAGGTTTTGAATTTAGAAACATCCGCAGATGTGTTCATAAAGCGGTTATCACGGTCCCTGCGATGTAGTTTGCAAAATAAACGCCTTTGAGAATAGAACTTTAAATTGTTTCAAAAAGGTTGGCATAAAAGAAGAATTGGTTTTTTTCCCCAAATCCACACATTAACAACAACAGTCAGGTAAGTAAAAGAAAGAGCATCGAAACACGAGGCTATCTGGTTTGTACGAGGGGTCGTAGCCCCCGAATATTAATCAGATTGCCGAGTGTTTTGATGTTCTTTCTCTTTTGTATCATAGTCAAACATAAAAACACGTTCCCTGGTGTGACAATATGAAACCCTCAGAAAATAGTAACCAATGAACGAGCATCTTAATATGATACATGTATTTCTATCGCTTTCCCTTTCTCTGCCGTCACAATAAGTAAACCCCTGGAAATGAGCCAATCAATGGGCATGCTCTGGAGTGCGGTTAAATAATACCTGCACTCCAGTTGACGCACTGTGCATGTATATGTATACGATTTAACCATGACACATTTTCAACAGAAAGGATACAAAGGCTTATTAGCCCTTGACCTGACACAGGAAATAACTATATCTTTATACAGTGACGGACATTGTAAAAATTCGTTTTCAGTTTTGTATAGTGTAATGAATATTGTTTAAGTTGCTTGATTGTCTGTTTGTTAAGTCACCATCTCCTTTTATTCTAGATTATCTGGCACATTTTCAATATTTCTACTGGGATAATGGAATTCAAAATTGATATCTGTAGCGCCGTTTTGACATCTGGGAGACAAGACATGCATATCGAAATCAATTACATCACAAGCATGTGCTCCTCTGGGACTTGGCGAAAGTCTGAATTTCCTGACGGGTGTAATGACACTTCGATCATGAAGCAGCTTTTGTTCAAAATATTGAAATATTTACTAGAAAAGGATTTTTTATGATAATACATGCATTTGTTTTTTCACATAATATATTGTTGCGCTTTGAGGGAAAAAATGTGATTTGCAGATATTTTGTGGAAATATTGATCTGAAATGTTTGAAACTTGTACCCTTCATGTTTTTGTTGTTTGGGTGTTTGTCTGTTTGTTGTATTGTTGTTGTTGTTGTTCTTGTTTTTTGTTTTTTGTTGTTGTTTTTTTTGTTTTTTTTTTTTTTTTTTTTTCTCAAAGCGGATATTTCATTTGTTTGTTTGTACGTACTAAATTAAAATATTACATAATAATAGTTTTTTTAACGTTATTGGTCGTTTAGGACATATAGATCAACATTACTGAAGAGTACGTGTAAGTCTATTCGTTAGTTGCAATGAAAGTCAAATATGATTTCTTAAGATGTATTGCAGTGCAAAATATATGCTGTATTGTTCAGAATAATGTGAGATAAGATAATTATCTAATGTATGTGCAAGGAAGCTTGGAAAATGCATTTACAAATTCAGCAGGTTAAAGATTTGACTTGCAAATATGAAAGTCTTACCAATGTGAGGTCCTTGGTGTTCTTTAAAATAAAAACTGTTAAACACATAATTAGAAGTTTCAAAAGCCTTAAAAGAGCTTTTTATTAGGAGTTATGAAAGCAAAATTAGGACATAGGAGATTAAAAAAAACAACCTTATATCAACAACTTTAATCATCCCAGTTACAGTTTATTAGGTTTTTAATCATAATTAGGAGAATAAAACTTACTTTTGATAAGGAGTTTTATAATTAGGGGTTTAGAAGTAAAATCTTAAGACTTTGTATATATATTATAACTAATCATGAAATAATTATATTTGGATGTTGATAATAAAATGTTCTACAACAAAATATTAGTAATTCATCATAAAAATGACATATTAAATCATGTAGAACTAAATAAACATTTTGTTCAAAGAAATATTTAGTAAGAATATCCAAATAATACGTTTTTATTGTTTTTATCAATATTTGAAATATTTCATTAAAATGTACCCATTGTAGACCAATTCACTTTAAAAAAAATTTTTAATTGTTGAGTCTCAATGTTTATTGTTATTCAATACCACTTGCTTATTTATATCATGAATATACATCGTGCGATATTAAACGGCAAAGGAAAATCGTGCGGCATGGGGACATTTAAAGGAAGAAGATTATGTAACATTTAATGGCAGTTGCGATATTTAGCTGCAATGGTGCAACATTTAGCTTCAAGTGCGACATTAAGAGGTGTTGCGACACATAACAGCGCCACAACTTTTACATGACAAAGAAGATTGTAAAAGTGTTCTCATATTTTACCTGCAGTACTTTGGTAAATGGTTTGAATTGGAAACAAAACAAAAACGAAAAAGAACTTCATTGCAAGATGAGTTTTGAGTTTTAAAATTATGTGTCCGTATGCTCAGGATAGATATACAGACCGATGTAGCTTTATGTTGTTTGTGAATATCCTTAATTTCTAACACAACTTAAAATAAAGTTTCTCTCAAAGACTCTGATGCCTTACTGGCATTTCTTGTTTTTTCTATTCTTTACTTTTTTGCCATTTTCTTTTCTCAAAGCAAGACAAGCGCACCAGAGGCTATGCGTAATTAAATCTTGCGCATATATTTCTCGTGGGATATAAAAGATAATTGTATAAGACATCGAAGTGTTTGACACGTGGATTAGAATTTGACATTTGTGAATCCTCAAGAGAGATACTGCAAGATATGTGTTGTCTGATTTGAGAGAATTTGTTTCAAGTACAATTCTTTTTAATCCTTAACTGGGTGATATATCATAAGGACACGATCTGTATATATATTCTTTGTAATGTTAATGAAAGCAAATGTTGTTAAATCAGTGCAGTGCAGTACAATGTGTAGTGTAGTGTAGTGTCGTGTCGTGTCGTGTCGTGTCATGCCTCTAAATATACATACAATTTCATATGTGTGAAAATTAAGAGGGCTAAAATTCAAGACCATTTTTTGTTGATATCATAATTGCTATGTTTTCTTGCCGTTGATCTATCCATGCAATATACAATAATTTTAGTTGGTTCTTTTTCGTTCTGAATATCGATTTGAAATACCAATTCATTAACAGGCTCAATCAAACCGAGCCTGTAATGTTCACCTATTTATTTGTGTATAATGTCTATCGAGGGATGATATTCTCAATTCCAGAATGTTTATGCACCTGATCTACTCCTCCATTCAAAACAAAATGCTAAACTAAAAAATACCGGTTAAAACTCCCCAGTAGTGTTTATGCTGCTGACCGTTTCAATGCGGTGCCCCACTGTGTTATGCAGATGTATGTCTTGTTTAATACTACATGCTTATTGTAGCGATGACACTGTTTGTGTCCCTTCTTGTTTTGTCGTCGACGGTAGTATCATCCCCTTTCCCCTACGTTTTTCAATGTTGCCCCATTCCCGACTCTCTGGCCCCATTCACCCTTATCTTTCAATTGACCTTAAATGTATTGTGTTCTCAAATATCTTTGTCGGTTTCTATGATTTCCGATTTTGAGTTATCCACTTTAGTGCTTTGCCATTGTGCCTTATCCTTTTTTTATTTTATTTTGTTGCTCAGTGATCTGCATAATTTTAAGGACAATATATAATATAATAAAGTCCACCAATGCAAATTCTTTTATATAATCAGTATAACCAAACTTACCTAATACAGAATCATCTTTAAATTTCATATACTCGTATGAAGAGAAAGACATTTACAATGAAATTTTTGTTTCAATTTTCTTTTTAACTTCTTTTTACTGCGCAACATTAAATTTGAATTTAGAACTAAGATTTTTTTTTTCGCTCAAAAGCATCGCTGGCATTAGAATGTGTGTAGTTAATAAAACTGCAAAAAAACTGTTAATTTATATTAGCGAAGGGATAGTGATGTGTAGTAGATACCTGAGCGGGTCAGTTACCTTAAGTCGATGATTTGGCGTCTTGAATCTAGGTCGTGATCATAGCTGGGTTGTTCGGAGATATGTTTCTTTACCTCTGTCTAACTATACCAAACATTTCATTTTTCGTTGTTATCAGTTTTATTTTGCTTCGAGCAGACCTTTCAATAAATTTTGTCGCAACAGACAAACATTTCAGAATTTCAGACATGGCATTAAATTGTGAATTTATGCATTATGTTCTACTTTTTCACAGAAATGTGCAACTTATTAAAAAGAGCACATACCATGAAAAATTGATGAGTGCTTCGGATATTCAACTGTAATAAAGAACAATTGTCAATTCAGATTTTGTACATTACCAGTGACTGTTCACATCATTTGGTGACGTCTTTGATGTGCAGCATCAACATTTAACTTGTCAATATTTGAAATACTGGAAAATGTGCCCATTTAGACCAATCCATATTTAAAAAAAAGTTCTGTAGTTGCTTCTATTAATCGAAGATGTATTAAGTTTGTACAAAATTGAAATCCTACCATAATAACAGCGTTGTTAAATTGCGGATAAAAAATATCTCAAATTATTACTTGGATATTAAGATATCTTTTAGAACATCAGTTTAACTATATGTCTTTATATTTATTTTGATGCAATCAATATGTATTTCTTTTTCTTATTTCAAAACAAAATGTCAATGCATAAATTACAATCCAGGATTAAGTAGAAAGCAGCCTACATTATTTAAATAGTACTTAGTTTCGGACACCGACCACCGCCTAATATTCAGGTGTGTTTGTTATTTTGTGTTTTTTTTGTTTGTTTTTTTGTTGTTTTTTTTAATTCGAAGTTGACGTCAATAAAACAAAAAGTGCTAATGCTTTAAGTTAAATTAACTTCAATGTATATGAGAGCTCAAACTGTTAACTGAACACATATAAGATGACGCAACTTGTATCGATCGTCTACAGGAACAGATATTTTCCGATATATCTTCTGGCAATTTTAGTTTTTACTATTGTTTCCTAGAAAAGATGATGTTTGGCGTCCTTCCAAATGTGACAATTTCAACAAGTTTCTAGTTTATATTTATTTAATTTATAAAGGAGAGAAATTTAAAAAGGAGCTGTATTGAGGTTCAAAAGCCTAGAAAACATAGAAACATAGATCTAACATTAATTTACATAAAGAAACAAATACCCACTCACAGAATTAGTTTGAAAATCGTTATTAAGTGCAATTCTTAATCTGATTTGAGTTAAAAGCTTTTCAATTGTAGGTCATTTTCAACAATAAAAATGATGATTCCGGGAAAACGGAGTGATTGAGTGAGTGTGAGTGAGTGTGAGTGAGTGAGTGAGTGAGTGAGTGAGTGAGTGAGTGAGTGAGTGAGTGAGTGACTGAGTGAGTGAGTGAGTGAGTGAGTGAGTGAGTGAGTGAGTGAGTGAGTGAGTGAGTGAGTGAGTGAGTGAGTGAGTGAGTGAGTGAGTGAGTGAGTGAGTGAGTGAGTGAGTGAGTGCGCGTACGCGAGTAAATGATTTACAAATTAGTAAAGCACTACATCAAAAGGTATAAAAAAATCTTTAATAAAATTCCAGGACAATCTCAGTAAAGTCGATTTTAATCTCTTGCCCGAAATGTCTTGACGTTTCAAAGGATGTCGAATTTTCAGTTCAATTCTAAGTGATTTTGTGTGTGTGTGTGTGTGTGTGTGTGTGTGTGTGTGTGCGCGCGCGTGTGTGTGTGTGTGTGTGTGTGTGTGTGTGTGCGCGCGTGCGCGTGCGCGTGTGTGTGCGTGTACGTGCGTGTATTTTCATGTTACCAAAAAAATATGAAGGGCAAGGACATTTGGTGCCCCAGCTCTCGATTATCAAAATAAGGAAAGCTTGAAGAAATATTATTATATAAGTGTATGTCTCTTGAGAATTGGGAATCACAAATCCTGTTTAAATGTGTTTGTTTTTAAGGGAGGGAAATGAAGCGGCAATAATAGTTTAAAGTCTCTAACAAAGATTTAGAATTTTATAAAGATATTTTGCCTCACCAATATAACATCTTGTTTCCTGTGCGTGAAATTAGCACTAGAATTTCCGGTTCTTGGAGGACATAAATCTCACACAAGTATAACTATGTAAATAGATCACGTCTCGTCTCTTTGAACCGTCAAAAAAATCTAATATCGGCCAATTATTTCCGGAATGTTATTTCTTCAAAATCAACTTACAATCACTTATTCTTTATCCCTGTGTATTATTCATTCATTCATTCATTCATTTATTTATTTATTTATTTATTTATTTATTTATTTATTTATTTATTCATTCATTCATTCATTCATTCATTTATTTATCTATTTACGCCGTTTGTCCCAAAAGTTCGTATAAAACTTCTTTTGGATAGAACAGATCGTGATGGCGTTTGCAAATTATATGTAATAAATGTGTAATTTCAATATATTTCTACCTTTCATGCGTAATTTTATACATTTTATGACATGTGTTTACAAAATAAAACAGGCCAGCGGATCTTATACATGTATATAGAATTGATACACAATTTACTTTAATTTGCAAGAACCAAAGGCGATCCAGAAAAGTATGGAGGGCGTTCGTTGCCAAAATTCCAGACACGTAAAGGGTTCGTTTTTAAAACAACTTTAAGAAAATATGAACGTGTATGCCTAGCATTTTTAATGTGTCCGTGTACCCAAATTATATGCTTCTTAATACAATCTTTAAATGGAAGATTTCCGATTTTAAATTTACAAATAGATCTAAACAACAACAAATTTAGACTGAGACAAGACAAAATTAATGTATAGACAATTAAAATATAAAAGTCGAATACAGAAAATAGAGTTTAAGAATACGTGTTTCCAGTTGCAGAGCTACAAAACTACGTTTATACTGTAACATGTTTAATGAGACAAAAGTAGATTCACAATGTTAAACGAAAACGTTCGTTTTCAAAAGGAACACTTAACATGTCTGGAATTTTTGCAACGATCGCCCTCCATAGAAAAGAGCCAGTCTGTCTGCACTTATATGGAGTATAATTTGATATTGAAATACTAGAAGGCACTCTGTAAATTAAAAAAAAACAGTCTGTTAAAAGATTTTAGCAGATCATGGATAAACGCTCATATAAAACAAAGGGGAAGCTGATATTTTGCTTGTTAGATGTGTCTAATTAATCTCGTACATCTTAGACATTCAGTTTTTGTCGTGAGTGACGTCTATGAAATAAGACATGCCCTGCTCGTATAACAGCCTTTCATTTTACACGTGCTTCTAGTGTAAAGAACTTCTAAGTACAGGAGAACTTTTACATTATTATTACATAATCATGACTTTTTGTATAAAATCTGTATGAATACCTTTTACAAGTATATTTCTTTTTTCTATATCATGTATCATTTAATTTATCACTGCTTTATTTCTATTGTTATTATTATCATTATTATTCATCTGATTTTATTATTATTATTGTTATAACTATTATAATTATTTATTATTATAACTACTATTAAAATAATAATAATGACAATGATGATAATAGTAATAATAATCATCATCATCATCATCATCATTATCATTATTATTATTATTATCATCATCATCAAATTTTAGGCTTTTAGACCTCAGTGCAGTTCCTTTAATATAAATTTGTAATGTTTGTCTAGCCATCCGATTTCACCAATTTGAATATATATCGCCTGTAAATTGTTTGGCGCATAAAAGCCTGCCGCTAATGATAAATGATCAGACGGCAAAAGACATATTCTTCATAAAGAGGAAGTCTGTCTCGTGCAGGGATAATCCATGGGTTTACGTTTACCCTGCTTTCGGTAAACTGAATCTACATAATGCGACCATTGCAGACCATATCAGTCGTTTGATCATGGTCTGCACTGTACGCTATTCAGTCAGTACATGTTAAGAAAATGTCCCTAAAATGATGAATGGTTATGTCTATATTGAAAGATGACCACGTTCAAAGAAGAAACAATTATGTCTGAGGTATAATATACTGGTAAAATTGTATGGCTTCCAGTTGATTTTTAGACTAATTTTTAATGTGCAAAATGACCCAAAAATGGAAGGCGATTTTCGATTTAATTTTTTGTATATTCCTAGTTTTTTTCACATTTCAAGTGCACTACTTACTCTATGTTAATATTTTAGGCTATTTTACGTAAGTGGAGCTCCTATAAAAGAGCACAATGCAATGTTAACTTATTTGTGTTCGAAGATATTAGCAGTATATTTAATTATAGAAAAGCAACAGAAATGTACATGTATATGTATAATGTATCTGTTTATGAGGAATAAATACTCCCCGAACTTTACGACTGTTAACAAAGCGGCGTAACTTCAAATAATTTTGGATAAAACAAAAATATTGCACAAAAAATGAAAATATAGTAGTGAGAAAAGAAAAGATAATAGTTGGGTAATGTAATGGCATCGCAAGAATTTACATGGAATAAAATAAAACATGTAAATAGTTATGCCATCGCATCTATTTACACGGACTGTTTGATAAAATATGTAAACAGTTATGCCATCGCCACTATTTACATTGAATGTTTTATAAAATATGAAAATAATTATGGCAAAGCAACTATTTACATGAAAAGTTTTATAAAAAAATGTAGATAATTATACCATCGCAACTATACATATGGAATGTTTACAAAATTATATTAGGTAAAGAATTGTGTCATTGCAACTATTTACGTGGAATAATTTGTTTTGTTTTTTTTGTTTTTTTTTTTATTTTTAAACATGTAAATAATTCTGTCGTCACAACTATTTACACGGAATGTGTATAAAACATGTAAATAACTATCCCATCGCAATTATTTACATGGAATGTTTTATGAAACATGTAAATTATTCTGCCGTCGCAACTATTTACACGGTATGTTTTATAAAATATGAAGATAATCATGTCATTGCAACTTTTTTCATGGAATGTTTTATAAAAATGATACTATGTAAATAATTATGTCATTGCAACTGTTTTATAAAATATGTAAATAATTCTGCCGTCACAAAAACATTACATGGAACGTTTATAAAAAATATGTTGAACTATAATAACTTTCAAAATCCCACCGGAGCAGCTAATCAAGACAAGGGGAGTTGTAATTACATCAGGATGTAATCCATGTGTCAAGATGTCCAGTATCATAACCAATAATTCTTCAAATCCAGGAGAAGAACAAGTCTAAAATTAAATAAAGGGTTGTTCCTGGCGTGCATGTTTTGTTTCGAATTCTTAAAGAAAACAATAACAAGCAACAACAAAAACAATAAAAAGAAAAGAAAAAACTACTTGAACGTTAAACACATAAAATAATAAGTTCGTCCGGTTGCGCCCCAGAATTATCTTAACTATTTTGACACAGAAAGAAAATATGACATGACTATCACAGATTGTCGGTAGATCACGCTAAACTTTAGGCAAATTGTGATAATGATCGCTGTGCAGTTTCGTAAAAATCAGTTTCATGCTCAGTTCGCGCAATGGATTCGTCTTGCTTGTGAATTTGGAGTAGCCCATCGTGAGTTCTAGGGAAATCTATATAAGAAAACAGTATAAAAACAATAAGAATACAATAGACTCCTTCGTCAGACTGTAAAGGAAGTGCTTGCATGCAATTTATTTTTGCCTTTGGCATTGTTGGTTTAGCATCGTCGCTTGCTCTTAATTAATCCTTACAAAGATAAATATCTTATATGGACTTGTCAATTTGTTTAATCGGAACAAAACCATTTATTTTTTATAGGGAAATACATGTACATGTATGTATTATTTCAAAATACGTCCTGACTAAAAAGCGAATAGTGCAGACCTTGACCAGACACCGCGGACGTGCCGGTTGATCATGCATGGTCTTCACTTCTGCACTTGTTGAATAAGTAGAATGAGTTGCCACCAGCAGGGTTTGTAAGAAAGCCAGACTGAAAAATATAAATGGTCATGCAATGAAAACTAAAAAGATCAACGTGAACTTCATTATAGAAAATATAAAGAAAACACTTAAGGAATTAAAACTAAAGAAGACATAATACGAATTCATGGCAAATAGCATAAGCATCAAATCACAGTAGGTAAATATTCTTTCGGTGAGTTCAATCAATGAAACAAGTCTGTTATAACGTGTTATTGTGAAAAATGCTCAAAATTAAAATACCCATACGCCTTTCCTATAGCAAAACTGTGTTTGTGTTTTGTGTTGAATGGTTATAAGAAACGTAATGCTTATTTATGACAAGTGTGGCGATGATTACGAGTCATTTATTCTGAATTATTAACAATCTGTTCCAACGCTGATATCCATCACAATATCAAATATTTGGTCAGTTCAGTATTGTTTTTTGTATTGTATTGTATTTTGATATATTGTAAATATTGACACGCGCCAAAACCAATTATAAGACGATATTGTATATTTGGCCACATCAGATAGGATTAACTCTCTAAATCTGCCGTAATCAGGATTGATGATTCTACCCATGAAACCAGCACAGACCAAGACTGGCCGTCACTGACATGCAGTGTGTTCTTGGTATCCACTGCTCGCTGCTAAGTCAGTAGATATTTTCAGTCAGATATATTTCACCTAAATATAATTAATGGTTTTGACCAAATTGAAAGATGGACATGTTCAGTTCGGATATTTAGTGTGGTAAGGATAATAGAAAAATACTTTCTATCATATCAATAAATAAGAGACAGATTGCGATTAACTATGAGTTATCACATTAAAGGAACTCCACTGAGGTCCAAAAGCATAAAGTTATACAATTTGAATGTTTACATAAATCACTTGGGGAACTAAAATTAGAAAAATATGCAAAGATAACTACGAAATATACTCAGAAATAAATTGAAAATCGTATTTTCTAGTTATCCTTAGCCGAATTGGAGTCAAACGCGTTGCAACGTTTTCCGATTTCGATAATTTTTCACAATTAGAATCAGTATTCTGGAAAAAAAAAGAGCGAGAAAATGACATTAGTTATTAGTCAATACCTACATCAAAAGGAACATCAATCTTGGGAAATATTTTCAGTATTATCATGTCAAAATAACTCAGTGGAGTCAATTTAAGGATATGAATGCAGCTTAGCTGGTTACAAAAACAAAAGCATGAAAAGCAAAGAACATTAAGACCTCTCTCTAATATCCCCTCCCTTAAAAAATGTAAGAGTTATGATAAAACAAGAGACAAACAGATAGATAGACAGACAGTCAGACAGATTGGCAAACACAACATCACAACATGAGAATATGCAATATGAAGCATATTTAGCCATATTGCATTCCGAAAGTAAAACAATTCAGTAGAAAAGGCAAATTTATAAGATTTAAACTCCTCTGGCCGCGTGGGTTCAAATCCTGTCTGGGACAAGCCGTTGTTTTCTTGAGCAAGAAACTTTCATTGCTTAGTACTTGTTGGTTCCAGGAACGGATTCGAAAGTGTTTCAATGGCTTCCAACAAAATCGAACTAAAAAAAGATCGTATAAACTAACTCCCATGTTTACTTGTTTTAAAGAAAGTAATGGAAATTGATATCTCGTAGTTTTGTATGATATCTTGTGACTATAATCATAATAGTGTCGTTTTTATTTTACGTGACAGACATTAGATACTTTGTAATATTCTACAAAGGTGACAGACATAAAGGTCGTTTGACAGGTCATATATTTTCATAGTTATCTCAAATTCTATAGCATCATGTTATATATAAAAAGGTCATTCCTCTTAGATCGTAACAAAAAGATCACATGTGTTTCTGGGAATAACATACAGTTTACAGCTGTTTGGAGTTTAAGTGGGATTTTTTGTTTTTATGTAGGGAATTTCTATATCATGATACTATAAAATATAGTGATAATTTATCAATGTATATGATATCTATGTTAACCTTGATAAATTGAATGATAAGTGTTTCTGTAAGAAATATATAGCATAATATGTTTAGCACAAACTACATGCACGGAGGGGCACCTGAGGTCTTCCTCTTCCAGTAAAGCTGGAACGTCGCGATATAACCCAAACAAACAAACAAACAAACAATTAAAATTTGTGTCACCAAATTGACAATATCTATGTATTTATGGGGTTAGGGTGTTTGATAAGATAAACAATAAATACAATTGGGTTATTATAAGTGTACCTTGCTATTGCACTAAACCTGTGCTCACTTGTTGCTCTTTTATCCATATATTTCACTGCACTCCTCACTGGCATACAAAAAGGTTATTGCAAAGCAGCATGCTGAAGAACTGCAAATTTCTGGAGGAAATAGTAGTTCCTACAGAACTAATAGGGCTAGATCAACGTCAACAGTTTATCTTTTATAAACATACGTAGCTTTCATCTCTCCTAATTGTGTTAATAAGACCAGAAACCTAATTTTCTATACCAATTTTGTTAATATAAGTTTGGCAACAATATCGTACTTGTAGAAATACATTTAATTTCCAAGCCTGAGAGTTATTGTGACAGACGATTAATATTTCCAGGAATTCGATTCGTTTAATTTTCTGATCTATTTATATATAGAATACTTAAAGTACACTCGTACACTCGGAACAGATTAATAGCAAATACTGGGATAGAAAATGATAAGAATTAATTGTCCGTTGCCTAGACTTTGACGTAAGTAACGATCATCGGTCAATAGGAGACAAAAGTATATGTCGCCTTGTCTCAATTATCTTTTTACTGCCTGTAGATTATGCCCAATGTATCTGAAATCGTAAAACGTTCCATCAACAATCAAATAACAAATGCTCAATGTTACGGGGGAAGAACTGTTGCACGAAGGATGGCGTTCTAATGAAAACCGAAAAACCTTAAAGATTTCAAGGAAAACTTTTTTGTACACTGGAGAAACGCACGTGAAAATTGTATTTTAAAAGGGGAGTTTGAGGTGCTTAAACTTTGGTGATAAGCTTGCCTTATTTGTTGTATTGTGTATCACAAATAAACTGTGTGGTCCATTTTTCATCGCTTTTGTTCAACATCTGGTAGTTTTGAGTAAAAGTTCCAAGCGCATCAAAGTCTGCCACTAATGATAAATGATCAGTCTGAAAAAGATGTATTCATCATTGTACAGGAAATCTGTCTCGCGCAGAAGTAATATTTAGAAATGATAAAGGTATTAAAGCGTGTCGGCCATTGGTTTACGTTTTTCTTTATCCTGCTTTTGGTTGTATATACATAATGCGACCATTGCAGACCAAGATCAGTCGTTTGATCATGTTCTGCACTGTCTGCTATTTAGTCGGTACATGTTAAGAAAATGTCCTTAAAATGATGAATGGTTATGTCTATACTGAAAGATTTACTGAGTCCATTTATGATTAATGTAATTTAATATCATAAATGATCTTCGTTTAAAATTATTGAAATTAACGGTAATATTTAAAAACGCAAATAAAACCCGTGCTTATTTCAAAACGAGGCAATTTTCAAACTACTCTTTACAATGTGCAAACATTTATTTAAAAATGGATTTGAAGCATACATATAAAATGTTTATCACTGGTGCAATATAGCGTTAAATGTGAAAAAATGTCATGAAAGTGAAGGAATCAAATCGTAAACAAAGTAGTATTTTGACTTCCTAAAAAACAATTAGTCACTTTAACTGGACTATTGAAAAAAATCAAAGAAACCAAAGATGATTCTGCTCTATAGCAAAAATAAATTTATTCGAATATTGTAACTGGAAACCGAAAATAAAGTTTTTGATAACAGAAAATAATGTTTTATTTTCATTTGCGTTTGAGGATATAAGCAGTATATCTAATTATAGAAAAGCAACATTAATGTACATATGCACACTGTATCTGTTTATAAAGAGTAAATACTCATAGAGCTTTACGACTATGTAAACAAAGCGATGTAACTTCAAATGATTTTGAATATAACCAAAAATATTGCAACTAATTGATAGTAAAGTAAGGAGAAACGAAAAGATAATACTTGGGTAATGTAATGTCATCATAAAAAATAATTATGCCATAGCAACTACTTACATGGAATGTTTTATAAAACATGTAAATGATTATGCCATCGAAACTATTTACATGGAATGTTTAAAAAATAATATTATGTAAAGAATTGTGCCATCGCAACGTTTTACACGGAATATTTATAGAATATGTAGATAATTATGCCGTCGCAATATTTACACAAAATGTTATAAATATGCCATCGCAACTATATACATGGAATGTTTTATAAAATATGTAAATAAGTCTGCCGTCGCAAAATTTACATAGATTTTTTATTAAAAAAATATGCATCAAAAGCCATTTTTAACTACATTCAAAATCCCACCGGAGAAGCTTATCAATATTTTATACTATCACAGGGGGAGTTGTAATTACATCAGGATGTAATCCAAGTGTCAAGATGTCCTGTAACATAACCAATTATTCTTCAAATCCTGGAGAAAAACAAGTCTAAGATTAAATAAGGTCTTGTCCCTGGCGTGCATGTCTTGTTTCGTTTCTGTAAAATAAAACTACCAAAAAAACAACAACAACCCAATAAAAATAAATGAAAAGAAAAAAGTTTTCTAACATAAAACATATATAAACACAAGGAAACAAACAAAGCAATAAAACAAATATACATTGTGGCGGTCTGGCCGAATGGTTAACGCTTCGGACTAGTATACGCTAATGATCGCTAGCCTTGTGGGTTCAAACCCCATCAGTGGCAAGTCGTTGATTCCTTGAGCAAGAAAATTTAAGCTCATTGCTAAGTACTGATTGATTCCAGGAACGGATTCGAAAGTGTGTCTATACGCTTATAGTTTCCTACATAATCGAACTAAAATAAATTATGTATAAATCAAACATAAATAAAAACAAACATGGTCATATAAGTTCGGTTGCGCCCCAGAATTATCTTGACTATTTTGGGCACAAAAGCCAAATCAGACAAAAACATGGTCTATCACATATTGTCGGCACATCCATTGAGTTTGATCATGCTGAACTGCGGGCAATACAATTATAAAACTTTGACGATGTTTCACATACATACAGAATGTGTACTATTGTGTGTCCTGAACTTCAATACTTTGACCTTTATAAATATTTTGAAGATCCATCATGCCTTAAAAATGCTTTTATTTTTTACCTCTCATTTTAGCTTTTATTTTTTTATGTCCTGTTATTGTTTCTAAAAAACTTCTCATTGGCCAATTACTTGAACCAGCTTTTACTTCTGTTGTGCTTTTTGTATTTGGTTTAGTATTTTGTATAGATGTCAAAATACTATTTTGTTAACGTTTTGCTTCTATTATGACAAATAATTTCACATTTTGCATAATTTTCTTTCGGTGGTAAAAATCTAACATGCTCTAAAACCATTATTTCAACGTTATAAAAATGTTTGCCGTTTTATAAAGAAGGAAAATATATTCGTTTCTGAGGCATAATTTGCTTTGGAACATTTCTACAGATGGGAATTCATTTTATTATATGATATGTATTTAGTCCTCCTGTATAAGTGTTTCTGAATACCGTAGAACAACTGACCACAGGGATTGGTAACATTATAATAATGATGGTTGTGCAGTTTCATAAAAATCGTTTTCATGCTCAATTCGTGTAATGGATATGTCCTGCTTTTTTATTTTGGATTAGCCCATCGTGAGTTCTAAGGAAATCACTGTCTAAAAACATCAACAATACAATAGACTCCCTTGTCAGACTGGAAGTGCTTGCCTGTAATGCCTTTTACCTGTTGCATTGGAGGCTGACATATATGAAAAGTCTTGTATTGAAAATTGACAGGATGCATGTTAATGATTGAAAATATTCAGAAAATACTTATAACATAAATAAGACAATTAGCATAAGAGCCAAATTACGGTGGGTAAAAGAGTACAAGAAATGAAACAAGGCTCTAATAACATGTGTGTTTCTATAAACTATAATGATTTCCATAGAATATATTTCTATCAATTCTATGTGTGTTTTTATACACATACTATACAATCCTATACACTATACTGTTTTTTTCTGCGCAGTGTTATTATAGCAAAGCATATAGGTTTCTATACCTACAGTTGACTCTCAATAAGTCAAAATCGCTTTACTCAAAATTCCGCGTAAGTCGAAGAATTTCTTAAGTCCCGTCAAATTTCCTTCTTTATCTTTGTATTTTAACTCCGCTTAGGTCAAATTTTGACTTACCGAGACTCCTGTTTAGTCGAAAAGAAAATTTGGTCCCGACAATTGAAGTCCAACATATTTTCATCTCAATTAGTCGAAGTGTGAAAACAGCCGACTGATCAAAGGTCGGCGACATCAAGTTGAGATGTTGTCACTCGTGATTCACACGTTTCATAGTAATTTTAATTGCCGGTCATCATGTATTACTAGCACGTCGTGAAAGTGGCTTTAATTGGTTTCAGGACCTAATTGGTTTTAACAGTTAGATAAGTAATTTAAGATTTAAATAATTTAATTGTGCCAGCCTAGGTATCGACGTGTGTTTTCAACGTAAATGACATTTCATGGGTGCGTATTAAAAGCATGTGCATTACTGATGAATACTGACAAACTTTCATTTATGTCATTGCTACGAATGCTTGTGCTTATATTTCACTATGAATACACATGTATTAAATTTTTAATTATATATTTTTGTTCATTTATAATTTGTATTTGAAAGTGATTTACAGTCATTTCAACAGTTAGATATTGCAGCATTGCCGCTATCAACAATAACAAACCTACTTCTTTGCACATTCAATCAGGTACATGTATATACATTTACGAATGTCAACGTAATGGAGGCAGATCCACGTTACTCGAATTCCGTTTCTCTCGAAGTAAAATGCCCAGTCCCTTGGATTTCGAGTTATCGAGAGTCAACTGTATATGCTTTGGATCTCTCCGTGCAAAATGTCCAAAAATAAAATAATCGTACGCCTAGTCCATTGCAAAATAGGTATTTTTTGAGTGTGTTTTGTGCTGAAAAAGGTTATAATGACATGCAATGATTATTTATGACAACTGAGGCGACGATAACGATTCGTTTATCCTGAATTACAAACAATCTGTTCCAACGCTGATATCTGTCGCAATATCAAATGTTTGGTCAGTTATGTACTGCATTCTGTACCATTTTGATTGGACTCCACTGACGTTTTTTGACATGATGGAACTGAAAATAATCCGAGATTAATATTCGATTTGACGTAGGTCTTGACCAATAACCTATGTGCAAAATATCAGATCATTCGCTCGCTCTGTTTTCCCCGAATAATGATTCTAATTGTGAAAAATGATCGAAATCGAAAAGCGTTGCAACGCTTTTGACTCAATTTGGGCTAAGGATAATGCAAAAATACGATTTCCAATTTATTTAGAAGTATATTTCTTAATATATTCTGTATATCTTTCTGATTTAAGTTCCCCAGTTGATTTACGTAAAAATTAATTCAATGTGTATATCTTCCTTCATGCTTTGGAGCGAGCAAATGGCATTAGTAATTAGTCAAGACCTACATCAAATAGAACATCAATCTTGGGAAATTATTTTCAGTAACATCATGTCAAAAACCCCAGTGGAGTCCCTTTATGGATATGAATGCAGCTTAGCTGGTTACAAAAAAGGGGGAAAAACAAGAACAATATGAACTCTCTCTCTTACACCCCCTCCCCATGAAAAATAATGATTTTGATAAAACAAGAGACAGACAGACAGATGGACAAACACAACATGATAATATGCAATATGAAGCATATTTAGCCAAATTGCATTCCGAAAGTAAAACAATTCAGTGGAAAAGGTAAATGTATAAGATTTAACTCCTCTGGCCGCGTGGGATCAAACCCCGTCTGGGGCAAGCCGTTGTTTTCTTGAGCAAGAAACTTTACATTCATAGCTAAGTGCTGGTTGGTTCCAGAAACGGTTTTGAGTGTTTCAATAAGCTAATAGCTTCCAACACAATCGAACTTAAATAGATATCCGTATAAACTAACTCATTTGTTTGAGTGTTATTTTTTTTTCAAGATTGTGTTGAAATTGATATCGTGTTTTGTATAATATATTGTTACGATAGCTATTATAGTGTCGTTTTTATTTAACGTGACAGACATGAGATACTTTGTAATGTTCTACGAAGGTGACAGACATCAAGGTTGTTTGACAGTCCATTTATTTTCATACTTATATCAAATTCTGTCATATCATGATAAATATAAAAAGGTCGTTCCCCATAGATCTAAACAAAAAGATCACATGTGTTTCTGGGAATTAAGTACAGTTAACATCTGTTTGGAGTTTAAGTGTTTTTTATTTGTGCTACTAGAATTTCTATATCATGATACTACAAATCATAGTGATATTTTATCAATGTATATGATAACTATGTTAACCTTGATAAAGTGGCGCCTACCTTTACCTTGCCTTTGCCCCAATCTGAACACTTTAGACAGCTTAGCTGTATTATTATGTATGAACAGAATTTGTATTTCCAGAAATGCCTTAAATATCATACTGAACTACTTTTATAGAACTACCAACTATTGTTCCCCTTCCCCCGGACCCCCCTCCCCTTCAATGCTAATTCTTATATCTAATAACGTAAACTTGTGACACCAAACTGACAATATTTATGTTTTTTAATCAATAGTTTGATTGATTAGATAAACAATAAATACAATTATTCGGTTATAAAAGGTATGCCTTGCTCTTGCGCTAAGCATGTGCTCACTCAAAATTTACACTGCATATCCCCAACTGATAAATAAACAAGAACTATCTTTGAAAAGATACTCGTCCGAAGTAAAACTGGTTACTTCTAAGTTTAGAATGGTAACAATTATCCTTAAAATTTTATTTTTGAATGGTATGAACTATCCTTTACAATATATCTTAGCAAGAACTATCCTTTATATCTTATTTTAGAATGACCAATGAGATTCTCCGATTTCAGACTGTGCTTTTAAAATAACCAATGAAAATTCTTCTTATACTCAGTCCTTCCCTGTTAATTTTACAGGAAGTCAAACTGATTTCAGACGGACATCGTCCGAAAAAAATGTTATCGGATCGCAGCATGATGAAGTATTGCAAACTGGCCAATTTTCTGATAAAAAAGTAGTTCCTATTGAACTAATTGGGTTAGATCAACGTCAAGAGTTTATCTTTTATAAACATACGTATCCTTAATCTCTCCTAATTGTAATGATAATACCAATTTTCAATACCAATTTTGTTATTATTAGTAAGACAACAATAACTCATTTGTAGAAATACATTTCGTTTCACAGTCTGGCAGATATTGCGGCAGACGATAAATATTTCCAGGAATTCGATTAGTTTGATTTTCTGATCTTTTAATGGAATCTAAAAGTACATTCGGAACAGATTAATAGCAAATACTGGGATAGAAAATGATAAGAATTAATTTGGCCGTTGCCTAGACTTTGACGTAAGTAACGATCATCGGTCAATAGGCGACAAAAGTACATGCCGCCTTGTCTCAATTAACTTTTTTACTGCCTGTAGATTATGTCCAATGTATCTGAAATCGTAAAAGTCCGGAAATTTCCGTCAACCAGGGTTACAATAAAATAATAAATGCTCAATTTGACGGGGAGGAACTGTTGCACGAAGGATGGGGTTCTTATGAAAACTGTCAATGAGTTACCGGAAAACCTTAATGATTTCAATGAAAACGTTTTTGTATACTGGAGAAACGCACGTGAAAATTGTATTTTTTATCTTTGAAAGGGGAGTTTGAGGTGCAAAAAACTTTGATGATTAAGATTGCCTTACATGTTGTATTATATGTCAGAAATAAAATGTGTAGTTCATTTTTTCATCGCCTCTTGATTAAAATTTGGTAGTTTTTTCTTTTAGTAAAATTTCCAAATTACACTTTTAAGACCACCAGGTTCAGTACAAATTGTTTGTTTTGTTCTTCATAAGACCACTGATTAAGAGTCAACATCTAAGACCACCAGGTTCCATACAAATTGTTTGTTTTGTTCTTCATAAGACCACTGATTTAGAGTCAACATCTAAGACTACCAGGTTCAATACAAATTGTTTGTTTTGTTCTTCATAAGACCACTGATTTAGAGTCAACATCTAAGACCATCGGGTTCAGTACAAATTGTTTGTTTTGTTCTTCAAGACCACTTTAGAGTCAACATTTACCTCGATCTTAAATTTCTTGTAATATTGTTATTATCTGTTTGAATGCTTTTTATGACACTTAATTTCACAAGGTGTCAAAAACAACTTATATTTTTGGGATATTGTATGAAATATGGTGAGAAACTAAATTTTAGTGTGGTTTAATGTTGCTTTAAGCACTTCTTTTTTGTGAAGAATTATTTGTTTATTTGATAGGTGAATTATGTACATCATAAAATAATTAATATTGAAATCAAACCAAAAAGAATTGAAGTTAAATTTTTTCCGAAATATGTTTTCTCGCCATCAAATGTTAAATTATATCATACTTTTATATTGTATTTGCAGGTTAAGATAAATATTGTTTGTTCATATAAAATGACTTAAATAGACCATGGTTATAAAGTGTGTGAGCAATGATAATAATATTCACAATTAAGATCACCCCGCAATTAAGACCACTTCGGTCCAGTCCCAATGGTGACCGTTCAGCCTTTTCGTGTGTTCCGACCATACTTCGGTCAAATTTTCACCCGATGTCATCGAACTGCAAGTCTGGATTGGTGCCGCCGTCAACTGCGCTTCCGACGTGCTGATTGGGATTCGATTTTGTTTTTCGACGAACGTCGGTTTGGCCATAGCCATGCCGACCGACGTGAAAGAGTTTAACGTCGTCAGGGAGAGCGTTTTGCCGATGCCTTCGTCATTGCGCGGGACCGTTTCGGAGGTGGTTCAGTTTAAGTGTAGTGTGGGATAATTAGAGGTAACAAGACTCATTGAATCGTTATTAATGTAAACATTTATGCTCAGACTTACTTAAATAATGTTCTTGATGAGGAACTTCATTTCATTCAGTTACATGGTCCAAATGTCACCTTTATGCAAGATATTGCCTGTCCACATACAACCGCAATAACCAGGCAGGTTTTAGCGACAAATAATGTCAATGCTTTGGACTAGCCTGCGAATAGTCAAGACTGTAATCCCATTGAACTTATTATTTGGGACGAGTTAAGGCGCCGTGTTCGAAGAAATCACGCAATGCACACTGTAAATAACCTTGCAGCGGCCTTACAAGCTGGTTGGGCCATTTTCTATGCACCGTTTTATACAGCGTTACGTCAACAGCACGCGCCACCGTATTACAACGTGCACTGCACAAAATGGTGCACACATGCGATATTGACACATTTCATTGAATCTTCAGTCTCTTTTTGTCGATTGATACCTCTCAAATCAATTTAAACCAGTCATGCAATGCAGTTGTGTGGACATTGACCCGTATGTGATATCAACCGATTTTTCTCTCAATGAAAGAATTATCGTAGCGACTTCAAACGTTCAAAGCACGTCAGCAAAGAATAATTCTTTATCACAGACAGAAGAAATAATCAGAATTTACGATAATTCTAAATACCCAGATAGAAATGTACGATGGGAACTTTTTATTTTGGCTGAGTATATATTGCTTATTGGATAATGCTTATGATGCGTGCAGTGAGGTAATGAATCAAATGAAGCGAGTAGTGCTACGTGAATAATATTCATACTTGTGTTGAAACAAGTGTTCCCCTCCTCACCCCCACCCCAAAATTATGTTCAGTGCTATTTTTTTACATCCAGCAATGTAAACTTGTCACACCAAATTGACAACATTTAATTTGCTTTTAATTAATAGTATGATTGATTAGATAAACAATAAGTACAATTGGGTTATTAAAGGTGTGCCTTGCTCTTGCGCTACGCCTTTGCTACGCATATTACTCTTTTATCATCACATTTCATTGCAGTCGTCACTGATATACAAAAAAAAACGTTATCACAAAGCAACATGAAGTATTGCAAACTGACCAATTTCCTGGGTGAAAAAAAGCAGTTCTTACAGAACTAATAGGGCTAGATCAACGTCAACAGCTTATATAAACATACGTAGCTTTCATCTCTCCTAATTGTGATAAGACTAGAAACCTAACTTTCTATACCAATTTTGTTCATATTAGTCCGGCAACAATAACTTACTTGTATAAATACATAAATACAATTAATATCGCAGTCTGGGAGTTATTGTGGCAGACAATAAATATATCCAGGGATTCGATTCGTTTTATTTTCTGATCTATTCATAATTATATAGAATGCTAAAAGTACACTCGAAACAGATTAAGATAGAGAATGATTAGAAATAATTTGTCCGTTGCCTAGACTTTGATGTAAGTAGGGATCAACGGTCAATAGGCGACAAAAGTACATTTCGCCTCGGCTCAACGGTATCGATGCCTGTAGATTATGTACAATGTGTCGCTCGGTGTCAATATTCTCGGTCCTTTCCGCCAAACTTTGGATAAGGATGAATTATAGCCGAGATGTTCCAATTGGTACAATGTATCTGAAACCGTAAAGTTTCGGAATTTTCCATCGATGAGAGTGGGAATAAAAATAAAAATAGCTTTAGCCATAACTATGTTTAATTTATGGCACCATTTTAATTTTCCTTATTCTTTTTCGCAATTTTACTAACAATGTATATATTTGTTTCTTACACAGTCATTTTAAAATTTTATGTACTGCGTGTGTAATGAGTTAATCACCAACTGCAAAAATAAGTGTAAATTGCATGTACAAAAATCAAAAAGAAAATTTGTGTGAGCCAGTACGGTATTGAAGTGAGTGAGTGTACCGGGGTCCTGTTCACAAGTTGCAAAAGATTTTGATGATAAAAAGGGCTTTGTTTTCAGTAAGTGGTGAACAGATAGGTTAACGTTATGTTTGTATTAACAAATGTTTAGATGATTCTATCCCTTTCACTGCCATAGGGACGGCTTATGCCGTCCCTGTTATTTTCGGCGTATTTGCCATATGGACGGCTTTAGCCGTTTCTATAATATATATAGTAATAATAATAAATTAATAATAATAATAATAATAAAAATAATAATAAATATAAAGAAAAATATACCATCGACAATATATAAATAACACATGGGTTTGTGGGTAACAGTAAAAATATCATCCCGAGGAAAATACTGTTACCCGAGGCGTAGCCGAGGGTAACAGTATTTTTACGAGGGATGATATTTTTACTGTTCCAGTTTGACACATAATTATTTACATTGCAATTACTTCCGTTGAAAACGGATGTTCACTTTTTGACTATTCAGCAAAAAGATATTTTATACGCGAAAAGCACACCAGGGTGCAAACAACTAAATTTTATGAGTGTCATAGGGACTCCAGATGAGAAATTGATGTCCTATCGGGGTTTAAACGTTGAAAATAAGAATGAATCGAGAAAAAAGTGGCGGCCATTTTATTTCATTTTATTTAGGAAATAGACCACGTGACCTCTTAAAAAATACTGTTACCTATGTAACAGTACAAAATTCTTAGTCACGTGGTACACTTGCATTAACAGTAAAAATAACTCCCAGAGGCCTATGGGAAATTAGCATTACGAAAAAAGTGAGGGGTAATAATAATTATTATTATACTCACAGATTTGGAAACATATATAATTATCATAATACTAATAACAAATAATAATAATTTTATTCATTAATAATATAGTAATTTCTTAGAAATAGGTGATCAATAAAACAATAACCCTCTGGCAGCGAAAGGGCTATATCGTTGGCTATATTTGTGTTAGTCTTTGTTTATTTAGAACTCACGTTTTAAAGTTTTAGTATATTTTCAACGCAAAGACATGTGACAGATATAAAGATGTGATTCTCAATGAATTAATTTATTTATCTATTCATTTATTTATTTTGGTAAAGAAATGATTTGTGTAGCAGTGATTTTTTAGAAAGTTTGCGGGAGGGAAAACAAATGTTATTATTATACCGGTATCAAGTGGGGCAAACACATTTTCATTTTTTGTACTTTTAGTTTTGTACAAATATGATTTTATTTTTTATTTTATTTTTTAAATTTAAATTGTTTTATTTTATTTTCTAGAAATATCTTCAACTAAGAAATGTCTGTAGTTTTTTGTATTTAGCAACTTTGCATGTTCAGAATTGTATCTAGATTATCATTATTATTATTATTATTATTATTATTATTATCGTTATTGTTATTGTTATTGTTGTTATTATTATTGTTCTTATTAGTATTGTTCTTATTGTTGTTGTTGTTGTTGTTATTATTATTATTATTATTATTATTATTATTATTATTATTATTAATGAAAATATAAAGATGACCACATTGTTAGATGACAAAATCTGACGGGTTTTTCTGAACCCATGCTTTTTATATTCCATCAAAATTAGCAAACAAAATTAATGATGTTTTAAACGTCTTTTCTGGAAATGGTAATGAAAACGAAAGCTAAGAAAAACTTTATTTTTTATTGAATTGATTATATATGTATATATCAAAATTGACTTTTTTGTACCTGTTTTCCTTTTCCATTTTTCCAGATATGCTATTCTTTGGTTAAGTTTCTTATTGCGCGTATTTCTCAAAGCTATGGTCAATATTTACCTTTTCTAAAGTAAGACAAACACGTAAAACTGTTCCTTTAATTTAAAGTGAATTGGTCTACAATGGGCACATTTTCCATAAGTATTTTCAAAATTTTGATTAAACCTATAGAAAAGTATCACTCGGCTATTCTTATACATACTTATATGAAAGAGAAATATGTTGATAAAGTTCTAAGTGAACATTTCTATGATGAATAATGATATTTATTAAAGAACATTTGAGCCGCGTCACGACAAAATCAACATAATGCGCGGATGCGCAGGCTGGTCTGGATCCATAATGGTCGCAAACCCACTATGTTGGTTTTGTCGTGACGCGGCTCATTTTACTACCTGCTATATATTTAATATAGGATAGTATATTTCACACTTGCCAATAACATTCATACATATGTTTTTCGTGGTTTGTTTTCATATATAATACTATACATACTATCTACTTAATTATTATTGTACTACAGAACTTCTATTATAGACCAATTCGCTTTAAATCGTAAATATTTTCCAAACAAAATGGTAAACTTCTATTATTTTTGTATATATATCACGATTGATAAAATTCAATATTTTAAAATTTATGCCAACATTTCCATTGCGATAAAGAGCCTCGTTACCGCTGTAACCCTTAAGCTAGATATTTCGGTATGTACCGGCAGCCAGTGTAAGATTCTTATAGTCTACGTTCTGGAAATTCTTCAGTTAGAAGTTTATTAATGCCAATTAAGGTTATGTTTGTGGCAATGATAAACAAGATCAAAGAGAACGAGGTTATCGACCTTTGATCATCATGGTTATAAATCGATATTCTTCTTAATCAATGTCTATGCCATCCGTGCAGTCTTTCCAAGCTCTATATTGTTGGCTTTTCATCTTGATATCCCCAAAATGATAATGGACGATTCCAAAATGTTAGCTAGAAAAATTCAGCCTTTTTAGATCGTGGTATATCGGGAAAATATGGTGGCTGATTTGTGCCATGTCGTATTTTCGCTTCGCTGGGCGCCAGACAAATACATGAAAATACGACAGTCAACACTTTGCCGGGGCGCCAGGCGAAACACATAATCTGGTTGCTGTTTTGTTATTTGGTTAACAATGTGCGTGTGTGTTTGTGCGTGCGTGCGGTCATTTATAGTTTGTATTTGATTTTGTTTTTGTTTATAAATTGTATTTTAATTGTTTGATTTTATTTTTTGCTGTCTTGGTATTGTCTGTTTATTTTCCATATTATTTTATGCATGCGCATGTGTTGTTGTTGTTGCGCGTTTGTTGAAGTTGTTGTTTTTCTCTTTTTGAAAGAAATTGCCATTATGTATTTTGTGTATGCACATGTGTTGTTGTTGCTCGTTTTAAGTTGTTGTTGTTGTTGTTGTTGTTGTTTTCCTCTTTGAAAGCAATTGCCATTATGTATTTTCTGTATGTACATGCGTTGTTGTTGTGTTATGTTGGTCGTTTGTTGTTGTTGTTGTTGTTGTGTTACGTTTAAAAAGTAATTACCATTATGTATATCGCTTACAGTACGTCTATTCTTTTCCATCGCTACAACATGTATGCAGTATTTGACTCGTAACTAACTAGTGCGTTCGGTGTACGCAGTATTTGACTCGTTACTAGTGAGTTCGGTGTACGCAGTATTTGACTCGTTACTAGTGAGTTCGGTGTACGCAGTATTAGACTCGTTACTAGTGAGTTCGGTGTACGCAGTATTTGACTCGTTACTAGTGAGTTCGGTGTACGCAGTATTAGACTCGTTACTAGTGCGTTCGTTGCGTTCATTGAATGCTGCCCTTCCTTGATGATCTTGTTCTGAATATCTTGTAATGGAAAGATGGCGTTTTACAAAATGTTGTTGTCTTACCAAAGTCTTTGCGGCTAAACATGTCGTCGCCTAACTCTTAAAGTGTCCTATGTCCAGTTTTGCAAAATTTGAGATAAATATACCATTCTTTTTATCTTACATTGCTCTATCTTTTAAGCTTTGGGTTCAAGGTTATGATGACCTAGAAACGGAGTTATCGAGTATGAACTTTGCTCTATGTCCACATTTCGCATGATTGTTTTATCCTTATAGTAGGGTATGTACGTTACTTAGGACAATTTTATAGTGAAACCTGAAATAAGCCAATCAAAACACAAACTGATGGTCAGGTGACCTTGGTCGTTTTCGCGATAATAGTGCGCTAAGTCAAAACTTCCGGTAGAGAATTTTCTTGCCAATATTTTTTGTAATGCCATTGATTGTGTTTCCAAGCAAGATAAAGTAATAATATGTGAGTATATTAAACTAAAATCTCTGTACGTGTAACTGCAATTTGCTTTTTTAACGTCGAATGCACTGTAATCTCAGAATTTCAAGAAGTTTTGCAAAACCTAGTAAATGTAATTCGGATAAACAATATTTCGGATACATAAATAAGTAAAATAAAGTTTACCTTTTCATTTTTATCGTGAGCTATGCTAAAATCATTGATATTATAATCTACTTAAATTTAAATATCATTATAGGTTAACCTCGTGGTGTTGCCCGACGGCGTCCTTATACACATTTTGGGCTATATCGGCATTCAAGATCTGTTGACAAAAGTGAACAAAGTTTGTAGAAAATTTAACGATTTGATAAGCAATTGTCAAGACTTTGGTGTGATTTTGAGATTGATTATCCTATTGTGTCACTGCTCTCTGGACAAAGTTGGATATAATGTTAAATGGAATGAACAAGTCGCTGGACGAGGATCTAATGAACTTGCTAGTGCTGTAACTGTTATTTTAGAAAACGATTTGAAGGCTCATGCTCATGTTAAGAAAATAACGTTGTGGTCTGATAGTTGTGTACCACAAAACCGGAACAGCATAATGACCACTGCTTTTTAACTATTTCAACAAAATTATCCTGAAGTGGTTGAAATTGTTAACAAGAGTTAAAGCATTGAAATATGTGAACGGATTGCCGTTTCAAGTGTTTTTAAAGAGTCATTTGATGTCCAGTACACAGAGGCGACAATTCTATGGACAACAAGGTTATCTTTTAAAGCAGACCTACTTCCTTTGCCTAAAATTCTAAAATGTGGAAAGGGTTTGTCTGATGACAAGAAAAAAATACAGAAACCATGCTACGATTTATACCGACAGAGGATCGCATGTTCATGAAAAGTCTGTGCAAAATATAAACCTTTATAAGTGCAAGTGCTATAGTATTACGTAAACAGACATCATAGGAATTTGATCATGTCATTATTCTATAACACAATTTATCAAATACTCATCTACATCTACAGGTGATTAATATTATGTTTGATAAATTTACTAAACTCAATGTTATGAAGAGACATTGGAATATATTTTCTTTTTTGATGTGTACTTTGGAATCATGTTATTGATGCATTTATGTTTAAAACTGCAAGCCACATGAATAGCTGATTTACGTTTAATATTAATGACTACTACACGGCAAATTTGATGAAGTACCTTGGCAACAGGTTTCTTACATTGTTAAAGAAAGTAAATAACATTTTAATAATGTTAACCTTAGTCCATTGAAAAAATGTTAGATAATAGAAAAATTAAATCTTTCATGATTTTTTGTTCACGGTATGACGAGACGCTGTTTTATGTTTTTGTTTAATACAGACATTTTGCATTAATGTCAGTTGTATAATTATGTTAATACATACAGATTGAGATTTTGCAAAGTAACATGCTGTATATGCAAATATAAAGACAATTTTATACCTTTTATATGATGTATATCTATATTTGTCTATAATTAAGATATGTTTCTTTGTTACGCAACTTACGATCAGTACGTATTTATGTTTAAGATATCAATTTCTATTTGTCATGACAAGAAGTCATATTTATTAATGATACAAAAGTTATGATAAACAGTTATAAATTGTTGAACTTGTTGTGACTAAATATCTGGGGACCAATATCATAAAGTCTTAACACTTTAGGTTTGATGCATAACGTTACGTTTAGGTCGGTTTTCTGAATTTATTTTCCCATAACTTATAAAGCAAGTTTTATACTATTATACAAAGAAACATCCAGTCGCTCATTTGCGTTGACAAATTATTGCGACGGTTTGTAATGATTTACAATAAAATCTAATTGCACATACGGACAAGCATAATAAGTGCAATTAAATGTTAAAACAGCCTGTGTATGTAATAATTTCTACCATTAAAGTATCGTATCTCTGGCTCCTTCGTTTAATTTTGGCATTACTTTGCTCTATCTCCAATGACGCACTTTTAGAGTGAATTTTTAAGAAATATTTTGACCTTTTGCTCTATCTCAAATTTGTTTTTTTTTTCATATTTACTCTCAGTCTTTCTCCAGAAAGAAAAATAAACACTTTTTTTGCGCATTAAAATCCTAAATATAGATCTGTGAAAAATTTCAATTCAGTGGTGTCACGTGGAAAAAAATATTAAGATGCAAAATGTTTAAAGTCGTTTTTCTCAAAATAGCATTTTGGCAGTTAGGACATTTTAAGAGTAAGCCGACGATGTCGTACTTAAGACACAAGTCGCGAATTCGTTTTCCTTAGACCTTACGCTCTGTCTAGAATTGGAGCTTACATGGATGACTATATTTTTCATATCCATGGCTTGAGTGGTGTTGCCTATGTCTTTTTCATATTCATGGACTTGAGAGGTGTTGCCTATATCTTTTTCATATTCATGACTTGAGATGTGTTGCCTATATATCTTTTTCATATTCATGACTTGAGATGTGTTGCCTATGTCTTTTTCATATTCGTGTCTTGAGAGGTGTTGCCTATATCTTTTAAATATTCATGATTTTAGAGGTGTTGCTCCAACAATTATCTGTGCCGTGAACTGATTCAGTCAAACTGAGTCTTTTATTTCTTGCTTTTGTTGCTTTCGGGGAATTTCCTCTTTCAAGAATTCCAAGGTTCGTGTCAAAATGAGGTAGTGTCGGCGGCGTATTTTGAGGGGTCTAATTCAGTGGCCCTCGCTCTCCACGGTTGATCTGTCTTTCCATATTTGATACATATTGTCGCTCCATGCAAAACAAGCCAATCGCACCAGCTGACATCGTGGATACGTCACAATAATTAGCATGCAATCCCCGTTGCTTATGTAACTGACAAATTCTTATTTCCATATCTTTACCTATTACATGTACATATTAATAACTTACGTATTTTGAGAGGATTGAAGCCTTATTGAATCTTTTATAATGCCATTCTCTGTCCTCGGCCTAAATGTCAATGGCTCATGTCTTAAAACTAGGCAACTATCGTTATCCCATATGACATGTACACTTTTTACCTTGATTTGTGCTGAGTTTTAGGTCACACTATCATCGAAAAGGTGATGTCCAGCTTTACTTCTAATTTCCATTCAATAATCCATATGTGTACATACCTTAGTGCAGGCACCTGTGTAAACCCAATGATATTCTTTAATTTAGGAAAACTGTGTGACACAAGCAATCGTTTTTATTTATCTATTTATTTATTTATTATTTTACGTAAATTGCATGTATTATTCTGGTAAAACGTGACTTACAGAAAACGGTTTTGAAAATGGTATACAAGCCTTGCTGGTTTCATGCATATTACCGGTATATTTATAGTCTTATATATTATTTATATAATTATATGATACCAAATCTTCGGTTGCTTAATCAATTTGTGAACAATAACTTAAATATAAGTTTGAAGGGTTATAGGATAGGTTAACTAACCAGATATGGCTCAATGACAGCCGTGATATTGGTCAATGATAGCCGGGATATTGGTCAATGACAGCCGAGATATTGGTCAATGACTGCCGGGACATTGGTCAATGACAGCCGGGACATTGGTCAATAACAGCCAGGACATTGGTCAATGACAGCCGGGATATTGGTCAATGACAGCCGGGACATTGGTCAATGACAGCCGGGATATTGGTCAATGACAGCCGGGATATTGGTCAATGACTGCCGGGACATTGGTCAATGACTGCCGGGACATTGGTCAATGACAGCCGTGATATTGGTCAACGACAGCCGGGATATTGGTCAACGACAGCCGCCGGGACATTGGTCAATGACAGCCGGGATATTGGTCAATGACAGCCGGGATATTGGTCAATGACAGCCGGGATATTGGTCAATGACAGCCGGGATATTGGTCAATAACAGCCGGGATATTGGTCAATGACGGCCGGGATATTGGTCAATGACAGCCGTGATATTTGTCAATGACAGCCGGGATATTTGTCAATGACAGCCGGGATATTGGTCAATGACAGCCGGGACATTGGTTAATGACAGCCGTGATATTGGTCAATGACAGCCGGGATATTGGTCAATGACAGCCATGATATTTGTCAATGACAGCCGGGATATTTGTCAATGACAGCCGGGATATTGGTCAATGACAGCCGGGACATTGGTTTAATGACAGCCGGGACATTGGTTAATGACAGCCGGGATATTGGTCAATGACAGCCGGGATATTGGTCAATGACAGCAGGGATATTGGTCAATGACAGTCGTGATATTTGTCAATGACAGCCGGGATATTTGTCAATGACAGCCGGGATATTGGTCAATGACAGCCGGGACATTGGTTAATGACAGCCGGGACATTGGTTAATGACAGCCGGGATATTGGTCAATGACAGCCGGGATATTAGTCAATGACAGCCGGGACATTGGTTAATGACAGTCGGGACATTTGTCAATGACAGCCGGGACATTTGTCAATGACAGCCGGGACATTGGTCAGTGACTGCCAGAATATGAGTCAATGACGGTCGTGATATTGCTCATGATATGGCTCAATGACTGCCGGGACATTGGCCAATGACTGCTGGGATATTAGTCAATGACTGCCGGGATATGGCTCAATGACGGCCGTGATATGGCTCTTGATATGGCTTAATGACTGACAGGACATTGGCCAATGACTGCCGGGATATGGCTGAATGAGTGCCGTGATATGGCTCAATGACTGTCGTGATATGACTCAATGACTTTCGGAATAGTCTAAAAAAAAGCTGACGAGATATGGCTCAATGACTGACTTGATATGACTTCCGTGATATGAATCAATGACTACCGTGATATGGCTCAATGACTGCCGGATATTGCTCAATGACTGCCGGGATACGGCCTTATGACTTGCGAAATATGGCTCAATGACTGTTGTGATATGGCTCAATGACGGCCGTGATATGGCTAGATGACTGTCTTGATATGGCTCAATGACTGCCGTGATATTGCTCAATAACTGCCGGGATACGGCTTAATGGCTGCCGGGATATGGCTTTATGACTGCCTGATATGGCACAATGACTGTCGGGCTATGGCTTTGATTGCTTGGATATGGCACAATGACTCCCGGGATATGGCTTAATAACTGCTTGGATGTGGCTCAATGACACCCGGGATACGACTCAATGACTACGTGATATAGCTCATTGACTGCCGGGATATGGCTTAATGATTGCCGTGATATGGCTTTATGACTGCCTGATATGGCTCAACGATTGCCGTCATATGGCTCAATGACTACCGGGATATGGCTCAACGATTGCCGTGATATGGCTCAGTGACTCCTATGATTTTGCTTAAAGACAGCGGGTTATGACATAATGAATCCCGTGATATGGCTCATTGACTGCTGGGATATTGCTAAATGACTGCGTGATATGGCTCAATGACTGCCGGTTTCTAATTCCTTTAGAAGGTGTGTCTTGTTTCACCCGGCGGACAGCCTAAGTTAACAACTTGTAAATCAAGCGTTGGAAACTAAACCGTCAGTAAAAAGTATCTATTAGCCACTGCATAATCTTAGCTCAAAATAAAACAACTTGTAATTGTTTTACATGTATATATAAATTGCATGTAGTAATTGCAGTGTGTTGCAGTATACACTGTGAAATTGTGATTTTTACAAACTGCGTGATGATTTTAGACAGTACTTCCGGTAAAAACAAGCAACTGCGTAATCAAATCTGTTTTGATATTTTTGTGTCAAAGACCTTAACAATTAACGTAGATGCTTCTCGACGCACGTGATTATCGTATTCAAAAATAAATGTAGGTAGGGTAGGCCTTGTGGAACAAGACCTTGATAAAGTTCGAGGAACCGCGTATTAATATTTAAAAAAGAATCCGCATGCCGATGACCTTTTGGATCACAACTTCATACATTGTTTTTGAAGAAACTTTTTAGCCTTAACTCGTTGAAAATGACTTTTAAAAACTTGTTCAAGCAATATAATGTAAAAACATGCAATGACATTATACCATATTGTTTAAACAGAACTAGCTAAGAATCACAAACAATTCAAGCTCCAGTAAAATGCGTATTAAAACCGTCCAGTTACAGCGTTTGCCCGTGAATCGTGCAAACAGGGTTCGATTCCCGGACGGTGCTGATCAATTTCGTTGTGATTGATCATGACATCCTCATACAGTCATTCGCACTGTACCTCTTCTTTGGTATGTACAAAAGTTATCAGTTCCTTGCAAAAGTGAAGGCAACCAGTACTGCTAAGTAGTATTCTGGTAAAATGCACAGACGTTTGGGGGTCAGATCATCCCCCCAATAAGACTTGATGGTATACGGTATTTTTCATAATATGTAAAAATTGTTTGAAAACCATTTTATCGTTGTAATAGATGTCCCATTCGTGCTTAAATATTAAAATAGTTTTGGTAGAGTGTTTACAGGGGCGTATCACGTTTGGGGGGGGGGGGGGCAGGATCTGACCCCCAAGCGTCTGTGGTAAAATGTGCAAGTTCAAAGCCTTAGCAAGAAAAAAAGACTATTTAAAACGACATGCGCCACAAAATAACAAAAAATAAAATAAAATAAATAAATAAAATAATAAAAACAAAAACAAAAGGAGGGGATTAGGCCTGCTAGTGCATATCTCTACACCACGTTGTCGGGCAAATTGTCGGATGTGGCAGAGGTTTTCGCGCCAATTTTTAAAGTAAAGACAATTGTGTGCTTATCAAGAATGTTTCTTATGGTGATGATAGCCTCAGCGTGGACGAATTAGCCGGGACTTTATGACCTGAATGTCCTCACAAAGCGGGGATTTCATCAGGAGTAGGTATAACTCATTGTTATATATAGTCCCCGCACTTTGGAATTACAAATGACTCGTACGTACAAACTTTCACACAAATTCAGGGGAGGTAATGACATCAATCCTATTACACTACCATATAATATTATAGACCATGTAACTTTTTTCTTTTTCTTTCTTTTTTTTTTAAATGAGGGTACATTTGTTTGTACAGTACAATACTGTTAACAATTCATATTAACAATTTGTTATTTGTAAATTAGACTTAATCTGTTTCGCTTTAGAATTACATATATATCTATTTGGCAGTGAGTGTGGAAGGTTGAGATACGTGTTGCAGTATTACTTCCCTTTATCTGTAAAATACGTGTGTATACCTACATTTGTATATGCATCACCATGTGTGTTTACTTCTGATTCATGCCATTGTACATAACGTTAGAATCATTATAAATTTGCACAATTATGAGTACAAGCAGGCCTAAGCTTGTGTGACGAAAAACGTCTTTTAAAGGCCCGTGAAGCCCCCCCCCCCCCCCCCCCCCAAATTAGAAATAATTCAAAATCTTTTGGTGTTCAAAGGGTTACTAGTTGAACAATCTTTTACATATTTTGCTCTTTAGCAATTGCTAGAGTTATATAGTATATAATAATATAGTTTCAAGAATTCTATGTCGAACTGAGTCAAAATACTACTTTGTTTACATTTTGCTTACTACCTTTGCGATACACTACCGTTACTCTTTTTAGAGAGATCCGTTAATTTAACACCAAACATGCTCTAAAAATTCATATATTAATTCTTTATTAGATTTTAGATCTATAAACATGTTCGGCATTTCTATAAAAAACACAACAAAAAACAGATTCCTGATGGAGTGATGGTTAATGTGCCTTTATGTCGTGCCGCTAAGTTTATATACTCTGCTTCATTAAACTCGGCATCGTCTAATTTTCACTTTTAACACTATGAAAGTGAGTTTCCAATTGATAATGATAATATGGACAGCATCCTTGTCATTTTAGAGTTGATTAGAATTTTGAAGTTTTGATTATCGCAGACGATGACTTCAATGGATCTGGTTATTAATATCCTTACTGTAGAGATTAAAAATTCGGACATCCGCGCCACTTAAGATAATCAAAATCCCGTATTTCCCCTGCGTAAACAAGTATTTACGGTTGAGAGAATAGCTACTATTTCGCTCTTTTTGAAACAGACTATAGACGAGATAAGCGGTGGTGCGAGACTACCACGAGGCGTGACGTCATCGACTAGACGGCTACAATGCAAATGTGTAGACAACGGCTAGTGTATTTCCAAATGGACAGGTCATCGTGTATAGTCTGGTATTTGCAGAGTCTGCATCTATCGTTATAAGTAGAAAACCCCAGTAATAGCATATTAACATTTATCCCACGTTGAGTTTTCTTCTCACGTAAATTCGATCTTAAAATATTTAGTCTTATTGGAAATTTGCGCATGGCCTGTACAATATGCGGGAGGTAAATGGAACGGCCATATTATTTCTCAATTAGACATGCAACGGTATGTTCTTAGTGGTTAATTCGACTTCTAGGTATTTGTTTGATGGATTATATGAGATAGAAAGTAAAACTTATGTGATGGATAAGATAAACTTAGGACATTCTATGAGTTTTTAGTGAAGTAAACAACCCAAGGTCAAAATGCACATGTATAGTTGATAAATGGAAGAGCCGCCACACTTTGTGTTATCCAATCAAAGTCTAGTCTAACAGTCAGTGTTATGTCTTCAATGTGTACTGTATGCAAAGACCGACCCGTAACGGAGAGGAAATATTATGTCAGAAATTCGGAGTTTATAACTAAAATATGGATGGATAATTAACTTGTTTAATGGAAGTTGCACCACAGTCAGTTAGCCCGCACATTCAGCGGGTGCTGAAGAGTTTTCAAACGTCAGCAAATCGGACTTTACAAGGGCCAGCCGGTTTAGTTTTGTTACAACCTAACAGTCATGAAATCCAACAAATGGCGAAGATTTCGTCCGATGAATATCGTAAAGCCTTGGTGGCGAAAAGTAAAGAATTAGAACACATGTATCGTTTGCAAGCGCCGATCCCATTACAACAGTTTCCGGTGTTTACCCCAGCGGATTCGAGCCGGAGTGAACAAACTGAAACCCTTTTAGAAGGAGAGAAAATAGCTTGTTTTGTTGTTGGTGGTGAAAAGAGATTATGTTTACCACAAATTCTGAACACAGTGCTTAGGGATTATGAGTTACCAGAAATACATTCTGTGTGCGATGATCTTCATATTTTCTGCTCGCGATGTCAACATGAACAACTGGACATATTAAAAGCATCAGGAATATTACCAAGGAGTGCGCCAAGTTGTGGACTAATAACGAAAACTGATGCTGAGCGTCTTTGTAACGCTTTAATTCGCACACCAAATGACACAACAGCCCCGAATCACCCATCCCACAACAGTTTCAAAGTTTACCATGAGTGTTTTGGAAAATGTAAAGGAAATTTCAATCCAGACGCATACACATCGTCAAAAGCCCTTTGCATACAATGTGTAGATTGTGGTAGATGGTTTACACCACAAAAATTTGTATGTCATTCCCATAAAGCATTGGAAAATCGTACATGTCACTGGGGATTTGATTCCGCTAATTGGCGTCACTATCTTCTTTTGGCTAAGCATCAACCAGGGATAGAAAAGTTGCAAGATGTCTTGGAGGTGGTTAAAGGCCGATTTGACTCGAGTAACAAGTACAAAAGGAAGCAACAGGTAATTGTTGAATAAGATATACAAGTACTACTGTTAACTGGATCGCGTTACAGCGAAACTGTTTTTACATTTGGAGTGAGGTTCAGACTATCTAACCCATACCAAATGCAAAAATACCCAGTACTTCAACAGTTTACTCAGTAAATACATGACTAAAACCCACCATTTAGATTTTAAAACAGGGTTTTTCGATATATTTAAGTGGAGTTGGTTAACCTTTCATTATAAATAACTAACAACTTTCCAATCAATCTATGCATAGATCTATTATACATCTGTCCATATTACAAATGTTGCTGTGTTGAGACTCAATACAACAACATTTGTGATATGAGTTCAGGGATTTTTTTGGCTTATTAATACTTTTTAGCCAATATTTGGTTATATTTTCAATTGAAAATATATAATTTCCCAATCCACAGGAAAAAATACTCAATTAAATGTTACAAAATAAAAATATTGAATTACAAATTCTAAAATCTTTGCAAATAAGGGCTTCTGCTTAAATGTTTGAAGGTGCCATCCTAGACAGTAATTCTTTGCATTCATTTAATCACTGCAAAATTTAAGTCTGGCATTTTTTAACCACTGTTTAAATAAACGTTGTGAACTTAATTCCATGGAATGGCTCCATTGCCAAAATTAACAAAGTGCCATTAGGTATTTTTTTTGGTCTGTATGACATTTTTGTCAAGGTTTTGAACATGCCATATGAATTGGAATTTTAGCAATGTTTCGTAAAAATTACAATCATTACTTAAAAATTGTTTGAAGTTATTCAATTAAAAATTTGTTGATTGAAAATTCCCTTTTATCTTGCTTAAAAATGCATAATTTAATTAGAAGCTTTCAGAGTCAAAATTAATTATACATGTATTGATAATTATACATGTGCACACTTGAATTGTCAAATGCCTGATAATCCTTTGGGACCTGACCTGTTTCCAACCAGACAGTCTAATAGCCATGGCAAGTTAAGTAACATGTTTATTAAGCTGTGACTGTGTATTTTAGAAAGCCATTGATGATGTAACATTACATGCCATATTGTTATGTTACCACAGATTAGTACAATACTTTTCAATTTATTATGTAATAAGATATGCCAAAGACATGTCAAATATGCAGTGTCTATCTAGGATTCGAAAAACGGGGATTTTTAACGAAAAATGAGAATTTATTATTTTTTGATGATCTTTTTCCTTCTTTCTCTATCCCTGCCTCTGAAAAAATAGGGGGGAATCTCAAAAATATGAGTGAATCCCCCAATCCCCCATCCTAGAATAGACACTGAATATGTGGTTATTTTGTTGTTGTTGTTTATTTTGGAATATTATACATGTTAGAAGTTACAACCTTTTGAAAACTAGAACACAGTATTCTTTTATCTTGTTTGCAGGGCGGGAATTATATTATACTTATTTTTTTGTTTTTCTAAGTTACAAGGCAATGAAAACTTTGGAAGTGTAAAGTTCTGTGTTGTAGCTTTAAGATGGAATAAATGAACTCAAAAGCACCAGGTAGAGTAGGGACAAACTTTTTCATAATCAATCTATAGGCATTTGCAATTATATGGCCCCTTCTGCTCCACATAGAACTTATTTATGCTAAATTTATTTTACAAAAATTAACCAAGAAAAAAAAAGAAAAAAATATTATTAATTAGTCTTTTTAAAGTTATAAACCTTTGTCACCAGTATTGAGCCGGGCTGGCCAGCACATCCTAGCAGTCTGAACAGCCTGCGAAGCTCTGTTAATTATAGCTCTTTATATTTTGGTATAGAAATCCCTCGGGTGGACAGTCCCCCTAAGCATTGGTCAAATCTATTAAATAGCATAAATATTAAAATCATACTGTATTATAGTGTATACATTATATGACAAGCGGCCAGGTCATTTGCAATATAAGTGGGGATAAAGACTGACATAAAAGTTTTGACCAGTCTACTCTTTTTTTCTATTTAATTGCGGTCAATTGGTAAACAGTCATAAAAATCTCCCTATCGTACTGTTTGTGTGTTCATTGACCCTGTTCAAATAGGTACATGTCTCTATGGCGGCGCAATGAATTTATCTGCATACTTGGTCTTATTTGTTAATACTTGCGTATAAAAAAGCTATTTTACGCATGGTCTAGTGTGTTTGTAAAGTGAGGTTTTGCAATCAATAGGCAGTGTTAAATTTCATGGGTTATTTTTAAACATTTTATTTACTTAGGTCATGATATTTCGTAAAGGAAATTTTAAACAGAACATGGAAAAAAGCTTAAAGACTTAGTGTGAAATGGCTGTTGTGTTTGAATATATTTTTTAGCATAATTGTATAATTGATATGTGCCTCGGCAGTTTACAATGTTTAAACATTTCATTACAAAATATTCAAATTAATTTGATATGAACTTAAAAGTTTTAAATCTAATCAATGTATTCTGTAGGGCTCTAAAATAAAAAGTAGTTTTTGTATTTTTTCTCTTACATCTAAGATGTCACAGAAAAACAACTCCTTATTCACGAAACTGCACTGTTTAATTGCCCCCCAATGGGTGCCTCTACTGACCGAGTTTCTTCAGCTCATTCATCCTTGATGGATTGCCACAAACTGTACACATCTTGTGTGTGTACACTGTCTCGATATATTCATTATGTACACTTCACTACACATATAACTAATTTAAATTTATCATTTCATGATTTACAAAAGCAACTCCTGCATTATAATTTTCAACATTAATTCACTTTTTGAATTAAGATATACTATAAATTTATGTTTATGACTGCAAGGGATGAAGAATTAAAGATCATAGTCAGAATCAGATTGTCCCCAATTGATTTACCTGTAAAGGCCATGTGAAGGTAGTAGTGTTAATGTTAAAATAATAACATAAGACTAGCTAAAGGGTTTTACATGTATTTTTTTTTTTAAATTTTAATCTGCTTATTTTAGCTAAATGACCATTTCTTTTATTAATGAATGCAATTTTATTTATATCCAAGAATGGCAATATATATTTCATAAGATTATAGTACCTGTATGGCAAAATTTCAAAATAATAAACCCTCTCTGTCATTTGAATGAATAGGATTATAATAGGAAATAAATATATGCCTTATTTTCCTGGCTTCAGCTTATGTCAGTTTGCCCTTTACACCTTTGTTATTAGTATAACATAAATAGTCGGCTTATTGAATGGTTTTCAGCCTGTCATTGACCAGTTAGTTTCTAGACGCTCAGCATGGTGGCCAAGGTGATTGGCCGTCAAGTGAATGACTGACCGCCAAGTGAATATTGTCAAGCTTTTATTCCGCTGTAGACATTACAATAGTTAGTCGGTCAGTTATACCAGCTAAATGCACACAAACACCAATTTGATCCTAAATAATCCGACTTTGTTTGTATTATTACTGTAATATAGATTTATGTCAATAATGGTTTGAAATAGAAAAAGTGCAGTCTCAAATTATTAATTGAAATATGGTCTTATTTGTACATTGTATAATTCCTTGAATTTGAACGATAATTGGGAATTCACAGTGTACATTGATTTGAAAAGCTGGCTTTATTTTGCCCTTTTACTAAATTTAGATTTTAAACTTTGAAAATAACTTACAAATTTAAGAAAGTTACTTGTTTTAAATGATGTTTATAAAATCTGAAACAGAATTAAAAAACCCAGACAACGTTAATCTTGCTTTTAGTTTGACAGAGACAGACTGGATCAAAATGATCAAACTCAATTTACTGTGTCTGCCATTTTCTAGTAATTATTATTTTAATTTCATTCAATGATTGCCCTTTTCTTGCATTCTTCTAAATTATCTCGGGAGGATTGCGTCTTGGACATACATTTTGTTAGTCAAATGAACAAAGTTATCGTAATTTCAATGTATCATTTGATATTCTAATTTCAAAGACTTGTATTCAAGCTAGATAATGAGTCGCCTCATGACAAAACCAACATAGTGCGTTTGCGACCATGGCAGCATGGATCCAGACCAGCCTGCGCATCCGCGCAGTCTGATCAGGATCCATGCTGTTTGCTCTATTTGTAATAGGGTTGGTAAGCGAACAGCATGGATCCTGATCAGACTGCGCGGATGCGCAGGCTGGTCTGGATCCATGCTGGTCGCATTAATTTTTAACCCATTATGTTGATTTTGTCGTGACACGGCTCATATTTTAACCGTTAACAGTTACAATTATTTCTCTTATTGAATATTGAGGAAAGTAAATGGAAAAAAATATTGATCACGATCATTCAATATGTTTCATCAGATAGTTTTGTATGCCTCAAATTGTCAATTGAAAATTGATTTCCGTGTTGGCAGCCTTCCGGTGATATACCCTCTATCCCTCTCATTTGCCCTATTCTGTCTGATTGAAGTACTTGTTTATACAAAAAAAATAATACAAGGAAATATACAAGGCGTTGATGGAAATAGAATGACCCATAGACATTCAGTCTTCATTCTCGCTGACCTTTTATTGACGTCCCTCGGTCTCCTGTATGTAATGGTCTGAAATAGCAAGGCATTTTGTCTATTTTTTCCAATAACTTCCAATGACGTTTGGCTAGTCGGGTTTATTGACAAGACAATTGGAACCATGCCATGGACGTGGGCAGCCAGATCTCGCAGAAAAATCTAATTGGAAGAATCTCTTGCCTATTTGATTAATGATTATAATGTCTCCAACAGTGGCTGCCAGTATTGATTCTGCCGGGGAGAGAAAAAATAGCCAGTTTTCTATCAGAATGAGGGGCGCTGTATATTTGATGGATTGATAGGGCACTTTATCTTAGAGACTTCCATTCATGATTAGAAGAAAAGTGTCTGGGAAAGTGGACTGAATTATGTCTGTGGAAAAATAACACTGTGTTATTTTTATCTGTATATTATATTAATTAACATGAAAAAAACAACAATTTTAAAGTACACTACTGTCACTGACTTTTTGAGTTTTAGTTTTTGAACAGAAAATTAGTCAGTTTGAACTTATTTGAAAATGAATAAAGTAAGAAGTGAACAAGTTAAATAATTATTTTAAAATCGGTCTGTTCTCCTGGGTGAAATTATACCAGACTGATTCCTGTTCCTTTTAAGAAATTTTAGCCTGGATTTCTGACTTTTTTTATAAGGTTTCATAATATGAGAAAACAATGAGATCCTTGCATTATCCATGTAACTGTAACCGATAATCATCAGGCCAGGCCCAAAACCAAGCCTCGAACATTTTTCATTTCACTGAGTCAGTTGGTTGACCTTTAAGGTTATGCTGCCAGTTTTCCTGTTTATTTTTTATGTAAAATTCCCTCCTCCCCCCATAAAAGTCCAAACTCCTGACACCCATCAATGGCCATCATGCTTCACAATTGGGACAAAACAAATAAACATGTTATAATTTATATTCTACAGAATGGTTCCACTAAGTCTTGTATTTATATCTACAAACAATAATGTACTTGCTCTTTATGAGTCATAGAGTTATTACAGCGTATTTGGCCTTCTGATGTTAAAAGTACAAACATATATAATTTGTTAGAATAAAGACATTAATAGATGCCATAAATTGTTTTATGTCCGATTACTTGGAAGTCAATGGGCTTCTTTGCTAGTCTTAATATTCTGTTTTATTGGCGTGTTATTTTGTGTTTGTTCTCAGTGGTTACAGTTTCCACAAAGTTTACATTCACCAGAAGGTTGCATATATATATATATATATATTCTCAAGGATTTTTACATTGGTGATTCCTTTTAACAGAAGTTCACATACATTTTTGCCATGTTTATCTCATACATTGAATTTGATAAATATATACATGTATCAAATGTTGAATGAGGGACACAGTCACTGTGGGGGATTTTTAGCTCCTTGTTAACACTCAAGAGGTAATATTTTCAGTCAGTGTGTCAGAAAGGTTATTTGAATGATTTCTAGCTTATGTTTGATGATGGGTCATTTGGGGTCAAAAACCAAGTCCCACAGCTGAAATAAGCTAAAACCTTGTTAACACTTTAGACTAGTGGTTACATTTTCAGCACGACTTCAAATCACATGCCCCTCACCTATGTGGGTTCGCATCCCGACAGGCATTACAATGTATTAATTTTGGAATTCTTTCAAAGGCATTATTTCAGGCACAAACACCTGAGTAGAACCACAATGTTCCAAAGTTACCTGGATAGCTTCCTCATACGAAAGAATCCAAAGTCCCTGTCAGGATTTGAACCCACAGAGGTGAGGGGGGCAAGTGGTTTGAAGTCAATGACCGTAACCACTTAGTCACTGCAGCCCCTTGCTTGTCATTTGCTGTATATTAAAAGTGTCAAGACTAAACTGCTGTATATTAAAAGTGTCAAGACTAAACTCTCTAGCAGTGTTTGTAGATTTCTTTTTAAAGCATACCTGCCCCCACTATATGGGGGCAGGGGTACTGAGATTTTAAACCATGTAGGTCCATCACACTGTTCTGCTGTCAGGCAATCTGCATGAAGACCGATAAGACAATGAATGTGTTAGCATCCATGGTAACATATGGAATATTGATACATTTCTTATTAAAGTTAAATGCATGATTTGCCAGTTTTTGCATAAAATTTTCCAACAATTGCAACAACAGATAAAGGGTGTTTTCCAGCTTGCTGCAGTAAGTAATTTGCTAGCATGCCATTGTCTTCTATTTCTTTCACAGGCAATTTAAAGCATCAGCACCACACTATCCCTTATGAACTTTTCAACTCTTGTATTAATGACCTATAGATTTTTTTCAACAGCATGTCTAGCTTCTTTAGATGCTGTAATGTTGTGAACCAATCAGTAAGAGAGAGACAGTCTAATGGTAACCAGTCTGGAAACATTCTACCCTCTAGTTCAACCTGAACTTTTGAACCCAGTCTATTTTGACCTTAGATTTCAGCCTTGACCCTGAATTGATGTGTTTTTTCCTCCCTTGTATATTAAGATATCTGTCACTTCTGTGTCTGGAGGAAAATGTGCCCATATAAAGTTTGTTGCAATATAGAAAAAAAAATAGGCCTCTTTGAATGCAAGAGAGCCTGCGATCCTAAAAATAATTCCCATTAAAAATGGAAATGAACTTTTGCCTGGTATGAATTAACAAAACGACGTTGAATGAAAAATAAAACTTTTTTGTAAACTAAAAAAAAGTCACCCTCGAGATTTTTCAGGATTTTACTCTAAAGTGTCTACTTTTCTTGTGAAAGCAAATTTTGATTTCTCTATGGAAAATCTCTGTTGTTTATTTTCCGTAGCCATTGCTGAAGTACTCTTCATTTGAAGATGAACGGGAGAAAGCACGTGTCATGTTTCTAAAATATACATGAGGTTCTTGGGGTCGTTTCATGATTATTTTACAAAGCTGGATCTACAAGATGTAGCGCTTCAGTTGCAATGCATGATGGAAAACTTTAAAAAATGAAAAATAAGCAACAAGAACGCCGAGTCACATGGATTAGATATAGAAATTGCACTTACTTTTAAGCTGAATAGAATCCTATGAACTTTATAAACGTCACGACAAATTCGCATTCTGAAGATTCCTTCATTTCCAGTTTCTATCCAGTTCCATAGATCCCACTTTTTGACTTCAAAAATCCTAAATGACATGAGTCATGACTCCTACACTTTTGATGATCCAGATTTTTTAAACTGATAATCCGTCTCATTATTAAAACATTCTTCAATTTGTGGAGTTACCTGGGTTAGCAAATGAAATATGTAAATGAAACACATCATAATTCAGCATGTTCCAAATCCATATATTCAAGAACGGCCCATCAATTTTAGTTGTCAACATCACAATGCTTATGGATTCCTGACGAAAAAAACTTTATTACGTCAACAACAATTGACGAAATATATGACGTAACAAAAATGCCTCGCGCTTTTTATCGATGATTCCAGTTGCGGCATTGACAGAGGGCGGTTAGGCATATGTAACCTCAAACAGATAATTTGAAGCGTTGAGATAAATTTGTCTTGATGTCATTTAAAATAATTTTTGTATCCAGATTTTGCAACTTAACTGTAAAAATTCCACTTTCAATTCATATGTTAATAATATAAAACTTTTGATAACATTTAAAAATAATTTTAAACACACTTTTTAAAAAATGACATGAATCCACAACAGTACAATACTTCTTCCATTAATTACATATAAAATTCGTTTTGATTTTATGTTTTTGAACTATTTTTTATATTTCTCAGAAATGGTTTCCCTACATATTTATCGTTATTCAAGACTTCTGTAAATCTTACTCTTTTAGCTACAAAATAAACAATACGTGGTGTTTGTTTTTACACTGAATAGTTTCAAATTTTAGGAAGGCTAAAATTATTGAGAACGTCACTCGGTGTTTCTCTTTGACTCGATCTACCCTTCTTATAAACAAAATAATTATAATATTATGTAACACTTTGTGTCTACAAAAAACCACTTAATGTCGCTTATTGAACACCCTTATTCAAACTTACTCTAATAATATCAAATCATTGTCTGTATTTCTGGACATTTTGTTGAATTGCGAGACGGAAAGTTAAATATGTATTTACGAGCTTAAAGTGTATAGGCCTACAACTAGAAAGCATGATATTATATTCTTATAATTTATATTTTCCTCGAACGCGAGTCTGTGTTCTCCCGTTTGCGACGGAGTTAGTTAAAGTAGACACTTTGGTAACAAGCAAACCAATGTTGAACGTATAGTGAATCAGTTTTCTTAATATTTTTTGTCAGATTTGCATGAAAATGTAGTACTTGTTGGCGGTTTCTTGTGAAAGTTGAAACCTACGGAAAGTTTTAGCGCACGAACATCGCACCCGAAATAAGAAGGGTTGCATATTTTTGTATCCCATCGAACCTGGACAATTTATTTATTTTTGAATAGACGTGATGCACACTAATGGACAAAATTCAGACAACTACAGATCTAGAATTATTTAAATTAAACATTAATTAACGAAGAACCATTTTTATAGTCTTCTAGCTAGTGTTCCCGCTCCCCTACGACGCGCTGTGGTATTCAAGATACGCGCTTGATTGAAAAGCTATATAATCAAATCACTTTCTTAAAAAATATGGAAAACGACATTATATCATGCTAACTTATTAAATCTTTGTGTGTTAGAATTTATAAACCTTACTGACATTTTCACTTCAAATGATTTTGATTATTTTAAATAATGGTTTGCTAGTAAAATTGCCTTTTTGACTCAAACTTTGTTGTCATTTTTCATTTTAATGAAAACATTTAGCTATTGATCAATAAGTGAATAAGAATATTTTTTTATTTTATAATTACCGAGTACATTTCACGCTAATTGTGAGACGAACCCTAAATGACGTCTATATGGGCGCCGCCATTTTGAAATGGACGTCACGTCAAGTTACAACGCAAGTCAACGGGAAAAAAATATAAATTTAGCATTTTGACAACATTCGTGACTTAATGAAAAAAATGAAAAACATGCCTAGAGATATTGACGTCAGGGTTAACATGACATTAATTTAAATGATTTTACTATTATATTAAATAAAAAATGGAATGTTCAAATTTGATGGGACAGACTATAGTGATTTGCACTTTGTGTTGTAATTGAATTTAAGGGAATGTTTTGTTGGGAGTGTTGATTTAGAAACTCTTTAATTTTAATTTGTTTGGTAATTTAAATTTCTTACACTCAAGAGCTGGTTAAGAGTCTGACATCTTTAGTCCGAACCAATATTCGACTTTTTCGTGATGGTTGAAAAGGAAGAATACAAAGAAATTACAAGTCGACTCCGGATACATATGAACAATATTTTAATCTATAATTCTTCGTTAATGTTCATGTAACACATTTTTACTGACAAACATCGAGCACAGTAATGTTTGTGTTTCATTTAGATATAATTTTATAATGATTTTTTTCTTTCATGAATCATTTTTAGCTCGACTATTCGAAGAATATGAGAGCTATTGTAGTCGCCCCGGCGTCGGCGTCAGCGTCCGCGTCGGCGTCTGCGTTGGTTAAAGTTTTTTGTAAAGTCAAATATCTCAATAATTACTTGAGATATTCAATTGAAACTTACAATACTTATTTATAGTAACACGGTACATCAGATTGACAAGTAAGATAACTCTGCCTACAATATTGACAGAATTATGCCCCTTTTTAACTTAGAAATTTTGGTTAAAGTTTTTTGTAAAGTCAAATATCTCAATAATTACTTGAGATATTCAATTGAAACTTACAATACTTATTTATAGTAACAAGGTACATCAGATTGACAAGTTAGATAACTCTGCCTACAATATTGACAGAATTATGCCCCTTTTTAACTTAGAAATTTTGGTTAAAGTTTTTTGTAAAGTCAAATATCTCAATTATTGCTTGAGATATTCAATTGAAACTTACAATACTTATTTATAGTAACAAGGTATATCAGATTGACAAGTTGGATAACTCTGCCTACAATATTGACAGAATTATGCCCCTTTGGAACTTAGAAATTTTGGTTAAAGTTTTTTTGTAAAGTCAAATATCTCAATTATTGCTTGAGATATTCAAATGAAATTTAAAATACTTTTTTATAGTAACAATGTACATCAGTTTGCAAGATTGCATAACTCTGTCGGCAAAATTTGAAGAATTATTTGCCCCTTTGAAACTTAGAAATTTTGGTTAAAGGTTAAAGGTCTTCAAAGATATTTACTTGAAACTTTACACATGCACTTAGGGTCATAATTGGAGGGTCATAATTGTATGTCACTGACCAAGTTCCATAACTCTATCTTGCATTAAGGCTGATTCATATCCCCTTTTCTACTTAGACTCTTGGTTAATGTTCACATGCAAGTTTTACATATCTCAATAACTATTAAAGATATTTATTTAAAACTTCACATATGCATTTAGGGTCATAATTGAAGGTCACTGACAAAGATCCCTAATTCTGTCTTGCATTTAGGCTGATTTTTCTCCCCTTTTTCAACTTAGAAATTCATGGTGAAGTTTTGCTTGTAAGCTGTTATCTCAATTGCTACTGAAGGGTTTGTGCCCTTTTTTGGGACAATTTTATGCATTCATAATAATAAAGCAGTGATTTACTTGATAAAACATCTTAATTAGAAGCCTATGTACCTTTTCTGTCAAATTTATGTATTCATAGGTAATTAGTATTATTATACTCAATAAAACAACCTTGTGACATTACCTTCCGAATAGTCAAGCCAATACTGTATAATTAGACTCTCTCTAAGGCCTATAACATGAGTTTATTAAAAAAAAATTAGACCTTTTGTGATGTTAAAAAATTTAACATTATCAAGGCTCTTTTACTATCAAGCACTTAGAATAGTCGAGCGTGCTGTCCTACTGACAGCTCTTGTTTGATGATGCAATAAGGTTATATTTTTAAAAAAAAAAAAACTTTTGAATTTAAATTCAGAGAAAAGTGTTTTTAGCTGCATGTGACACGCTGTATGACCAAAGTAGCACTGAATGTGGAATTGTTTACTATATAAGTAGCGCAATTATGTAAACAAAGTAGTACTAAGTCCTTTGACTTCCATTCAAGATACATTTAATTTTAAATCACTGTAACTGCTCTTAATTTATATAATTTATACGCAATGTTACGTAATGCAAAATATTTCGGTTATTGGCGAGTGAGTAATTTTTTGGTAACCAAAACAGAACCCCCGAAAAAAATTTTTTTTTTGAGAAAATGCAATAAAAAGCATTTCTTGGGTATTTAGTATAGTCCTTTAAAGATCAATAATTCTTTTTTTTTTTTTGCATTGAACAATTATGTCTATAATGATTGATTAAAGGTTATCTCGTGCCTCCATTTTAGGAATGTTTAGGAAGAGAAATGTGGAAAATAATGTTGTTATTTTTCTTTTGGAAAGTTTGATAATGTGAAAGAAAGAAAAGTCGCTTCCAGAGTTTATACAGTTTAGTGCAAGATTTTAGAAATTTAAAATTCTTATGTGTCACAGTGTGCAAAAATAAGTGACATTTAAGTTATAAATGTTGACTGAAAATGGCAAAAACATCCGGTGATTTAAACAGTCCTATATTTCTACTTTTCTCAAACACATTTCAAGATTTAAATTAAACCATGAGTTCAAAAATTGCACGCAATATTGTTGTAACTCAGTTTACATAAATTGCAAGTTAACACATTGTTTCCCTGATTGCCTGATAAGAATACAATGTATGAATGTCATTAGAAATGTCTTCTTCGCATTTGAAATGTTAAAGACACCTTTCACCTGACATAAACTGTCCTTTTTTTTTTCTCTTTGTGCCAGAGCTTGTATGTAAACGTATGTTAATGCAATGTACATTGACTATAACTTATTTAACATTCCACGCTATAGGTACGCCACATAATGAACATTAAAGGCCTCAACAGACGGTAGGATTTTGAAGTACAACACCAATTAAAACTAAGATGTACAGACAAATCTTAATGTGTGAAGGGTACTATTTCTTGATTTCGGAAACCTTATGTCAAGATGTAAGGGATAGGACATGTTCTATTTTGAAAATCTTGTCGTACCGATTTTTATAGACCTCCCACAATGACAAGTAACAGATAACCAAATTATCTCCTGATAATAGGTGTAATGAATGAAATTCCAGAACAATTAGGGCTAAAAGGTAAACATAGTAGTAAGATGGGGTAAAAATGATGTTGAAAAACTCTTCAGGAGACCCAGTGTGTTATGTTCGAATCCCAAATTATTCCGAAAATGATTATGTCACGGTATTGAATTGTTCTCTAATTCGGGGAGGGGAGGTAGTTTGTAGGCGACCAGATAGCTTAGTCAGCAGAGCCGCAGTACGGTATTCAGAGGGTCCTAGGTTTGAGTCTCGGTCAGGCTTCACATTAAAAAAAAAAAATATATATATATATATATATAATATATATATATTTTTCTTTTTAAATGGAGGTTTTCAATCATTACTCATGGCGAAAAAAGTATTTAGTGAGTAAAGTATGTAAAGGATCAATGTAAAGGGATCCTTTTTAGGGAAACCTCAGATGATTCTTACAGTGTAGAATTACCCATAGGAACTCTGGAACAGGACCGCATATTGCGGCGCATAAATCCGAATCCGTACCGGCTTTACATATTGTTTGTCCGACCTTTGAATATCCTTTCATATTATGCGAGCGGGTGGTCTTTAATTATCTAATCTCAATTAAATATAATCTGCTAATTTAAAAATCAGTCAAATATAAGGTATATTGAAAAAAGAAAAGGAGTGACATCCGCCATTTGCCGCAACGTTCGGCGTAAGTTACCCCCTTGATATGCTTGATTTTTGTTTTAATTTTTCTAGTAATGAATACGAGATGAGTGCCTAAAATATTTATCTAATGAATCATGTTTAAATATTCCTTTTTTTAGATAGACAAAATCAGTTGGACCATATTACTAAAGTGTCTGTTTTCTCCATTTTAACAAATCAATACACGAATACGCCCGTTATAATGCCGCCTATACATGTCAACTCGTGTACAAACAATAAACCGTTAACGTTATATCCGGACGATACCTGATAGTTGACAAAATAACGGGAATAAAATTCTGAAAAAAAATAGTAATCAATTGTAGCCAAAGGGGAAAAACTCATGCCGAAAACGTTGCGGCAAATGGCGGATGTCACTCCTTGTCTTTTTTTATAATACCGTAAAATTTGACCAATTTTAAAAGAGACAGATTGGGTTCAATTGATAATATATTTTTTGAGTCCATACACTCGGCTAATACTAAAAGATATTTAGATGTAGCAAAAACGTATTTAAAAACCGTTACAAGATCGAAAATATACGCCACAATCTGCGGTCCCGTTCTCGAGTTCCTATGGAATTACCGTCTGAATGCAAGTGTTGTATAGCTTTGAAAATTGTACATCTTATCTCTAATTAGTGCTGCACAGCTAAATCCTACCGTCTGTTGAGGCCTTAACAAGCATGGATATGCCTCTATACCTCGTGTGGTATTTCGGTTGTAAAAAAAAAACCTGTTTTGGCAGCCTGCCAAACCGAAACTATTTAGGATATAAATGCACTGTCTGGCTGACTGTCTGTCAGATAGGACTATGATGATGATATGATGGGTCAAACACAGACATTAGTAACTCTTCTTGTCTATGATTTATAGACATGGTTAAACAAAGTAGATATAGATAATCATTGAATAAATTACCGAATATGATTAATAAGCTTTTTATTGTTGGTTTGGACTTGAAATTCACTTTATTTTGTAAACTTATTTGTTGATTTTCCCCTACAGTACCATGTATCTTTTGTTGGAACTTTAGATATTAAGAGTTGGTCAACGAACAGTATCAGGGTTTTCATTATTAACAGATTGGTGATCCATATCATGGATTGAAATGCTGTTAAAATCGCTTGTATATTAATACCCATGAAAACCCTGCAGTATTGAACACTTAGAGAAGCAATGATGTGGACTGGCCTGGCTCTGCACTGGTGGTAAAGGCTAAAGGCTAGTTTTTTTCAGTTCAAGCTAAGTAAATGTTGAAATTTTTAATCGAGACTGCTCCAGACTACAACAATAGTGGTTGCTAATTATAAAATGTTCCATCATGCTGAAATGGATGAATAATTAATACACCATTTTACTTTTCCTCGATTCATATAAGAATATCGATCTGCCATTAAAACTGGCTGGTATGTAGCGTGCATAAAACAAAAAGAAAGAAAAAAGATTTGAGATCAGTGAGCAAGATTTAGTAGTGTTGTAAAGATGATTATAACATCAGCTGTTACCACAGTTTTAATATCTGTGTAAAAAAACCGGGATGTGATCATATGTCACCAGATGTCATTAGATATCTTCTGTATTTCATCATCACTCGTAACACTTGGTATGCCGTATAATATTGACAAACATCGTCAGATATATTCTGTATTTCATCACCACTACACTTGGTATGCCGTATAATATTGACAAACATCGTCAGATATATTCTGTATTTCATCATCAATTGTAACACTGTATGCCGTATAATATTGACAAACATCATCAGATATATTCTGTATTTCATCACCACTACACTTGGTATACGTAGTGATATTGACAAACTTTTACCTACTTTCAGCTGATATTCTGTAACCCCTCTATTACCATATTACCATATTTGCTATAATTAACGTAAGCTTGTTTGTTTTCAAATACGTAGGAAATTAACTTTCCTGAACGTTGAAGAGATTTCCTAACTTGAACAATAATGATTATGAATATATAGTACTATATATAGTGGTGTCATATATTTGTAATTGACATATGAAAACACTACATCACCAAGTACTATATAGTATCATAGATTATGTGGGTTTTTTTTGGTTGTTGTGAAGGAATTTAGTAGAGGACAAAACCATTGTTCAATAACAAGTCCTATGGTGATTAAAGACCAAATTTGTATGCAGCTGTTAAGCGGAACAAATGTAACTCGGTCAAGCAATTTATGGGCCCTTTGATTATATTACTTGTGTACATTTAATGTTTTTCAGTGTAGTTGTATAATTATGTACTTACAACCACTATAGTTAAGAAGATGATACTGTATGTTTCTGTAGGCAGTTAATTAAAATTGTTGCCGTTTTTGTTCTCTCCTCGTTTTACTAAGTGTTTATTATTTAAATGCTAATTCAGACTATGCTAGTGCGTTGTTAACCAAAATATTTATGCTGTTATACTTTATTTTGACCTTTTTAGTTTTTTTAAAGTACATTTATGTATTTTAATGAGTACTGTTCACCTTTAATTAGAATATAAATTATGGTGACATAATTATATTTTATGATTTATGATTTTAAAAGTATAAACCGATCAATTATGAATCAAGTCTTATTTTATTTTTAAAAGAACTTATAGAGACAGTTTCTTTCTTTGCTCTTATATTAATTAAGATCATGACTATGAAGGGCTTAGTAATAGAAATTCTGGTGTATAAAGCTGTGCGCCATTTAACTGAACGTAAGGAAGGTACATATAGAATCAGAAAGGAAAGTTTTGCTTTAAAAAAATACAAGAAAAAGAGTTGCGAGACTCTAAACATTAAATATTTCTCAAGGAATTTTACATGGCTAGTGGCTTAGTAACCTGGACATACTTTAGATTCTTTTTTGTGAGAAAGTTATCCAGCTAGCTGACGGAACATCCATGGTTCTACTCGGTTGCCTGTTTGTGCGAAAAGGGCACCTGAGGTCCTCCCCCACCAGTAATGCTAGAAGGTTGCCATATTATGACCTATACTGTGTTGGTGTGATGTAGAACTCAACCAAACAAAATAAAAAAATAACAAATGAAACCTCGACAGCACAATATAATGTATAAGTCTGAATGTAATTCTTCATTTGGTTTGGTTTATAATAATCAAGATATAACTTTACTTATGCAATGATAATTGAGCTACTATCATTTATATAAAGTATGCCAATTAGCATTGAATGTGAAAACATGCTGACATTTATCCATGTATTGAATGAACTTTGCTTTGATTTGGAATTGCCCATTTGTAAGCTGTAGGAAATTTCAATGTTGGGTCAAAATACTCATATTATATTATTCAGCCACTATTTTTTGAGTTCAGTCGGTGCTTCGATGTGCTAAACTGTCTTGCTTAGCATCCTATTTCTCATGGCATAAGATTCAGTCCTAATATCGCAGGTATCTTGCTGAAAATTAATGGGTTGATCACTTAAAGACTTATAGAAACTGGTCATAAAGGGTTTAGATAATTTAAACAGTATTCAATATGATTATAAACTGAGAGTAATTCTAATATTTCAGACCGGTGATGGTAACGGTGATTCTGTGAAAAGAAGTAAGAATGATGAAAATTCAACGGCAGAATCTTCATGGACGGGAGAGACCTGTTCATCACTCCGTGCAATGATGTCGGCATTCCAACCATGGTCCCCGGCTGTAACAAGTGCTATGAAGGAAGGAAAGATGTTGCCGGCTCCCCCAGCTATTATGAGAGAAGGGTAAGTTTCGATTCATTAGTATGTATACAATTCAGTGAAACTTGGTTAAAGCTTCAACTTTTTGGAACCATGACTTTTTGTATACTGTATCAGGGGTCCTAAATATGACTAAATTAAAGAACTAACATCTTATAAACAGCCTAAATGAGTGAACAAAACTGAATCAAAAACAAATTCACAACTAGTGGACAGATAGAATTGTGATACATTTTTTTTCTCCTAATTTTTAAGATCAAATTATAAGATGATAATTACAATTGATGGTTTATTAAGTAATAGAAAGAGCATCGAAACACAAGGCTATCTGATTTGTACAAGGGGGGCCAAGGAGTGGGTTAGCCCCCAAAGTTAGCCCTCTTAAAGTGTTTAATCTTAATTATATGATGGGCCTCTTATATCGGGCTGCAGGGTTTCAAATCCAGTAGTCTCTCAAATCATAATGTGTAAAGCAAGAAATTTCATTTAAGAAAGAAAATGTGGCTGCCATGAAGTTGAATCATTAAAGATGACTGATATCTTATAAAATGGCTTTTAAATGTAAGGAATATGTTACAGGTTTAATATTTCATTCGCAAATTAAGAAGCAAAATTTTTTTTAAATAGGTTGAATACCTTTGCTTACCATATAAGACCATGTCAATTGACAGTGTCCCTGTCAATTGACAGAAAATTTCAAGATCAATTATTGATTTTCTGAACCTACCGTAAGTGAAATGCACTGAAAAGCTAGTAGTAAAATAATGTACAAACATGGATAAAAAAGCCCTCGGGGCAACATTTTGTATTGATCTAAATTTACATTAGTCGGTGATCTTTAAAATGTCAACGAACGTTTTTTGAAGTGAAGTTTAAGGTCTATTTATAGATCAAAATGTTGTCATGTCATTGAATGTTGAAATAAATAAGTTAAGAATTAATGAACTGCTTTATGATAGGTTAATGTATCTATAAAAACCTTCAATCCAGGATTCGTGGGTTTGAGCCTCACTGCCGTGCCATAATCATGGTTCCTCATATGACACCTGAAACTGGATAGTTCTAGGAAGCCAACTTTAGAGTGGTTTAAATGGACTGCTTCACTGGCATTTTAAAGTGGTTCATGAATTTCAACTGAAAAATGTTTTTATAGGCCGGCACATGTCAGTTTCCAGCAATGGAGTGTTTTACTGAACAAATGAATACTATTTTATTTAGTTTAGACAGTGAAGAATGATGCTCTTCATTTTGCACTAGTTCTAACTTTACAAGTGCTCTGACCTAGTCTTGAGATCTCCATATAAATGTAAATGGCAACCTCCTACTCACTCATATGTTAAGACACTTTTAAAGACTCAGCTGAATATGTCTTTTCTTGCACAGATGTTTAACCTTTTATCACCCGTCAGCCATATTGTTTTTTATAGTGTAGATGTAAACTGATACTGTTTGAATGTTTGAATAAAAAACATGTTAGTTCTAGGGCAAAAAAGCAATTGCTATCTGATATAGATATAAAAGTACATGAAAAAAAGTGGTACCATCTTATACTATGAGATTGCTGTAAAGATTTGTATGAAAATTGATGCTTATGATTTGAGTTGAAAGTATTTTCGCAAAAAGAAAAACAGCAACAAATTCTTTAAGTTGTTTATAATTTCCATGCTTTAAGGTATTATTTATATCATGATTGTTGTGGTTACCCACTGCTGAATTTCTGAAGCAAACTTTTCCAAGTTCCATCTTATTGGTAGTTGTCAACATTCCTCAAGCCACTCCTACATAGCCCTAGCCTCTAAGTTCTGGCAATAGTGAATACTCAAGTCCTTGATGCATTGAGTATTGGAATAAATTTTTGATTTGGTATGATATTATTAAAATAAAATATGTTTACTATTGTCCTAATAGTACTTTTATTAATTTCATTTATTTTTTGTATTTCAGGCTTACAGGTACAGCGCCCTCCTACTTACATTCAGGTCCCCCAGTGCTACTACACCCTGACAAGGTTGTCCCCCACTCAGAATCAAGCAGGTATGTGGTATTTGTTAGCTGATTTTAGTAAAAAAAAAAATACTGGATACCAGGGTTTACTAAGGCAGCTGGGTCGTAAATACTCTATGAAGCTTGCTTACAGAAAGTCCAATGGTTCTACTTATTTGTTTTCTTACTGGTGTAATGGTTCTACTCACTTAAGTGTTGGTGTCTGAAGTAATAAAAGAAGTGCCACCTGAGATATCTCTCTACCAGGTGGTATATGACCATGACAATATAAAAATGGACACAAACCTGGATTTCATATAACTTGAGAAATATTATTTTGTCAATCATCTTCACTGTTCACTACTCAGTCAGTACTTGAAGTTTTCTCTATAAATGATAAAGGGTTTAACCGAGATTGAAAGTTGAAGGGTGGGATGGTAAGTGTTTCAACAAAAATTTCGTAACAATGAAAACAGCTGGTATATGCTTACCAGTAACTTAATATTTATTTCGTCCTTAAAGAATAAATTAATCCACTTCCATCTCAGTCAAGTGGAAGGAACATATTAAATGACAGTGTTTTTGTGTTGACAATAAGGGAAGCAAAAAAACAAAGTAGCAAAAGATTGCTGAAGGACGATTTTAATAGGTTATGTTTCCTGTTTTTCCAATTCCTTGTCGCTTTACAATTGTGGCTTGGTGATTATTGACCCAGACATTGTTCATTCTGTCTGTAGACTGTAGATCTTGAAATTATGTCTGTTGGTGACCAAATCTGTTGTATTTCTTGGCACTGGATTGAGGAAACAAACATTTTTATTTTTTGGTCTCAAGAGGACCGTTTTATCGCATCGGAACAAAACAAACAAAAAACGCAGCAAACCCTAAAAAGTTTAACAAAACCTATCTCATCAGCATCATTAGGGACGTCAAGTTGATCAAATATGTACACGCTTGCATTAAATTATGATCGGTATTCAGGAAACTAGGTCATGGAACCACAAAGCATGTCAGCCGTTTGCTTGCCAAATAATTTTACGTCTTGTTAAAAGTTGTACAACAGCGGAAAAGATTATATAACGTAGAGCTGGTATTTGTGTAAAATTTTCATGACAGAATGACGAAAGGGTTGTTTTTATGCCTGAATGTTTGTTTCCCAAATTTTAATATATCTCAAGTGGACTGCAACAAGACTTTTTCTATGGTGATCATGTTCGTTGGTTTGAGACACAAGTCAAGGGCAGTTTAGTGAGCGTTCAAGTGTTCATAATTATATCTGATCATGAAACTGATTCTAAAAATAATTCAGGTTGTTAGATATCCATGTTAGAAATATGTATGAACTTTTAAACAAGAAATGGTTGTTTAGCATATAATGTAAATTAATGTTTGCACTTCCCAATTCAAATTCTTTCATTTGATATAAACAGAGTTTTAAACATACTTTTTTCTCTCTTTAAAACACATGCTTCAATACTTGTAGTGAGCATGTTGCTAGCAATCTCATAAATTGAAAGTCACTTTTCGGCATCTGGTTAGGCTGGTGTGTTGTTTTTTTTTTCTTGTTGTTGAAAATTTTGAAAACTTTTAGGATAACATGATGTCTGTGGAAAATGGCAGAGTAATTGAATTCCCATCGATTTGCAGGGAGCATTCTTCACATACACTGGCATATTGCCGCAAACTTGCAGGCTATAATTGTACAAGAACCAGTAATTGGCAAAAAACAATTTCGGAGAAACTTCTTAAATCGTGAAGTTTCTGCGTCGCGGCTCTAGGGTCTTATAAATCCCGGAATACGTCGAGGAAAGAAAAAAATGCACTCCTCGTCTCCTAGGAAATGCATTGTGACGGATTCAGAAACTTTGAGATTCTATAATGGAAAATGTGATAGAATCAAGCGAAAATCCGTCTGAATTTCAAGAAGACGGGAAAGAAAAAAATTGCACCAGATTACTTTAGTCAAAATTGCAAACTAGAATATAGTAAGGTACCTTTTTTTGACTTATTTTAATACTTACAAAAGCAAGCAAAAGGTGATTTAATTATGGTTCCTGGGCATAAATGTATGCATGGAAAAGATTTTAATATTGTTGCATGATATTTAGGTGGTCAGTGTGTCTGCATTTCAGAAAAGTACTTTAAATTTAAATAAGTTGTTGAAGATATCATTGGACTTTAGCATTTGTAAAACTCAAACAATAAATTATGCATTAGAATAATAGAATTTTAAAACTTCCATTTGCTTGACCTTTCTTTTACACTGTGTATTATGTATTGGTATATTCAGACACATAATAGCCAGTTTACCTTTATGATTAATGATTGACAAGTCAGTGCAGGTCAAATACACAAAATAAACAATGTCCACACACCCAAATACAATTAACAATATGAATCTGTAATTGACAATAGTACTCGTATATGTCAAATTTATTCTTTTGGACAAAAATTTTTTTGTATCTTACTCCATATCATTGTTTTTCTCACAATTTGTATGAACATATGTTTTTAAAAAACACCACATCATTGTTGATATTGTACATGTTGGTTTCAGGGCATTAGCCTATTTCATCATAAAATATTTATTGCATTTTATTAAACCATAGTTCAGACACTTTCTTTTGCCTTTAGGGCAGAAATTAACAAGTCTTTTCACCTTCTTTTTTGAAGAGTTTTATCAGCAGATGTCATCAAGTGCTTATTTTATCTGTTTTGTGTGAATTACAGCAAATGAGATATTCGTACAAATGTCTGTATCAATATTAGTGGGCAATTAGTGTGCTAGACAGTGGCTTTACTTGATAGACAGAAATATGTCTGAGGTTGGGTTAATATTGGCCTGTATTATGATGGTTTGATAATTGCCCTGGGGAAAACAAACAGAATGCTTTATGCCAGTCAATTTGTACACAAGAATTTCTTAATTTCCCCAGAAATTTGGGATGTTTTTGTTGGTGTTTTATGTATAAACAATTTTTTTACTAGCAGATAAAACTGTGTATAATTTATTTATAACATTATTAGTTTTTTATCTCTGATACTGGGTTTTTGATGGTTTGGTTGATGAAGGATGAGTGTTGAAGTTTATGTCTGAATAATTTGTTTGTTGTTTTAAATGGTAGATAAATGAAAGACTTCAGATAGGGCAAAGCTGTCAGACATGTCTGAGTATCAAGGATCACTCTGTCTGTTCTTTCCACAATTTAGTGAATGTATAATTTGAAATATTTCACAAAAGTTTTTGTGTATGAGTATAACTGTATAATTATAGAAGGACTGTACATCACCATGTACAGACCTTGAAATGCATCTAAAATGTATCTTACATAGGATTATTAGATTATTTAAAATTGCAATAGATTTGGACCCCCCCCCCCCCACACACGCACACAAACACACTCACACACCTCTACCCCACCCCACCCCCTAACTAAGGCCCCGCGGTTACACGTTTAAAGTTTTAGCGGACTCGTTTCGATTTTCATTCGTAAACCTTTACAATATTTTTTACCGTTTAATAGAAATGACCATATTGTCTTACAAAATATCATAATCATTGCCTGTAATCATGGATTTTATCAACTCTAATTGGTTTATTCCAAAGTAAAAAACAGAAAATGGGTGTTTACAACATTCCACTTAGCATTACCGTGCAATAATCGCTCGTGACATTATTCATTTTTTTGTAAAGTTGATTTTCCTTTGGTCTTTCAAAAGAGCAAAATGGGGATACAATGCAGAAAATGTGTGCCGACCCAATCGTGATGAGCCCTGAACATTATCTTTTTGTACATGTAAAGAAAATAGAAAGTAAGTCATCATTTGGCGACTTAAATGCATGGTGTAGTATAGTACATAGAAGTACCACCGTTTAAATGGTATCTTTTCGGTTCTAATAACATTTGTGTAAACGTTTACAAAAAATTTTAAACGTGGGAGCCTTACCCCTAACACACATCACATTTAAATTGTTTTAGATATCAACAGAGTAGGTTCTGTACTTTCATATAATGTGGGTTTTCATGAATGGGTCTTTAGAGGTTGCAAACTATTCAAAGGTGAAGAAAAGGTGCTGTCTATAACAGTAATTCAGTCAACAGGGCATTTCAAATGAATGGTTTTGTTATGTAAATTAAATGCAAAACTGAAATATTTCATGAAAAAAATTCTAAAGCCCTGTTGGAGATGTACTTTAAGGGATTTAAAAAAAACAGTTTTATTGACCTGATTAAATACGGAGATGAGAAAAAACGAAAACTTGTGGAAAACTACAAACACGTTAATAATTGAAGAGAAGGATGCGAAATGAATTAAAGTTTAAATCTTTTTATTTCAGTAGATAATGATGAAAGTTTGATTTAAATGAGGTTTATTTTAATGACTGTTAAGTCGGTTTATTGGTGTTATGGTTATCGCCCCTATTTTAGGGCTCGAACCTACGACCCCTAAAAGTTGTGAGGTAGGTACAAGGAAAGTCGCCTTATTATGATCACAATAAGTCAAATTTATATCATCTTAGAATTATTATTTCATTCCAACAACATATTGCTTGAAACAGAATTTTTTTTTATTATAATAATTATTAATCTGTGACCTGCGGGGATTGAAAGTGATACTTCTGTTAACCGAAAGTGCTCATTTGAGTCCTTTGCCTATATTGCTATAAGGCCCCGTCTGCGCATCAATGCAATCTGGCTGTTGGAAGCTCTCAGTTTTTGTCGTTGATATTTTTTTATGGAAATAATATTGAATACCAGTAACTTGAAATAAACTGCTCCAAATTTAAAAGCAGGCGGGCAAATTCATTTTTAGATTGATAATTATCTATTGATTAATATCGTAATACTTTGGAATTCTGGGTGTTGAAGTTTAGATTACTTTGCACTATATTGCTTATTTTTGTTTCTCGGCTAAGAGGGAGGAATTTTCCCATGAACTGTTTCCATAGTTTTTACTTTGTACTGCAGGATTAGATTCATCATGAAACAGTTAAAACTTGGCAACTAGCTCATTGTGCATATTACCAACATAGTTTCCAGCATTATAAACACTCTAATAACTAACAATGGTTCCCAGTCTGTCATCAAACTCAAATTACGAATTACAGTTTTTCCGTACAACGGACGGACATAATCAAAATGAACCCCTCCTCTCTTCCCCACCCACAATACCGAAAGGTCAATGACCGATTCATTGTAAAGGTCAGGTCGATGGGTGGGGAGGGGGAGGTGTTATAATTATAGGAGTTTTATAATACAAGACCAAAAGATCATTAATGGCGAGTCGAGCATACCATTTTTGAAACCGAACTTTGAATGTGATGTTTACCAATAAAAATAGTTTTGCATCTTTGTAATTAATCTTTATGATCTTTTTGTATGATCAAGCTAGCGATTCATGGGTCATAAAAGGGGTTTGGGATGAGAGATGGTGAGTTTTTAGAAACGTGTTAATTATAAACTGAGTCAATAAATTTTAATGGAAAGTACTTTAAATGCCCTTGGTGTTGATGTTATGTACTTGTGGCAGGAGCTACCTGTCATGTTAATTAAACCAGTAATGTTTTTTATGCCCCCACTTTGGGGTTTGGGGACATAAAGATTTGCCATTGTTTGTATGTCATGTTTTTGTGCAGTTTGTCCATAAAGAGACCACCTTAATAAATATACATCAGGTTTGGGCTGATAAACATTGCACCTTATGTACCAAACATTTCTTCATTGTTGCTTCTACATTGATGCTCAGGTTCCGGTATAAAACATTTTCGCTGAAGCTGAAAATCTGAGTATTTATCTTATTCACAGATATTTATGTAAGAAAGATGTTATTTTTGCTTCCTTTATCAATTTTTTGCTGTGGCTTAAATGTTTCCAGGTGGGTTAAATTGGGTAAATTGAATATACGTAAAGCAGAGTAACTTGGTGCCTTCTTGCTGCCTGGCAGCTGGCAAATGAAATTGGATAGACCTTAAGGCAATTAATGTGATGAAATATCGTGTTTGTCTATTAAATCAGGCAAGATTATGTAGCAAGTTAAGGCAGGTACATAGTGTGCCAGATTCAGTGCTATCTGGCACTGGTACAATTACTCAGAAAAGCATGTTCCTGATATTTTTTTTGGATTTTGGCAATCTTATATCAAAGAGCTTGAAAAGTATGGAGTACAATAGAGGCCATTGTGCTATGTATAATCAGTGATTTTAGACAGTTTTGAATCATTTTTCAGTCACTGCCTTCTTAAATCTAAAGCATTTGCATAGAAACAATCTATATGTGATGTAATAGAGCACTTTAACTTCATTGGTGCATTCTCTAACTGAAGCACTTTAAAATTTGGTAAATAAGAAAATAACTTTAAAGTATGTGGACTTTTCAGGCCACTTCCTCTCATTTTTTCAAAGAAAAGAATCTCATTCATTATACGAGAAATTATGAAAATAGGCTTGCCACCACTAAAAGATGCTTCTTTTTGTCATTTATAGCAAAAATTTGGGTTTTTCTCTCGCTCTTATTTCAGTTACTGAGACAAGTGTCTTCTGTCAGCAGTTTGTTCACTGCATATGAACTGACTCTAATTAAAATGTCTTAAATTAAATTTGCTGATGTCACGTGTGTCCTGTTTGTATCATACCAGTGTAAATGCTCATGAAAATGCATGAAAAAATAGAAAATAAGCTCTTAAACCATACAACCTGCTCAGGTGCCAAACAAGTTGCTTGTGGCAATTGATGCCTGCCCATAATATAAACTACCGGTATGAACTGTTTCGCTGTTCAATCAGAATATATTTTGAAAATTAATGGTTTTTGTCTAGATTTTAAGATGGTCATGGGCAAGTGCTTTTCCATAACTTTTTAAGTTGGAAAACAAGATTTTCGATTTGGAAATTCCTTACAGATGAGCTTGGATGAGCTGTTAAACTTGACTTTTAGACTTTGATATAGTAAATATAAGTTGTATACACAATTTGGCTAAAGTTCTGACAAATACCATTCTATTTACTATCCAAATCTTCTGACACATTTGATTGATTTATAAAACATTTTTTTCTCTCTCCCTCTCTTCTCTCTTGTGAAAATAAACCTTTCAATCTCTTAAAAATTGCTATAAGACTCAGGAATTTCAATAATTCTTCTCTTTTTTTTTACTGATAGTTTTATGGTTATCCGCTATTGGCCTAAATATTGTAATAAACAAATTGGAAATATCTTAAAGCCTGCATGAATTCTGACATGTTGATAATGCCGGGGTTTATTTTTAAGGAGAAAGTACATTAATAACTACAAGTAATAAGGTCTTAAGATTATGTTTCCTGTGGAAAATGAAAAAAAAAACAACCCAGCACTTTTTTATAGTTTTTTAACAACATGCTGTAAAAATGCCGTGTGCAAAAAAACAAGTTGAAAAAAAAAATCTAACTGCTATAAAATGCGAATAGTGAATTTGATTTTTGGGATGGACTACTTAAGTTTTATTTGGCTCATTTATATTAGAAATTGGTTCTGTTTTAACCCGCTGTTTTTCAAAATTAGGCACAGTAAACAAGTAGTAATCTTTGAACTTTCTTAAAGGGACTTGACCTATGATCGAAGTTTACTCACAATGACGTAATAAAAGCAAATATCGAAATTCTTAGCCAGATTTGTACAAGGCTTTTATATTTGTACAATACCCCACATGTACAGACTCAATCAAACCGAGTCTGCAATTTTCATGTAATTTTGTTGTGATTAATGCTTCCGAGGGATCATACTTTTTCAAAAAAAAAAATTCAGTTTTGGGTCATTTTGTACAGTAAAAATGAGTATTCTTGAAAAAACAGAGTCAGGGAATCATCTGAAAATTTGCACACAAGTTATTGGTTCACACTTACGTCAAATGGTATACAAGTCTTAGAAAAATATTTCCATGAATCCCTGTCATGTTAAGAAAAATCTCAATGGAGGTACCGTCTATTCCTCCAACTAACTGGGGAGTGGGGGGGGGGACAAGAATCTTAAAAATCTTCCTAGTTCTGGTAAATTGATCAGTACTACATGCACATTATCTCTCAAGAGTAGAAGTAGGTCGGAAATTGATAAGCTGGAATGTCTAGCGAAGATTATTTTTGGCAGTATAAAAACATTCATTAGGCAAGACTTGTTATTTCAGTCTTTACAGACAGATCTGCCATAGAGCAGTGCTCTCTGGGAATAATCATAACAAACATCAATGTTGACATGATCTGATTGGTTGAATAGTTCTGATCAGACACTTATCATTATTGTTATAATGATAAATTTCAGACTTGCTGTCAAAAACATCCTAACAAAATCCCTTGAAGTTGTGTCCCAAAGTGTTTAGAAAAAATTCTGTGTAACAGTTATAGTACCTTGAAAATTCCGACATATATTATTCATGACTGCGATTTTTCTGGATAATATGTTGACAGTAGCATGCTGATAAAATCCAGAGTATGTCACAATATTTCGAAGCAATAACTTGTTTTGGGGGAAAACAAAAGAGTGGTCTTTTGGTAAAACTCTATTTTATTTGCTATTTTTATGACCAAATATGATCCGAGAGTGCGGGCAATAAGAATTATGGTATGGCGGCTTCAGAGCAGTCTCAAAATGACGTCCCGTTTGGTGTCTGGTGCCGATAATTCTCAGCGTAATATAAAACCTCTATAATCGCTGTTATTGATTGTGTTTTCTATACTAGTGTGGACTGGTCCAGTAACAGTTTTCCGTATTGAACATTCGGTCACAATTGAAGAAAGGGAGATAATCAGAGACAGAATTATTAGTCCAACAGACGTTTAATGGGAGAAGCTGCGTCAAAGAAAAAGTTATCAATTACCCGCTTTATAAAAGCGATTTTATGTAGTTTTAGGACATTTTAACTTGTCAGAGTTAGCAAGTTTTACTAGAAAAGAATTGAAAAATGAAAATTAACGAGGTTTGAATGGAAAAGAAGAAACAATTATTTTCACTTCAGATCGATGTCAATATATTTTGCTATTTATAACATACTGTACCTGTAAAGGTGTCAAGATTTATGTTCCTGAGAAAATGTACTGTATCATTTGCTTGGTTTTTAGAGCAGCTGCACTTTAAAGAACGATATGTTTTATCTAGCAATTAATCACTCGGAGACACCAATTGGATGTCAACGTGGTGAAATTGTATTCTCGATATATCGATTCTTTTTATTGGAAAAATGGCAGTAGACAAGACTATAATATGAGCTACTATCATTGTTTGTAATTGGTTCAGTGAGTCGTGACAGTTGTTCGTTTGAAACCGTAAAAATCCCTTTGATGTATTGAAATTCATCAATATTTATAAGTAACATACTGTAAAGGTGACATGTGTTTTTCACAATATAGGACAAAAAATTCATGAGATTTTAAATAGTTATCATCAGATTCTTAGATTCAAAATAATACAGGGCACAGTGTATAAAGAGTTAAGACATGTTTTAGGCATGGCCAGTTTAGGGCCCAGTATAAACAAATGCAAGCTTTGGGAGAGTTGTGCCTGGGTATTTATAACAATTTATAATGACCACACAGTCCTTTCCTTAGTTTATATATAGAAAACAAGGAAGATTTTAAAGCAAGTGAAAGAATGGTGTTACACCAGAGCAGTGCTCTGCACACCTCAAGAAGGGCCGAATAAAATCCTACTATGATGAATATAAATAATGCTCACTGAAGTAACAAAGGTTGTCAAGCGTGAATTTAGTACCTTAAGTCAATTCATGTATTAAGCCAATTACTATCTGATCATTATTTTAATGGCAATAGAAAGATATGAATATTGTTGGACGAAATTGCAATTATAAAAAATGTAAAATTTTAGTTTCAGTCTCTTTAATATTATATTTACAGGTATGAGCCTAATTACGCCCCCAACGTCTCGCTCGCCCCCGTTCAAAAGTGCAAAGGTGAAGATGATGATGAAGAAGAGGAAGAAGTAGAAAAGAAACGGGCACCAACTCCAGAGCCGGGCCCATCTAAATCTTACAGAGAATGGGACCTCTCGGAGAGTGACGATTCCTCGGGTGAAAGATCGTCACCTTCTCATGGTATGTGGCAATAAAGGGGGTTTAGTAAAAGCTGTAACAGTAAAAGTTTGGTAGTTCTTTGGGATACGTGTCATAAAACCCACGTTTCCTTCCTTGAGTGAGATATGAATTCAAGCAAAGAATATATTTATATATGACAAATAAATTTCAATTTTGTCGTCAGTGACTTTGTACTGAATATGTCTTTTGGGAATTGGGGGGAATATTCCAGTGGTTCAATAAGTGATGGTATGCTTCTCAGTAAAATATTTAATGGTAGTTAAGTAAAACAGAATTATTATTTGTACACAATTTGTAAACTCAAGGACAGATTTTTTCCACAAACTTGACAATAGGTAAAGATACCATGTTGTGAATGCGTTAAAAATAAGTGTTATCTAATGTAAATAAAGGTATTAGAGTGTAAACTTTTTAATCTATTTTTGTCCTATTTGCTATTGTGTAGCGAAATTTCATCTAATAAAATAGTAATAGTAATTATTCAAGTTTATATTACTAAAAGATAGTAATTATACAAGTTTATATTATAAACATGAAATATAATGAAATTTTTTTGGTCTTGTCAGGCGAGGAATCTCAGTTGTCACCAACCACAGAGAACCAGCGTGCTCTCGAAATTGAGTTAGAAATGATACGTCAAGCTCTCGACGGCAAAATCGGCGAGGAAAAGGAGGAGAAAGACCGGTTCTTACATGAGTTTTGTAAACTACGGGCGAAACATCAGGAATTATTAAACAGAAATATTCAAGCACGGAGAAATTTAAAGCAGGTTTGTCAACCTTTGTTTGTGACACCACCATGTGTAGAGAATTGATTTTTTCTACACTGAAACTATAATTATCATACATGTTAAAATGACTTTATAGTATAGGTGTTGAAAAAATTGTCGTGAGAAATTGAAAAGTCTTTTTTTGAGAGTGAATTTCCCTAGAATTTTTTTTATGCAACAAAGAAAAAGAAAGAAAGAAAAAAAATCTTTTTTTATGATTTGTTGTCATATGATGGCCACCTGGCACCCAGAAGATCAGATTCCATAGTTCTTGTGTTAAATTTGACCGATTTCAGAGGAATTTTATGATTTCAGATAAAATGTATGATTTGATTTCAGAGGATTTGTAATGTTTATCTATATCCACTTTTATCTATGTAAAAGCTCACTTTATGTCTGTTTTGTATCATCACAGAAGTCTGTAATGCAACATGTGCAGATTATGTCATATGCAGAAAATTGATTTTCTTCCCTGGAATCAACATGTCTTGCATTTATATTTTTTAATGTAGATGACGAAAAATTGTTGTTACAGCAAATTTTGTGGGTTTCACCAGTGTTTTGTCTACTATGAAACGGCCCATATTCTGCGTAAAAAAGAAATCATTGACAGGTTTGGGCTTTGGCAGAACCTTATTTATTTTGTTGCTTATATTTCTACTGAAATTTAAAAACTTCATTTTTATTCTTAGTCTCCTACTTAACCTGGCATTGAGGTTATAAAACTTAATTTTATGACCTCTGTCTCAAATTTCAGCCTTTTCATTGGTCAGTGTGCCTTTCCTGTTGGCTTCTGACCAATCAAATACCAGAGATTTGAGTTTGAGTTCAGAAAATTCCTTTATAACCTCTAACCCTGGTGTTTGATAAATTTCAGTGATTATTTAGATAGTGGTGATAGTAAAAGTTGTAATGTTCATGAATGATGAAGTTTTGATACTAAGTATAAGATTGTAATCTCTGTTCAATTCAGATATATGGTGTTTTAAAACAAGCCACATGACGTGTTTAAGCAGGAAGTTAGGTGCTTAAAGTTGTGATGTACCAACAGCAGAATTTTTCCTAGATTTAATGATAATTTCTAGCTAATATGCTACATGTGCTTGAAAACTAAATGACATGGAGGTTTGGAAATTGATATAGCGGTAGTCGCGTGCAGAGAGAAAATCACATGTACAATGTATTTGAAACACTCCCTTCAAGCACGTCTCCTAAGTTAGACTAGGATATATATAGTGTTACGTTTCCATGGGAACAAGAGAGTCAATTTTACTTAAATCAGATACATTTTTAAGGGCTAATTTTGTGATGATGCAAGAAATGTAATGTTTGTGTAAAGTGAAGCATTATTTATTCTTAAACAAGAAATTTAAAAATTGGCTTTCCTTAAATTTTCTACCTTTGATGTGATTTTCTCCTATACAAAGAATTTACTGCAGTTCAATATTTTTCTTCACTTTCCAAGAAAAATTAGCCTTTTTTTCATAACCCACTGGCCAATGGTAAACCTTTGGTAAAGTTTTCATAATATGGTCATTAACTTCAATGCTAACAGTGCTATACATTGGAACTTAATATGTGAATATACCTTGATGAGTTCTAGTACACCTATTTTCTGAGGAAAAGGTCAAAGGTCAAGGTCACTTGCACGTTAATTAGCAAAACATAAAAAAAAATGATCAGTTCACCATCGGGTATTGAGTAAAGTGGTGCCCACTGCTCCTTAGACAGCTGTTGTTATGTTTTGAAATTTACCCAGTGGCGGCATGGCAAAGTGGTCAACACTTCATAATAGTAAGATTTCTACTAGCCATATGGGTTTAAACCTTGTCAGGGTCAAGTCATTGTTTTCTCGAGCAAGAAACTACATTCATTGCTCAGTACTGATTTGTTCAGGAACAAATTTTAGAGTGTTTATGAGCATAATTATAACTTCCAGGGCAATTTGTATTTTACAGGAACTAGCCTATCTAAAAATAAATGATGTATTTTGCAGGAACTAGCCAATGCAAAGGCATCAACCAAGGAGAAACTTCAGGTGGTAAACGATAAGAACCATTCTATGGAGAAAGAGTTGAACAAATTAAGACGAGACTCGGAATCCAGACTGAAGGAAGTAAAAGATGACAACGCTAAACTGCTTAAAGACGTCGAAATACTTCAAAAACGGGACGATTTAGAGGTAAAATGTTAATGATTATTGTGCTGATTGTGGAAATTTGATTTTGCATGTAAGGGCTGAATTGAGCCAAGCTGGTACGCCTCTTCAAGTACCCTGACCATATCCAATGCAAGTCTGTTCCGTGTGGAAAGGGTTAAATATCTGTTAAGTTGTTTTAATATCAAATACTTAAATGATTTATTTGCAATTATAAATATTATACAGTTTTGTTCAACTTATAATTGAATTTTTTTCGGATATTTAGTCAGAATTTTTTATTTTTTTCAAAAGAATTCTCATAAATTGTTCTTAGTATCTTATTTTCACGTTGAATGAAATTCCTGCTTTTTCAAAATGTCTACCCAATTTCATTCATGGGAGGAATATTGGCCCCCTGCCAGCAAAACAAAATGCGTTATGAAAATATAATGGGATTCTGCCAGTTCCATAAACTATTAGACATACCATCATAAAAGGCCGTAAAGAATAATTAAACTGAATTTCAAATTGGACGTATTCTTACACAAATAATAGAATTGTACCTATAAAGAAGAAAGACGTTGTAAATCTGTCTTTTCTTAATACAAATAAACATCTTTAGACAGCTCCATATTATTTATTGCCTACAGAAAGCAATAATGCATGTTCAAGAAGAAAAGAAGGGGGAAAAAGTAGTTCTTGGGGAAAAAAATAGTTCCTATTATCAGAGACACAAACATGCCATAGATGGATGGACTGATGCATGTAACATTAAATTCTAGATTTACGACGCCGTAACATGGAATTGTTATGCGTGGTAATCAATAAGATGTCTCCGGTAGTTTTGAAGTGAATGATATCGTGGTAGGTTTGCATGACTCAAAATATAAATTGTCCGTTTGTACATCGATAACAAGTTTGGAACAGGAATTTCGCCTGAAATGATCTAATTAAGGCGAAATTTTACCGGAGGAAATATGTTGGAAGTTTTTTTTAGGTCAATGACGTGGTTTTTGCAGATTAGATTTTTCTGATGACATGCAAGTTGGAATTGTGATTAGATAAGAGAATTTTGCCTTTGCTGCTTTGAGCTTAGATGAATAGTCTGCTGAGAAATAGGGCGATGTTTTTAACGCATTCATCAGGCATCAATAAAGTTATAGTATCAAATTGATAGGTTGTGGTTGTATTCTTAAAGTTCTATTAGTACATTGTATGTCAAGTTGTAAAATAAGCCCCAGTAAAAAATAAAAATTGTAGCATGAACAAACAAAAAATGAACATGATAATTAGTCTTGAATTCCAAGAAAGGAGAAAAATGGCATAGTGTATATTAAAGAACTTTAAAAGTTTGGTATGTCTGTTTGGGGACGGCTTAAACATAGTTAGCTTTAATATATTATATAAACTACAGAATCAGTTTGAATTATGACCTTTCATGGCCAAATTTGTCTAAATTCAAGGAATTTCACCATAACTTTGCTTTTTAATTGCATAATTGTTTTTATATTTGGGCACAAAAATCATCTAGACAAAATTTTCAAATCTTGATATATTGCCTTTGCTCATGACCTTGACCTTTAAGTTGAAGTTTTGCACTCCATTACTTATTCCCCTTTTCCCACCTACTCCCATGTAATTTTGTTGGTTTATTGGGCATTCTGTGTTTTACATAATCATCTTGTTTATCTCCTCATTATAGAAAAAAAAACTTGTTGCTTTTCTAAATCAGGAATGCTGGTATTTTCCTCTTGGTAGGGACGTATTTCCAAGAATACCTAGCATGTTTAAATGATCATTAAAACTTCAATTGGGATTATTTTTGTCATCGACACATTTCAAGTAAAGGGAGAATATTATCCTTAATTAAATTCTGCGACAATAAATGTTAATGAAACTAGAGACATGAAATTTTCAGTTATCTATTTATGGCACAATATACACGCGCGGGAAAATTGACAGTTTTCTAATTTCACTGCCAGTTTATTGTTATACCTAGTGGGAATTCTTCCCCGAAACGTGTACAGCAATGATACCTTTATTAAGCAATAATTACTTTCATAATTAAACGCAATAAGAAGGTATTCTTAACACTATACAAGCTTGTATTATTTTTCTTCTTGGAAATTCAAGACTGGATAATAATGATCGTTTTCGTTTTTGTTGCAGTTGTTCGTAGTCTTTTAAGGGTTTTATTGGTGAATTCTTAGAATGTCTAATTAAGAAATGTGAACAGGCCATTAAATTCACTGATTATTTCGCGTCAAAAACATGTAATACTATGAAGTATAAAAGGTAATTGGACGTGTAAAATGCCCTGATGTAGGATCGTATTTGACGCTTTTGTCGTACATGTAGGAGTACAAATTATAAATTAATATCTTACATGCTATGTAACATGGTCGGAAGAACGTGAGCCGAGGCTTTTTTGTATCCAATGACGTAACTCTTTTCTCTCGATAAAAATGTTTACTGTCTTTTTAAGAAGCACAAGGTCACAGAATTGACTTTTATGTACAGAATATGGCTGAATCTTTGTTACGGCTGCATGTTTTGAGACAGGCAAACAAATTCTCAAAAAGTTAAAAAAAAGACAATTTCAGTGTTTCACCCAGAATGTTTTAACCAGTAACCCTGAAAAGTTTGAATTTCTAAAATGGACTTGTCCAACTTTGGAAACTGTCTATTATCAAGTTTAGGAATATCAAGATGAAAAAATGAAAGTTAGTCAGTCAACAGTATAGAGCCTGGTCAGAATGCATGGACGTGCAGGCTGGCCGGGATCTGTACTGGTGGCAAAAGCTAATCACTTCTCCAGCAGGGGTTACAACGCTTAAGGCATTGTATGACTATTTAGACAGTGGACTGTTTTACATATATATAATTTTTCTCTTGCTATTTTAATGGTCTAATGCAAGGCAATGTTTAAAATATATTCATGATATTCAATGACTAACTTATTGTATTTCATTATTCTGATTAAAAAAAACAAAACAGCAACAGATAAATGTCAAATTAATCATTTATATATGTATAAGTGAATATATTTTACTGTTTGATGAATTTGTTTGAAGTGAAATATCAAATATCCCCATTTTCATAGACCGGAAAGTTTTTTAAGGGAACAAAAACTATGACATTATTATATTGTCTTAATTAGGCTTATTTGTTCGGGTTATATTGTATAAGTCGGGACACTTTAAAGGTCATATGGCAACATTCCAGCTTAAGTGGTTGAGAAAGACCTCAGGTGCCCCTCCATGCTTTCATTTAGGTGTAGCGTGAATATTTTGGATCAAGTTCACAGTGACCAATCATTCAGGGCGATAAGCCTTACAATAAAAGGTTTGACACTCTGGATAGAACAGTTTGTTATGTATGAAAATTGCTGGTGTGACACTTGAAACAATAACCAATCATGCGAGAGAGATTATCAATGGATGAAAGAGATATATCAATGACCGATACGTGTATCAATGGACTTGAAATATAATCTGCGAGTCGGACCATTGTTCTATGTATTGAGGTAGATTTTGGAGATATAGTTTAGCATTGTAATTAGTATGGAAACCTTGAACAGTATTGTGATTTATGGTGTCGGATATCTTGATCTGTAATGCAGCATTCTTTTATAATATCCTAGTCAAAATATTCGTATTAGTCGGCAAAACAAAAGAGCAATGGTTTTTTTTTTGGCTTGCCTATACCAGAGCTATGAATGTTTGGTATATCTACTTGGCTTAGCGTATGGAATGGGGGGAAAAAAGACTTTGTCATTATATATAAAACAATCTGTGTACTGATTAATATTATAAGGTACTATTATTATAATGAGATTTTTTTGGGTGCATTATTGATTCAAAACCAATTTAATCAATATACTCTGAGGTTTATTGACCTTTTAGACTTCATTAGGTTTTGGGAATTCCACCAACATAGTTGGAATTTGTGGGGGGGGGGGCCTTCGTTGAAAATTCAAATCAGGAATTATAGAATTACTGAACACATAATATAAGAATAGCTGTTACCAAAAGCCTTTAAAAAAAAAAAAATTCAAAGAGTCAACAAGCACGCTTTCCTTTCCATAACTCGAAAAAACAAGAAAAAAAAACACAAAAAACATGCACACATACAAAATTTTTATGACATTAAATTAAACTTTAAAGTGTATTCTTTAAGGTTATTTTGATAGATTGGTTAAGATAACATCATAAATATCAGCCAGTGTCTCAGTATTTTTGTCATGCCCTAAGGTTATAGGTCATTGACTATATAATTATATAAAATTATACATTTCTATATATGTGTATATATATTTAGATACAAATGTAAATAACTAGAAATCAATGATGACCTTGTTTTACCAATGTTACATCATTCATGATGTATATCTAAATTGGTCTTGCGCCTTGTCTTCTGTTCTGACAGGTGCACTAATCAAGTGTGCCCCTGAGACAAGTGTATTAGGGTAGAATACTAACTGCACTTGATTTATGCTTGTAAAAATTTGTGAACTTATTAGCTATTAATGACAATTTTACATTATTACCCAATGATGTCACATCACTGTAAAAATGAAATAACTCAATATGAAAAAGTTAAGATTGTGGTTATACATTCGCAGACTGTCGATTGTACTAAAACAAATTAATTTCTACTGAAATGGGCTTAATTAGAAAATTGATGAGACATAAAATTACTTTGCACTAATTTTAGTACTTTGGGTTCAATGTGCGTCTGATTAACATGATTACACTGATACTAGTTTAGTTAATAATCAATATTTGTAAGAGATTAACCATCTGCATACTAGCGCCCTAAATTTATATAATTTATAGTCCCTCTAGGTTTGGTGCAAATGCTTTTATGTCTTTGTAGATTGTTGCGTCATTCTGGGTGTATGAAATTTGATGATAAAATCGGCTAAAAAATATGATAATAAATTTAACATTTTGAATGCACGAGACAATAAGGACTTGTCTATGACTCCTCCATTAGAGAGCTAGGCTGATACGGCAGATACAGAGCTAGGCAAAATACAGAGCTAGGACAATACAAAGCTAGGCCAATGCAAAGCCAATACAAAATCAGGCCTATACAGATCTAGGCCGATACAAAGCCAGGCCAATACAGAGCTTTTACCTTTCAGGGCTGCCTAAAAGTTTAATATTTTGATGTCGAAATCCTGTGCAAGCTTTATATGGTTTCATATTCAACGTAGACGACATTGTTATATAAACTTCACACATTGTAAATTAGAAAGTTAAAACAAATTGTAGGTTCTGGAATTTCATCTTGATTATTCTGTATTGATTCTTATCTTTTGGTTTTGGTTGTGAATTCCTGGTTTATTACTTCCCTCAATGGATTTAACTAGGAACTGGTTTCATCAAGTTCATCACAGTTTCATAAAATTCATAAGAAGACAGTCTCGTAAATTTTAATTATTTAAATTTACTGAGTTTTGATTTGTGTTTATTGAGCCTTTGATCATTGAGATATTATGTTAAAGAATAATCAAGAGCCCCCCACACCCCCAGGTGAATTCCAATGTTTTATGGGTAAATGTGTAATCATTTCATCATTCTGTAGAAAAAAAATTCATTTCTGAGATAGTGCTTGAAAATTGTGTTCTTCCATATTATGTCATGAGAATAAAGGCTTGTAGAATTTTATGATAAAAATGTTTAATAGATCTGTCAGAAGAAACTTAGTTTACAATGATTTATGGTTTTATTTTTAGTCCTTTGAAGATGTTTTCTTGGGGTTTGGGGGGGGGGGGATAATACATTGGAATCAAGTGGGATTTTACATGCATCTTCCCTCAGACTCTTTAATTTGTTGAAATCTGAATTTCATAGGGGGAAAAAAAGCGAACTTGAAAGAAACTAGATTATTTTCTATTCTATCTTCTTCCATTTGATTAGCTGGTTTCCATGGTTATTCCAATAAAAAGCGTTTTCAAAATTTTAATGAAATTGTTGGCATTCGTCCCATTGTTAAGATACTTTACATTTCTAGAATATTTTTAAGGCGCTTGAAAAGTGGAAATAATTCAGATATATGCTGTATATATTTATATCTATAAGAAAGAAAAAGCTCTTTGTGTTAAACTTTTATATTTAGATATTGTAATTGGAGTTTTGACAAGTTACAGTAGTTGAGGTTAATAAGTAAAACAGTATTAACAGAAAGCAGTGTTTTCATATGATTTATTGCAGCAAGAGGGAAGCAATGTGAGTGAGAAGTTAAGTGAGAGGCATGAAAACTTGAGTAAGTGAGAGGCATGAAAAGTTGAGTAAGTGAGAAAGTTAAATATGTAAGTGAGAAGAAATCAGTAAGTAAGAAGTCAGATAAGTGAGAGGCAGTAAGTGAGAAAGGTACAAAGTGAGAGAAGTTAAATAAGTGAGAAGTTTTGTAAGTGAGAAGCAATAAGCAGGACACCATATATTAGAATGCAATTAGTGAGAAGAAATAAGTTAGATGCAAAATGTGAGAAATTAATTAAGTAAGAGGCAATAAGAGAAATGTTAAATAAATGAGAAACAATAAATGAGAAGTAAAATAAGTGAGAAGACCATTATAAACAGGGTTTGTCTTTTATTTGAATATTGGAAGCATTGCACATTAATTTTCTGCCATTGTTGCAGGGGTTTGGGGAATGGGCTGTTGGGCATTGTGTCCACTTGAACATTGTCCCAAGTTGCCCTTGTTTAATTGGAGGCTTGTGCAGTGCTTTTCTTGCATACATAATTATAATATTGATAATTCACATATTTCAATGCCGGCATGATGTATAAGTGAAGGACTGGAGAGAAAAAAAGAGAAAGAGAGATTGTGGGAGACTGATAGAAGATAAGGTGTAATTTAAAAGTAATTTATAATATCAATGTATGAAATGAATGCTTATAATGAATTTTTATTATCTGATCAAGGTAAACACAGGTATTTTTAGTCTGAGGTGTACCAGCTGAACTAAATAACCAGGCTTTGATATCAGAGACAGTTATTTACTAAATGTCTGTGCCCCAAAATCTAGCTAAGCTGTATAGGATTTAAGGGATAATAATAGATTATCTGCCTGGTGTACATAGTTTTTACTTGAACAGGCCTTTTTTCTTTCCCTTGTCTCTGTTGTTTGTCTGATGTTCAATGAGTCATTTACTTTTGGCAAGAAAAACTGTGTTTATATTTACATATAAAAGCCATCTGAAGCCAGAATTCTGTAATAATTTCTCCCCAGCGCACTTGACATCGGTTTAACTTATTGTGCTCTGGCGGCATGCAAATTTGCATGGAGGGAAGAAGAAATAAAAAACAACCCAGCTAATACATTTTCTTGTCGAACTGCTGCTGTCTCCTGGTTTGATTTACTGGGAGAGTTGTTTATGCCCGAATGAATGTTTATTTCTTAGAAATGTTCTCCTGAAAATAGATGCTTTTTACGTTATGCCTGGTTTTATTAGAAGACATTTTAAGAGATTTATCATTTTAGGTCTAATATTTCCATGCAGTATCAAAGGAGATTAGTGGTAAAAACTTTGGTTTCCTTTGGGATCATCAAAGGAGCGAGAGAATAATTATGTGGGTGGGTGGGTGGATTTTTTTGTGCATTTTTTTTTCTCTCTCAGAAAGTTTAACATTGCTATAAAGAGTATAAAAAAAAAATATGGAAAACTTGAGTTTTGATCTATTTATGCAGGTGGTATGGTTACAACTTCATAATATCCATGACATAAAAAATCTCTATATATTATTATGTTTAGTACAAGACTTGTATTGAATGTAATGAATGTTTTCTCAGATTTATACTCCAAACACTTGATTTGTTAAGTTCAAACGCTTGATTTGTTAAGTTGAAACACTTGATTTGTTTTACTCAAAACACTCGATTTGTTGCTTTAAGCACTCGATTTATTTGCATTAGTTACTTGATTTGTTTCCTTTAAACACTTGATTTGTTTTACTCAAAACACTCGATTTGTTGCTTTAAACACTCGATTTATTTGCATCAGTTACTCGATTTGTTTTGTTTCAAACACTTTATTTGTTTTACTCAAAATACTCGATTTGTTGCTTTAAACACTCTATTTGTTTGCATCAAACACTTAATATGTTTGCTCCAGTTACTCGATTTGTATGCTTTAAACACTGTTTTGTGTGCATCAGTTACACAATTGCTTCACAAAAGTCTCGATTTGCCTAGATTTGTACATGTTTAGTTTATTTGTCCTTGAAAACTGGTCGGAACCACTCTAACATGATTAATGAAGTGAAGTAAACATTTTGATCCATCATTTCTGTATTGTTTCATGATGATGAGGTATAAATATGTTTGCACTGAAAACACTGACAAACAGTTACATTGGTTAATCAGTTCCTATCAGGAGATTCTTGATTGTTAAATCAGGCATTGTTCTCTTTAGATGCACTGGTAGCTGATGTAATTATTGTAGGGCCTGTATGGGAAATTTGTTGTTAGCCATATCCTTTCGATGGCCTTGCATAAAAAACGTTTTTTTAACGGTTAAGTGGCACCTTTGGCTTCCATAGATTCTATATTTGGATGTGGCCGCAGCATTGAAGCATAAACATGGCATAATAATAATGTTTGAACAATTGTTTGCCACTCTGAAGGTACTGGATGTTAAGGAGGGGAGTCCAATGGCCGAGTGATGAAAGTTGTTGACTTCTAACCAGTTGCCCCTTAACAGTTGGGTTTGAATCCCAACAAGGACTTTTTATTTTCCCTCATGTGAGGAAGCTATCAAGCTAGCTTGCAAAACAACAAAAAATGGCAAATATTTGAAGCAGAACCGGTTCGATTTACAAAATCAGAAGAACACTATTGACTAGATAATTATAACAGTAAACATTTGGCTTTTGTGCATAATTGACCAAAGCCGTTGTTGTTAGTGTACGAAAGTATCTAGGTGGGTTTTTTCATAGCAACAGATGGTATGTGTCGGCCACCACATTGTTCTCATCAAAAACTGAAGGAAAAATATCTTGTTGTATCTATTTATTATATATAAATATTTACGAAGTAATTAACTTGATCAATATAAAGATTTGATGTGTGGTCCCGATATAGGTAAAAACAAATGTTATCTTTTAATGAAAGAGAAAATACATGTTGGACCACCATGTGGTCGTAACTTTAATATTGTATCTGATTTGAGACAATATAAATTTCATGGTGAGAAATTAGTGACTTGTTTGCTTTTGCTTATGGCATGTCTTTAAGCCCTGAATAGTATCCTCTAAGGCCACTTTATAGATAGAATTAATGAGTTGTATAAAAAAAAGTAAGGGAAAAAATGAGTTTTTAAAATCCCTATATGCCCTCTGATAAAAGAAAAGTAAACAGTAAATTTTTCGGAACATTTTCTAGAATTGTTTATCATTTGACCTTGAAAGTCCTTTATTATATGTGAAAGAACGGTACTGTTGTATTCCGAATCAAGTTATTTAACACAAGTTTACATTACTTGTTTTCTTTTATTTCAGATGGGCAAGTTAATACAGATAAATCAGGAACTTCAAACCAGGCTTCAGCACTACGAGATGGCGTTTGAACAAATACGTCTGGAGAATATTATAATGCAGGACAAGCTGCTACAAATGGGCATTAACGTGCTCGATCTTGTGAAAGCAAACTGTAACGGCAGTCTAAAAATGATCAGGTCACCGTCGGGGTCTCCGCCCCAACGATCTACACCGCAGCGCTCTCCGACGGAACACACGTCTTCGATTCTTGGCGCATATCCAATGCTTCCCCCGCCAGTGTTGCTGCAGTCGCATGCAGAGCGGTTTATTAAAAAAGAGCGGGATGGTTGCACTTGAGACGCTTTTTCTTTTTTTTTTCAAAAATGCCATATTGTGAATTTCGGAGTAGAATCATCCTAGGATTTACAAATTGGAATTTCATCATTTGGAGTTAGCCTGTTTTTAGCTAGTTATATTTCTTTTTCTTTCTAATCCTGTGATGTTCAAATGATTTTAGATTAATAGTTTGTTGTTACGATGTGTTACATTTGTTAAAGTAAATAGAAGTTTTATTTGAATATACGAAAAATAGGCGATGGAATTATCGTGGTATAGACCCATGTGATATGACTTGAGGCGAAAGAATTACAAATCAAACTGCACAAAATGTGCAATATATGTTGGACGTTTTAATAAAAACACAAACGGAAGGAGTTACTGTGACGGAAACATGTTTGTACTTCATGTCTGTGAACATTGACCAATTTTGAAAGCATCGTGTTTTTGTTAGCAGCTCTAAAGTTGGGGCAACAAAACGTCTGTTTGTTGTTGTGTTGTAAGGAATTACAAAGCAAGTGGTAACTGCACAAGTCGCAATTTGTGGATAAAGAACCTCGCGTGGTAGAAAATGTTTGAAACATGCATAGTTAACAAATTGTATGAATAAGACATTCTCAAAGGATAAAAAAAGTTAATTGGAATGTATCGTTTATCTGAAGAAAAAGCGTATGAATGATTAGATGGACATACTGTATTAAATGTGGTTAAACCACTACGAAAAGATGTAAACACTGTATTGGGCATGACGGAAAATGTTACGGAATAACTTTTGTGCAATTAAGTAACACGGCATTGTTATATGGTGATGCTGAAACTGTATAAGTTAAACAAAAGCTATGATGAAGAGCGAATCAATGAAGGGAAACGAAATTTTAGCATATGTAAGACAGCATGTTACAGCTTACTGCTGTATGGTACTGCATTCTGTAGTATGTTCCAGCTTACATCTGGAATACAATTTTTTATATATATATCTGGCATACAGGCATATAAGTGTGTGTACAATAGTAGGCTAAAAGGCATTATGATGTGTATAAAAAATACCTTGGTCTCATTCACCAGTGCTTGCAGTACTTTGTTTTTTCATAAAATTAAAAACACTGGAACATTATTGTAATTTTGTCAGTAACATAAAAATCATTATTTTTGTTAGTGAGTTTTGAAGTTAATGACATATACATGAATATAAACAGGGTGTTTTATTGTTTTTTTTTTCTTAAATCACAAATTCTGTGACGAAAATGGCAAACATTTTTTTACTTAGAATAAATACACCTGTGGCTTTAAAAAAAAAGTAACAACAATGGCTTAATTAAGTAAAAGTGAGCCAACAACATACTATATTACCCGTATTCTGAACAAATCTGTAAACTAAAAGGTTAATTACATGTACCATCACCTTAGTGCAGTAAGGGGTTAACTCCATATATAATTTAATAGAAATTAATCACTTTACGTCACTTACGTGATGATGCATTTATATCTTACGTGGACCGAAATAGAAATTACGAGGGAATAGAGATATTTGAATACAACTCGTGTTCCAGGGGAAAATGAAACAAAATAATAACAGTTTTTTTAAAGATGTAAAAAAATACGAAAATTAGAAAGAGGCTTTTTATGAGACACGATTTTCTTTTTTATAGTAAAGGTATCAGAGGTGTATTTATCTAACGTAATAAAAATGATTTTTTTAGAGAAGAAATTAAAGCATTTTACCGCAAATACCTCAAGCCCTATCTTGGTTGTTCATTGTGGAATATATTTGATTTTTTTTTTTTTTTTTTTGTTCTTTCTTTTTTTTTGACATGTTTGCAATATTCTGTTATGTTCTGTTTACTTTTCCTTTTCTTTTCTTTTCTTTATTTGAAATAGGCATTGTTTAAAAAGAAATTTATAAAGATTTCTGCAAGTTTTTTTATTATTTATTTATTATCAAAACAAAAAACAATAAAAACAGAAATCTATATCATGTGAAATGAAACAGAGATTTTACTTTGGGTATGATATCAAATTTTACTATGATATAGCATATTTTTAAGAGTGTTAACACAAATTTATAGGACAGAAAAAGATAAAAGGGGATGTAAGAATATAGCCTGTTTTATTAGAGAACAAATTTTATGTGTTGATGAACATGGGATTCCTGGAATTTGATTCCATTGCAGTTAAACTGTTTGTAAACATTGTTAATGTGTTTTTAATTGCAAAAAAAGCACAACAAATTATTGCTGTTAATTTAAATCCTCTTAGAATGATTCCCGGTAAAAGAAATTCTAAGTGTCATATTTTTTATTTTATTTCTTGGAAGCAGACTGTACATAGGGCATTTTGTCAGTTTGTTTTTACAGAGATACTTTTTTTATGTGGGCATATCAGTTTGTCATGGTTCTAGGGTTATAATTTTGAATTTTGAAGACCAGTCTGTGGTTGCAGTGTTTTTATTGGTTCATTCTTAGCTTTGCTGTCGGAAGCAGCCAATCAAATACTTGCATTGTAGACTGGTTCTCAAAAATTAAGTTAAAACCTTAAAATCGGTATGTAGATCATTAGAACCCTTCTCTTAAAGATTGGGACTTGAAATTTAATTGTAAATTATATGGTTTCATAGTTAGTTACAATTTGTCGTTGTTGTCATTTGAGAAGGATAATTTACCTTTTGTATAAGATACACATTACATACTTTGTTGCAATTTTAAGTTTATAAAGCTATACATGTATATCCTGATGTCTATAGTTTACAAACTGATTGATAATTGATTGAATTTTGAAGAAAAAAATACGTAAAAAAAAATAAATCCAAAATTCTTGTTAAAAAACACATTTCCATTAGAGCATATGGCAAATATGTGATAAATATGTTACTATGGAAACAACATACTTTATTGATTACATATTTTATAAAAAATATTTTATTTGATATAGCTTTATATCCTTTCAGTTAATAAATGCCTAAAAACTTTAATCAAAAGTACAGTACTTATTGCAATTAGTGCTTCAGGACATATTGAAAATGTCTGATTGCCTACAGTACACTTCAATCAAGTCCTAATCTTTAAAGGGAGGGAACTGATAAAAAGATCTACATATGCTTTGATATAAAACTTTTTGAATTGCGAATTGTTTTCTATATATTTAGAAATATTTGTGTTTTACATTGTTAGCTCATTTTTTTTGTTGAATAATTTTGAATAATTCTGAACACTAGAAGAGTGGAGTTAAAAGAATCTTGAATAAAGAAAAATGAGAGAGAAAAATTGTGAGAGAAAAAAGACAACGTTTTACATACCATTTTTTTTTCTTTTTACGTACATTTGTGCAGGTCACATGATGTTTTGGATGATTTTCCTGTTTCAAGGATAAAATGAGCTGTGTCACGACAAAACCAACGTAATGCAATTGCGACCAGCATGGATCCAGACCAGCCTGCGCATCTGCGCAGTCTGATCAGGATCCATGCTGTTCGCTTACCGACTATTACAAGTTGAGAAACTGATGGCGAACAGCATGGATCCTGATTAGACTGTGCGGATGCGCAGGTTGGTCTGGATCCATGCTGGTCGCAAATGCACTATGTTGGTTTTGTCGTGACACCGCTCAAATACAGTTTACTTGTTATTTTATAGAACATTAAAAAAAGAGAAATACAAAGTGTTTTTACAAGGGGTTATATACCATTTATATAAAATGCTTGTTTGGCTTCAATTTCTTTGAAGATTTTTTGCTATTAATTTCTTTTTCCAAAGTTTTGATTTTACAAAAATTCTATATGATAAAACAGTTCAATGTAAGTTAAAATTGTTAATAATTTGGTTAAATAAATTGTATTTGAAAGATTTAAAACATTGATTTGACATCTTTGATGATTATATGGCAGTAATGAAATTTGTTTTTCAATAATGGACGATTTATATAATATTTATTCAAACTTTAGCTTTAGGTAAAGGGCATTGAGCATTTGAAAAAATCCATATTGTTCTGCTTTGAATATTTGGTGCCTATTTTTTTAATTGCTTTAAAGTCAGGACAAAAAAAAGAAGAATTTTTAAGAAATATTTAAATGTGCTTCCACATTATAAAAAAAGCATAAAAAATAATTATGTTATTTTTGGAGCATTGAAACAGTTTCCTTTAAGCATAAATATATAATATTTTATATATATTAAAACTTTGTATTTTATTTCTTTTCTTTTTTCCTATGAGAAAACTTGGCCAGTACGGTGTTAGATAATATACTATATATGTTGTGATTGATGTACATTCATCTAGGTGTCATTTGTTATTTTAGAGAGTAAAATAAAAAAAACGCATCATTTTTAAAAACATTTTTCAAAAAAAAAAAGGCTTCTTCATCTATTTAGCATTGTTGCACCAGACTTTCATTCTCACTGCATTTTTTGTCTCATCTTCGCACTTAGACCTGTTGTTGTATGGTAAATATTTACTTTAAAGGCCCATCGTGAACATCTTCTTTTTTTTTCATCAATTTTGTGTCAACTCTTATTATGTTGATGAAAAGTTTACTCTTGAAATTGTCAAAATATAAACTGATTAATATTGAATTTAAAACATGTTTATTAATTTTTTTTTCAAAATATCTATATATATTTTTTTGATGGGTAGGGAATGTGTTTTAATAGGGGTTTAACATTCAAATAAATGCCATATTTTATCCGTGTTTGGCGTTCTTTTTTGGCCAACATTTTTACACATATCTATTCCATTGTTGAAAATTATTTGAGAAAAAGTTTGTCATGATGGGCCTTTAACCCTGCTGTGAAAATTATCTGTTGACAAAATTTTCAATGCATTTGATGTATTACATGGCGATGTAGTGGTGTTGATGTAAACAGTTTATCTCTTGACAAATATGTTCATTGCATTTCTTTTTATTTACGTTCACTGGCGTCATTTAGATACATACTAAGACATTTGTAGTTTTTGAATATGATGTTCCGAATTTTAAAGCTGACCGAAAAAGACAACAACACTGTACGGCTTTTTTAAAAGAAGTTTGAAAGAGATCTTGGGTAGAAAGGAATCTTCTCAATTGGAATCCATATTTGTCAGAAATAAATGATACAATTTTGTTAGGGGTGGAGCTGGGGGGAGGGGAGAGAATTGAGGTCAGATTTTTTTTTTTGTAATATTGTTTCAAAATATTGTTTGAATTTTTATAGTTATATTAAATTTTTCACTTCTATGGAAAAAAGAGCAAGATTTTTTTTTGTTATTTGAAATATGTACCTTTGTAAAAAGAAAAGTTGTTGAATTATACTTTATTTTATTATATTAATAAGAAAGTTGTATTTAACATTCAATTCAAAAGTTGTGTTGAAAATAATTTAAAAAAAAGTTTTTGGCATAAAAAGTGCTTACAGAATGATTTTAGTTGAGTCATTGTAGAATATGATTCAAATTGGAATGGTTCTAAATTGCTATAACTATTATTTATTAATTTAATATACAGTGGTATAGTGTTAAAAGGCAAATGTATAAGTTTAAAAAAAAACACCAAAAACTTTGAAATATTAAGAAAATATTTGAGGGATTAGTAATTACTGGAATGAGAAACTTATTGTTAGTAAGTTGAATTGTTTTCATTGAGGTACATGAATCAAGCATTGTTAGATATTAATCAAGGACACCTATGTCAGACTCTCTCGATGTTTTAAGTGCCAGTCATTTTAAATAATTACAAAAGTAAATCAGTCTTTAACAGGGCTTTCATAAGTTTTTTCAAACTCAAGTTTCAATTCCAAATATATTTGATGTTGAAAATTGGCCTCAGATTTAAAAAAAAAAAGGGAGTATTGGGTCGGAAACTGTTGAGAGTAAGGATTAACTGTGGAATTATTGAAGCCCTGTTTTGTTGTTATAGTTGTATCAGTAAAATATTTAAACTGTTATAAAATGTTGTCAACCTCATAAAAGAAATCATAAAATGATGACGTCAGAGTTTCATCAAGCAGGTTATTTAGAATATTATTAAAAAAATATTTCTTTGTATTTCATTGAAAATAAAAAAAAAACATTTGAAAAAAGTTGTTGTAGTTCGTTTCTTATTTGTATTATATGATTATAAACAATAAGATTTGTGTCTTGGTTATGATCAGATGTGTCTAGAAAGGCAGCAGAGGGTGGAGTTGTTTACTCGTCTGTCTCTGACCCCAGGACCGTGTGTTCAAACCCTACTTTGTTAAATGATATCTTTGACAAGTTCATACATTGAAAAACTTGGTCCTCAATACTGGTTAATTCTCCAGGAAGCAGACTCTAAAGAGTGGTGAAAAAAGCTACATGCCTTCTTAAATAAAACATGTTTACACTAAGAACAGAATTCAAAAACTTACTTTTCTAGTTACAATTTTGTTTTTGTCGTCACTGGTGTAAAATGTTTCAAAATAGCTTAAGCTCACATGAGCATGAATAGTTTCAGCTCACCTGAGCACGTAAGAAGGTGAGCTTTTAGGATTTTGGGTTTGTTAAGAATCAAAAGGTCATAGTCGTCAAGCAATGTTAGAATGTTCCTTGGACAAGTTCTAACATAAATCAGCTGCGGTAAAAAAAAAACTAGGTCAAATCAAAGAAAAACTTTACTGACACTATATGTATCACGTGTTTGATAAAATCTTCATCAATTTAGCTTGTCATAATTTTTTTCTTAAAGATTAACATCTTGGACAAGTTGGTATCGGGGTCATCTTGGCTCAAAATCTGGGTCACCACGTCACATCAAAGAGAGAGAAAAATCGTTAACAATCCAGAGCTGGTCACGGTTTTGTTTGATTGAATCTTTATCAAACTTTGTCAGAATGTGTATGTTCATTGACGAGTTCGACCATGAGTGGGCTAGGGTTATCCAAATGCATTTTATTCAGTATCTGAGTTTTTGTTTGGTTTGGTCTAACGGTGCACCAACACAATTTAGGTCATATGGTGCCGAAACAGGAAAGATGATTTTTGCTAACTCCTGGTGTTACATTTTTAACATTAAGCAACACCAGGGATGAAAACCACCTCACCTTCTAAAGAGACTACAGTAATTCGGACCCAAATATAGTCTCTTACGATCACACAGGGACAAACGGTGGCTGAAATTCTAATTTCTCAACCATCAGCCATGAGGGGAATGAGTGTTTGATAAGGAAGGGAATCTGTAAAGCTACTGAATGACACATTCTGCACGTAAATCTTTATTATGCGATAACATGTACAAAAAATAAATATTACGTAATTATCATGTTCATTTCTTAAAAGTAACATGTGATAATTGAGAGAATTTAGAAGGATATATTGATTGGAAGATGACAGTTTGATAAAAACACCATGTACATGTATGAAACTACAATCCTTTTGAATGACTTTGTAAAAAAAATATATAACATACATGTACAGAATTTCGCGGGATATTTCCAACACTTCAACACAAGAAAAAAGCAGGCTACAAAACGTTATATATTTTTTATGGAAGCGGGTTTTCTTTTTTGTGTGTATGGAGTGGGGGGGGATTCGGCAGCTGTCGGAGGAATAATCAATCTATCGTCTGCTCTTCCTCCTACGTAGATAAAACTTTTTTATTCCTGCGCATGTTACGAGTCTGACAATAATCTTGGAACCAGTATATCTTAGCATGTTTATGCATTTAGAAACCTTGATACAAAGTTTATTGCCTGAAGATAATCTACGCAAAGGCAGACATTGCCCATTACAGACGAACTGAATGTCTGGCACGAGTCATTAACAATCCAGTTTTTATTCATTTTCTTGTGGCAATGGTCGTCTGCTGGGAGTAAAATACCATCAGATATTTGAAAAGAAACATTTTTCTTCCAAAATGAAACAAACAAAAAATGTACGGCACGACGATTAGATGACTAAAAGATTTTGAGATTTTGTTGTCAATATGTTAAAAACAAAGATTGAAGATTTTTATCAAAAGTTTATGTTGTTATTATGAGGCTTACAGAAACATACTTCCGGTATGATACCTTCATAACAAAGAATGCTTCTCTACTTCAAAACAAAAATTTCTTTGTATGTATTCAAAACAAAAGTTTGGAAACCAAGAGACTTTACATTCATTGCTTAGTACTGGTTGATTCCAGGGACGATTCGAGAGTACAGCTTCCAGCACAATCAAACTAAAACAAAAAATTCTTTTTCAGGACCCATCTGGACACGTTATATACATTTTCTATTAATTTCTACCCAGTTACAGTCACACCTGTATAAAGACCATCAGGTCAGTCATGTACTGCTTATAAATATAGAAATATCCAAATGCTTTTAAATATTTAAACATGGTAGATTTCATAAAAAATAGGAGAGACATTTTCCTACGAAATATAAAGGAACATAATATCATTTTAATGATAAGAAGATATTTTTTGTCAACATTCCAAGGGACTGCACTGACGTTTTTTTTTTACATGACGGGACTGGAGATAAATATTCTATTTGATGTAGACTAGCTCAAAATTTCAGATCATTCGCTCACTCTGTTTTTCACGCAAAATCGGACTAAAATTTCACATAAATACAATTTTCAATATATTTCTGAGAATATTTTTTAAATTTTTTTTGCGAATCTTTCTATTTTAAGTGCCAAGGTTGATTTATGTAAGAAATTCAAATTTTATGTTTTAAGGCTTTTACAATTCAGTGGCGTTGTCTAAGCTGCATTGTCAAATAATGCTGATATCTAAACGAACAAAATGAAATACTAGTAACTGTCCTTGATTTCGCCCCCCTCCCCCCCCAAATATCTTTTTTTGACATAGTTATTTAAGTATTTAAATTGTCTCTACAGATAGGATTTTCGCTATGAAAAGCAAAAAAAGTAGACATATCCAAGGGGAAATACTATTCCTTCATATTTTTTTTACTCACAAGTAAAGGGAGTTAATACGCTCAGGTACATGTTTTCTGTAGAAAAAGATGGTATATTCATAGATCTCTACATTAGACAAAATAAAATGAAAAAAGGCAAATACTGGTAAAGCTTTATGGTCATAGACAGTATGCTCAATTTTTTGGGGGGATTGAACAAAGAAAGTTATTAACATACTGCAGATGGTCTTTTCTTTATAATCCACGTTTGACCAAACCTGTGCGTTGATTTCGGCGTTAATGCCAGAATTTCCATCAAACGAAGATTTGCATTTCTTCAGAGGAAAAATCGTGTTCATTTCTGGGGCTTATTATTCCATTAATGAAAAAGATATAGGAATTCTTTTCTTTTCGTCTCTTCGTAACTGAACATCAAAAGAGAAAAAAGATCAAAATCAAAGTCTAAGTTTATGACGATGATATTGATTACTTTGATCTCAAGATAAACAAAAAAGTAAAAGAAAAAAACAACTCACAAGGTGGGAGTAAAATGTAGCAGCTGGTGTAAGACCATTAATAGTATGTATAGGTTAATGTAATTTATTGCCCAATCAAACAGCATAAAATTATATGAACGTTCGTGGGAGTAAAGTATACCAGCAATATGCTATGCGAGATTTATTTATACCATAATATTCCATAAAGAAAAAACTAATGAGTGGCAAAAAAAAACTAATTTTAAAAAATGGTAAAATCATGCACTAGTGTCGGGAAATTAGTGTTTTCCTGAACAATATTTTAGTTATTTTAAGACAGCAACTGGATCTATACCCTTGCGATAACTGCAGACGAAGACCTTCCTTGCCTTCTGAGCACAGACTGCACTGTTCGCTTTTCAGAAAGCAATTATTTGACATGGTGAATGTTTTCCCTGACTGGAAGATGGATATATTTAACATGTTATAGATAAAGAGAATCTTGCGGTGAATACTTGTAGTATGTCCCCATGCAGCTTCAGTGTACAAATGGTTTGTGCTCTTCGACCATTTACTATTTTGTTAGCTAAATGGCACTTGATTAATACATGAAATTTTCATTAAAGGCAAACATAAGTCATGAAAATAAGAGCAACTGGATATTAACACCACTTCTCCCATGCCTCCAAAGTGGTCTTAATAACGAGATGTTGATTCGTCAAAATATCCCAAGGTCGATATTTTATCAGGACAAATAGCTTAACTTTTGATAGCAGATGGAATTCTATTAAAGACTTGACATCCAAGTTATAGTAATTATGGATTCAACTCCATGATAAGACCATTATGTTATGGTTAAAAATGGTGGTCTTAATAAAACTGCTGTACTATTTCACCTTAATACCGTTATATTTTAACATTGTATCGAAAGATTATGAAAGCTGATGAAATTCTCCTTTAAACAAATAACAATAAAATAATCAACAACAACTACACGTGATATATATTCAAGTAAGGAAACCATGGCTTTCGAAAATTAAAGCTGTTCAATATAAAGACCACTTCTCGCAAGTCCGTTCCTCAAAGTAATCTGAACTGCTAGAATATGCAATATGCATCCTTTTATCCCTTTTACCTAATTTGTTTGCATTATGATCATTTTAAAATATATATTGATTACATTTAAAAAACACGTTAGAGCTCAAACCTAGAGCATCGTGTGCACTATATAGTTTACGCTATGTTATTGATTGAGAGGTTAATCACACCAACAGCTGTATTTACTAAATTAACATATTTTTTACAAAAACAGCCAACATTTACTACTATATAATGTAACATTTGGTACTAGACTATCGAGTTCATATTAAGTGTAATGTAGTAACTTGAGGAAGACGGTGTCGTATGAGTTTCGCAAGTAACATGATATATGCAAGCACGCATGCGCGAAATTAATATTTCCGGTTTCACACTTCCGGTATGATATCTGCTCAACACTGTTTGGAATATAATATTCTCATGAGGGACATGCAATCCATCCCTGGTTTTATATATTAAATTATGAGTTGCCTATTGTTTATTTTCAAGCAAAACCTGAAACTCGATAGATGTGAATTTGAAGTTTCCATTATTTATTACACGAATCCATTAAACAAATGGAATTCAAATTTAAACATAAATTCGGCGACATACTAGCGATAAACAATTTATCGTATACTTTCGAAAGAGTAGCTCAGTTTTTTTTTGTTATCTATGCAGGCGATCCCATAAACAGAAATTTATTTTAATGAGATTTTCACTGCCCTCACCTTATTATTTTCTATTCCTTCTCCATAAATCATAATTAGGTTTAAAATCTTATTTAAATTCTAGTACTGTTGCTTCATTCTTTGAAATAATTAATAGATTTCAAAATAATGAATTACATTGAAATTCTCAATGAATTCAAATATTTTAACTTCACTTTAAATGAAACGTCTAAAACCTTTCTTCAAATCGTATTTAATTAAGGCATGTCGAGTAAATAATGAAACCTTTTAACTTATAAGAGCAAGTGAATGGTCCATAATTCATATTCCTTCCTTAAAATTTAAGACCTTGGCATTTGCAATGATTTATATATTCCCGGCCTTTTAATTTCAGAGTCTTTTCCTAGAATTCAATTTCATGTCAAGTAAATTTTTTACATCCAAATGTAAGGCAATCTTATGCAACATTCCGTTTGAAGAACGTTGATGTAATTTTAAATATTACTACTTGTTGAATTTAATAGAATGGTTGCTCTTAACTTAAAAGTTATTCTAAAGAATTAAATGTAGCTCTAGGTTTTACTGCTCATTGACTTTATTCTAAGGCTTCATACATTAATGTTTGAGATATGTCCTTGGATTAGATTTTAAGTCACACTTTTTGCATACAGTTGAAACCATTGCTCCTTTATTTATTTTTAGTTTTATGACTTTCTCACGGAATTAAAGCTAAATATAGATGCATGAACTATATTCCCTTTCCGTTATTTGCTTTGAATTTCTCTTTTTAGATTTTTTTCTATAGATTCTAAGCTTGCTTTTTTAAAAATTCTAATTTAATTTTAATATTTTGATTAATGTAATACCATGCTCCACGAATTCATTCTCATTCATCTCCTTGAATAAGATTTCAAGATGTCCTCTACTAGCATATACATGTTGTTTAATGCCTTGTCCTTGAATAAATAACTATTCAAATTCAATGTTAATACCATATTCGATCCTTTTATTCTCTGAATGAAACTGTTATTTTCTTTTAATGAAGTGTTCCTTTATAGGAGCATGCCTCCAGATTCATGCTTAGTTTAGCTTAGTTTTCATGAAATATTTCAAAATGTATTTAAGGTAGCTCGCTACTTTCCGACCGAAATTTGACAATATCTCAGATCTTGATAATTTTTGGTATACATAAATATAGATATGTAAGCTTTACTTTTGCAGCATTATTTTACAAATAAACAGCGTTACTATGACGTCAAAGCGCCCTCTATCGATGGCGGCGAAATTGAGTCTTTTTTATCAATAAACCGGTCTATTCTTATTAATTTTCATCCGATTTCCTTCGTTTTAATTTTATAATGTTCAGTAAATGTATGTCTTTGAAATAATGTCTTTCTTTAACATTTGCTTAATTGTCTGCGATTCTACGTCATTTTTATCTACATTCTGACGTCCATTTATAATACAAATATCGCGCGATATCGCAATAAAAATTGTAAAATAACAAAAAATCAACACGGTGAATTTAGCTATAATTTTTTTAACATGTAGTGAAGTCATGAAAGAAAATATTTATACAATAAAAATATAGGTTCAACGCGTAAGATATTTTGCTATTACTATTTTAATATAAGATAAAGGATGAGTAAAACGTAATGATTTTGGTGACGTCAAATATTTTTCTCAAGGAAATTGTCACGACTTTTCCGATGAAAAGTATACTGACTGGAATTAAAATGTGTGAAAACCATCAACAACAATTGTATTTAGACATATTCCGTAAAATGTTCTTTTAAAAGTCCTGTCAGGTGCCCGCATTTCGATGAACAACTTCAATTATATACATGTACAACAAATCAGGGTATGACTGTCTGCAAAAGTTTGTATCAATCTCTAAAAAACTGAAACGAATGGTTATAAATACCCCGAGGACTGAAAAACAATTCAAAATATTGAAAGATATAATTAAAATGCCACCTAAGTGGAAATAATACAAACATAAATTTTGCAAAGAATGTCAGAAAAAAAGAATGAAAAGGCTGGTGCAGTCGCGGTGTCATCATGTTATGTGTATCTCGGTACTATATAAATTTCCATGTTATCATACGTATGTAACAATTTCGAATTGTATATATCAGTTAGTAGTAAATGAATCAAATTTACGTTTAAAAAATGTATGATCAACTCGAAGTAACAACGATTTGTAGGTAAGTCATGTTTCACTGGTAGTCTTAATTATATAAATCTAGCAGATATTTATTCTCGTATAAAAAATTATTTGAGCCGCGTCACGACAAAACCAACATAGTGCGTTTGCGACCAGCATGGATCCAGATCAGCCTGCACATCAGCGCAGTCTGATCAGGATCCATTCTGTTTGCTATCAGCTTCTCTACTTATTAAAATGTTTAAAAGCGAACAGTTTGGATCCTGATCAGACTGCGCGGATGCGCAGGCTGGTCTGGATCCATGCTGGTCGCAAACCCATTATGTTGGTTTTGTCGTGACACGGCTCATTTATTTACAGCCATCGGTTATTCTATTTTCTCTCGCAGCTAAATACTAGTAAATACTTTCCCTGCACTAAGCGTGAGACTCAGATTTATCATTCTATGGCTTGAATTTCTCACGCATTTCACATAATTACAGATATTCTTATTTATTTAAAACTCCTGACTCGCGGTTTGCGTTTACTAGCGCATTTTTGAGGCGACCTGAAGCCGCGATCATTTCTCGATTCGAAGCAAAAGATCCGTTGATTTATTTTGTATGTTCATAAGCGGATAATTTTGCATATTAAAATTACTACAGATTCCCTTGTATTGAAGGCGATCATGTAGGATCCTCAATTTGTGTGAATATGGTTTTCGGAGAAGCTTGTTTTTGTCTGCACATAATACAGAGCTATGTAGAGCCTATGAAAATAATGAACTATGCATTTTATGTTTTATATCTTCTTATTTTTTAATATTGGGTTTAACGCCGCTTTCAACAGTATTTCAATTATAGCTGAGGGAATTTAACAAAACCAGTGTTTCTCACAATATCAACTTCTCTACGGAAATAAATGACAGGAGTCCGAGGTGGACCTTGAAACATTTCATACACAGTAAACAATTCTAAAGGACAATCTATTAGTACAATACGCAATCGTGTCTCGAATTCATGCCATCCGAATTCAGCGTAAGACCACTTTCCGATTACAGAATATTCAAAGTTAAAAACCTGATTATGATCTCCCTTAATAAGACAGAAGTCCACTTTATTGTTTTACATCATAAACACTTGTTTTTGGTGTGTGTTTTCGTTTTTTTTTTTTGTTTTTTTTTTTTTTTGTTGTTGTTATTTTTTTCTATTTTTGTTTTAAAGAAAACTGTATTGTATTAAAAATGAACACGATAACGTCAACATAATACGATAACGTCAACATAATACATAATTCGTATTCAGTGGTAACAAAAGTTGCACAAGGTATTTAATAATTATATTTTGTATTTAATAAAAACATACAGTATAACATCTACAGAGAAATGCCCTTTGTTGCTGAGTGGTTGCTCTACAGAGGTAAAATGTAGTGGAACTCTTTAGAAATAAATAATATTTTGAGGGCCGCTTTGCTATACTGTAATGAAAAGGCGGTAAGTAGGTATACGTAAATCCGAGTTCCAAAAAGTTTTATAGTTTGTCATTTTCTAATTATGACATTTAAATTAGATTATAATTATATAATATATGTATTGCACATACTTAAAAATGGTAAGCAAAAATAAATATTTTTTGTTTCTTGTACAGTTTGTTTTTTAATATACTTAACATAATTATTTGAATATTATTTCTGAATTTAATTTATCACTTATTCCACATTTGTATGCATATCTATCTTAATTGCATTTTACGATGTGTTTTGACACCGAGGCTCGTCTGCCTGTATTTGATTTTATGAAAGTGTTTAAAAGCTGAATGTAACGTAAAATAAATATTCTAACGGGTATAAGCTAAGCGACCTAATATTCTTACTTCATTCATACAGCAATATGTGAATCTTATTTTTTTGCGCTGAAACTAGTTAATTCATATAATAATATAACACTTTTCACTCTTTCATACAAACATCAAAATATAAAATAAAAATTAAAAGATGTATGAGACTGCGTCCTGCAAATTAGAAACGTATTTAAGATTAAACATTGTAAATTTGCTGTTCTAGCGCATGCTTTCAATGAGAAAATAATCAACAATTCAAAAAATATACATTTCATCATGTTCCTGTGTTGTTAATACTTACAATCGTAATGTTTGACGTAAGAAAATTGTTATTTGGTATTATTCTTTGAACTCCAACGTCTATTAACGCCACCAAAACCATTACGTTACATTACCTTTATTTTATTTTAAAACAGTAATAGCAAAATATCTTACGCGTTGACCCTATATTTTTATTGCATAAATATTTTCCTTCACTTTCTCACTACACGCTCGAAAAATTATAGCAAAGTTCACCGTGTTGAATTTTTTTATTACACAATCTTTATTGCGATATCGCGCGGTATTTGCATCAGATATGGACGTCAGAATGTAGAGAAAAATGACGTAGAATCGCAGACAATTAAGCAAATGTTAAAGAAAGATATCAATACAAAGACATACATTTATTGAACACTATAAAATTACAACGAAGGAAATCGGATGAAAATTGATAAGAACAGATTGGTTTACTGAAAAAAAGACGCAGTTTCGCCGCCACCGATAGAGGGCGCTTTGACGTCATAGTAACGCTGTTTATTTTTAAAATAATACTGCAGAAGTAAAGCTCACATATCTATATGTTTGCATACAAAAAATCATCAAGATCTGAGATGTTGTCAAATTTCGGTCGGAAAGTAGCGAGCTACCTTAAGAGTAAAACACTGTCAAGAGAACAAAGAAAGTGATTTACACATTGCAAACGGCAATTAAAATCAACGTAAATTACTTAAAATAGGTCAAAATATGCAAAAGGAGCCCTTACTGCGTTGCTCATACAGCAGCAATGTATTGAAAATACTGCAAAATCAGTCATTAAATGCATTTCACATGTAAATAATTTCTTGAATTGTGGACATTTTTTACTTTAATTAGAAAATAGTACATTTTTCTCGAGGTTAATTTTCTTGGAATATTTTTAGCTTATCTGAAGACGTGCAAATTTAATTTTAGTTGACAGTATTTACTAATAAATAAAAATACGATATGCTCTTTTAAATGTTCACTTTAATTGTGAATTCATATCTCAAAACATTACACGTTATTTTGACGAGTATGCCGTCATCCTTTCCAACCCACTGAGCAAATGAATTTAAATAAGAACTTAAAGTAATTTGCATTATTTACCTTTAAATTTATATATTCAGTCTCACATGATTTTATTAATTAAGAAATGTCTTCTGGTTGTAATGTATATCTATGTTTGAAAATTTTGGCATGAACGAATGAAGGAAGAAAGGAAGGAAGGAAAGAAAGAAAGAAGGAATGAACGAAGGAAAGAAGTAACAGACGAATGAAGAAAGAAGAGAGGAAGGAAGAAGGGAGGCAGGAGAAAAAAGGAAGGAAGGAAGGAACGAACGATCGATCGATCGAATAAATGAATGAATACCAAATTACTGTCTTCAGATTTCTATATTAACAGATACCCAATGCATTAAATATTTTTGATCTTTCATAATTCATTTATTACGGTCTATAATTTAAAGTTAAGTGTTTTAATAAGTTCTTAACAACATATTCAATGTCATAATGTCACAATAAAATTACAAGCAATGTATTTACATGTACTCAATTTTTCCCCGTTGTCATGGAATTTGAAGTAAATGCCGTCAATTATTTGCATAGTCATGTTTTTTGATTCACTCCCATTTTAATTTTAAATTAATTGAAAAATAAATGATTCTGTATGTATATCTGTATGTATGTACACACTGAATTTGATTTGATGTAAACATTCTGTGCAAGGGGATTGGCAAAATAGTGTAACAATTTATTCTACTGGCAAAATAGTGTAACAATTTATTCCATTGGCAATATAGTGTATCAATTTATTCCATCGGCAAAATAGTGTAACAACTCATTCCATCTGAAAAATAGTGTAATAATTTATTCCTTTGGCAAAAAAGTGCAGAAAAAATCCATTGGCAATATAGTGTAACATTATATTCCTTTTGCAGAAATTGTGTTACAGAATTTCCTTTGGCAGAATAGTGTAACAGTATATTCATGCGACAAAAATATTGTTACAATATGTTCTTTACGCAGACATCGTGTAACAATATATTTATTTTGCAGAAACAGTGTTAGAGTATATTCATTTTTGCAGAAATAGTGTTAAATTATATTTCCTTGGCCAGTATTTTTCTTAATAACTAGTGTTTCGGTATTTCCCTTTTTGCAGAAACTATGTAATTGTACCTTCTTTAATTGTGCAGATTCAAAGAATATACGATCTAACACTAAGAGACGAATCTAATAAATTAAGAAAATCATATTTCAAGTTTTATCGAGACGCGGTTGCCTTATGGTCCTGTCTGTCAGGTTCGAGCCACACTAATGTCATGGTCATGTTTACTCATATGATACCATGACAATTGGGTTCAAGTAACCCGACTTGTGATAAATATAATTTATGTCGCGAAAACTTATTTCACAACCGATTTCAAACATAAGTTTAAACTAAGACCATTCTATCTAACACCTGATTTGTTTAAATAAAATTCCCATATTTGAAAGCGACCAATGGCGATTTTGCTTCCTTAAAATTACCGTTTCTTTACAATTATCATTATAAACTGTACCCTGATGGTCTGTAATAGATTGCCCCAGCTTTGCACATGGAACAGTCCATTTTAAGTTTAAGGAATTTTAATATCAAAATATGTACAAAAAATAACTTTCAATAATATAGGACCAGGTAAGGTTGCAAGGATGTGTATGCTGGCCTGGGTCTATACTTGTTAAGTCTAATAAATACAAGTGCATATGTACTTAAATTGTCTCATTCAGCAGAACTAGTTTTCATGAACTTAACCGAGAAACTTATTCTTTAAACAAAGGTCATAAATTATTCCAGGTTTAATTTGTAATTTTTTTTAACATTTCCCTAAAGGCGCTGTTATACACTGTTCTTGCCAACCTAACAAAGGCTAACACTAAAACATTGATATTTAAAAAAGAATACTCTGACTATATCAGACAATATTTTTTTATTCCACTTATGACTTGTTTTATGAAATTTGAAAAATCAATTAAGAAAAAAAGTTAATCGTAATATCTTAAGAGCTTTTTAACTATACCTTTTATTCTTTTATACATGTATAAAGGCTTGCATAACAGCAAAATGTTTATCTTGACCAGTACAAAATATTAATATTTTTTGTTGTGTTTGTTGTGTTTAACGTCACACAAACAAACACAGAATAACTTTAGGAAGATTTATTTCAGGTTCTCGAGCGGGAATCTGAGTGGAACTACCGACATTCCGTAAGTAAGTGGAGTTTTCTTACAAGAATACAAAAGTCCTTTCCGGGATACGAACCCACAACGATGAGGGACAAGTGGTTTAAATCAACGAAAATAACAATTCGAGCAAGGACGCCCAAGCCTCCCTCCCCCCACCGCTTTTTTCTTCCATCAAACATACGGAGGCATTTCAGTAGAGATGTGTTAAGAGCACTTTAAGCATTATATAAATACATAATTAACTTTGAAATACACATCACATCAAAGAGTCGTATCGGCTATAACTTCAGCAATTTGAGATTGTTGAAAACATCTTATATTCTAAAGGGATGAGCCTTGTTTTCGTTTCACATCAATATTGATCAATGTGAAGGTCATTATTATTTCAAAAATAACGGCATTGAAATATATCCAAAAGCAGATTTTATCATTTTAGATATTGTGATGTAAAAAAGGGAGGAACGCACAGTTCAACTAAAAATAGTGATTCTTAAGCCGCAATTGCCTTTTAATGAGTGAAGAAACAAAACTTGAAATTTTACAAGCATATTAACAGGTTTTTTTATAATGTATAAAGATAATTATATTCACAATTTAGATCTAAGTAAAAAAATATGGCAGCATTTTCTTTCAGGTTCATTTCTGCATATATTGGTATGTAAGGAGTATTCATTAATTTAGCGAGGGCCTTACACACGTTTAAATCATTTATAAAAACAATTTTTACTTATAAAAAAAATAATTTCATCAAAATTGGTGGCGTGCTGCTTTTTCTAGCGCTGTGTAGAGCAAAAAATGAAAGCTTCTGCTGACTATGATTTCAGCAATTAACCCAAAGATATCTATTTAAAAACAAAGCAGCTTCCATTTTGCGTTTTACCATCCATTTTCAACGCTTGAACATGCTTCATCATGTGTTTTTGCAGTACATAATGACAATACTCTTCAAGTAAAGACTGCAATTGTTTCTATTTTCTTTAGATCTTGTTTCTCTAGATAAATTCTCTTTCTCCTGTATTTTGTTTTTAAGAAAATCGATAGGAAGTGACACTCTCAATTTTAAGATATCTTCCCTCCGAAGGCAGTTGCATCTAGTTCCAGCTGCATAAGGTAGCAGTATAAAACCATGCTTTATATTTTCTTGGAAAAGACAGCATTACGATGAAAGTGATTTAGATTCTCTGTTAAAATGCCTCAATGAACTCCGATGAATCATAAAATACGGGGATTTATATCGCATGTGGTAATATATAGTAAAGAGAAATGAAGAAATTTGTTCTAGGCACATAATCTTGACGAATGTATAATGTCATAATACAGATTATGGTTTTATTTTAAACAAGTATTTACAGATAAAATAGAGCGAAATGCTTGTATACTTTTAAAACTCTTTTCCGTCTAGATCCAACTGAATTGATATGCGGAATAATCTTAATTTCGAAAAAATAAAGAAAAAAAATGACCGCGAAGGTCAATGCCATTTTTGGGGTCAAGGTCAAATATATTTTATTATGTATATTATTGCAAAATGAACCTCTCATCCATGAAGACTTTTATTGCTAATGGAGTATTTGGCAAAGGGGCGAAAACGTTTTAAATTGATTCTTAAAATTACATTAGTTTCATATAACAAGATATAACAATTTGTACTAAACAACGTATTTTTTCTCGATCTGGTCCATTATACGTTACGACCCTATCGGAAAATGGTCACTCCATATTGCAATCATTTTGAGTACAAAAATGCGAACAAAAATGTTATATCTTGTCATAAAGAAACAATGTTAATGTTGAAAATCTATGGATTTTATTAGTGCGGTCGGTCAAATATTTAACACGGTTATCTGGTCTCCGTTTAAACGTAAGCATTTTTTTCTAACCCTGACACCCCTAGTTTTGTTTGAAACTTTATCAAACTTTGTCAGAATGTGGATGTTCATGGACGAGCTTGACCATGGGTCAGCTAAGGTTATCGAAATGAATTTCCCTCCAGTATCTGAGTTTTGTTTTGTTTGGGTTTACAGCGCACCAACACAATTTAGGTCATATGGTGCCGAAACAGGAAAGATGATTTTTGCTAACTCCTGGTGTTACATTTTTAACTTTAAGCAACACAAGGGATGAAAACCAACTCACCTGCTGAAGCTAAGAGATGTATATATAGACTCCAGTGATTCGAACCCATATAGTCTCTTACGATCACACAAGGATAAACGGTGGCTGCAATTTTAATTCCTCAACCATCAGCCATTAGGGGAATGAGTGTTATGTAAGGAAGGGAATCTGTAAGGCTACTGAATAACACATTCTGCACGTAAATTTTTATTATACAATAAAAAGTAAAAAAAAAAAAAGAGAAAAAATTTACATAATTATCATGTTCGTTTTTTTTTTTTTTTTTTTTTTTTTGAAAATAAAATGTGATAATTTAGAGAATTTAGAAGGATTTATTGATTGGAAGATGACAGTTTGATAAAAACACCATGTACATGTATGAAACTTTACCATCCTTTTGAATGACTTTGTTAAAAAAAATCATGTAACATACATGTACAGAATTTCGGGAGATATTTCCAACACAAGATAAAAAGGCTACAAGACGTTATATATTTTTATGGAAGCGGGTTTTCTTTTTGTGTGTATGGAGGGATTGGGAGGGGGGAGGGGGAGTGATTCGGCAGCTGTCGGAGGAATAATCAATCTATCGTCTGCTCTTCCTCCTACGTAGATAAAACATTTTTATTCCTGCGCATGTTACAAGTCTGACAAGAATCTTGGAACCAGTATATCTTAGCATGTTTATGCATTTAGAAACCTTGATACAAAGTTTATTGCCTGAAGATAATCTACGCAAAGGCAGACATTGCCCATTACAGACGAACTGAATGTCTGGCACGAGTCATTAACAATCCAGTTTTTATGGCAATTGTCGTCTGCTGGGGGAGTAAAATACCATCAGATATTTGAAAAGAAACATTTTTCCCCCAAAATGAAGCAAAAACAAATACACGGCGATTAGATGACTAAAAGATTTTGAGATTTGTTGTCAATATGTTAAAAACAGAGATTTTTTTTATCAAACGTTTATGTTTTTATTTTGATATGGAGCTTAAAGAAACATGCTCCCGGTATGATTCCTACATAACAAAGCATTGTTCTGTACTTCAACACAATAATTTCTTTGTATGTACTTCAAAACAAAAGTTTTGAAACCAAGAAACTTTACACTCATTGCTTCGTATTTGTTGGTTCCAGGAACGGATTCAAGAGTGTATATAAATTTACAGCTTCCAGCACAATCCAGCTAAAATTTAAAGAAAATTTCTTTTTAAGGACCCATCTGGACAACTTATATTCTTTTTCTATTAAATTCTATCCAGTTACAGTCACACCCGTATAAAGACCAATCATCAGGTTAGTCAAGTACTGCTTATAGATAGAGAAATATCCAAATGCTTTTAAATATTTAAACATGGTAGATTTAATAAAAATAGGAGAGACATTTTCCTACGAAATATAAAAGGAACATATTACCATTTTAGTGATAAGAAGATATTATTTGTCAACATTCAAAGGGACTTCACTGAGTATTTTTTTTTACATGACGGAACTTGAAACAATTTTTACGAAATGAATATTCTATTTGATGTAGACTAGCTCAAAATTTCAGATCATTCGCTCACTCTGTTTTTCAAGAATGATTGTTACAACACTTTTCACGTAAATCGGACTAAAACAGCACACAATAGCATTTTCATTCTTTTTCTGAGAATATTTCTTAAATTAATTTTGCGAATCTTTCTATTTTAAGTGGTGCCAAACTCGTTTTATGTAAGAAATTCAAATTTTATGTTTTAAGGCTTTTAGAATTCAGTTGCTTTGTCAAATAATGCTGATATCTAAATGAACAAAAATGAGATACTAGTATAAATTGTGTCAGTTTGTTGGTAGGGTGTTGGTAGGTTTCTATGGTTTCTAGTTTGTTAATTACAGCTTGCGTACGACCCATACTGATTTATATAAACCGCAACGAAATTTCCTCGATTTTTTCAAAAATATCTTTATTGACTTAAATATTTAAGTTTCTAAATTGTCTCTACAGATAGGATTTTCTCAAAGTAGACATATCCAAGGAGAAATACTCTTCCTTCATTTTTTTTTTACTTACAAGTAAAGGGAGTTAAGGGAGTGTATGTATGTATGTATACGCTTTGTTGAAAAAGATGGTCTATTAGATCTCTATATAAGGCAAAATAAAATGAAAAAATGCAAAAAACTGGTAAATCTTTTAAGATAATAATCTTAATGTGGCTCATTATGTTTATGAACAAACTGCAGACGGTATTTATAATCCACGTTTGACCAAACCTTGGTGTTAAAATCCGCATAAAAGCCAGAAATATCAACAAACGAAGGTTTCTGTGGCTTATTATTCCATTAATTAAAAGATATAGGAATTCTTTTCTTTTCGTCTCTTCGAAATATCAAAAGAGAAAAAAGAAGATCAAATGAAAATCTCAGCTTATGACAATGATATCGATTACTTTGATTTCAAGATAAACAAAAAAGTAAAAGTAAAAAAAAAGGTGGGAGTAAAATGTAGCAGCTGGTGTAAGACTATTAAATTGTTGGCACTTGTATATGTTAATGTGATTTATTGGAAATTATTGCCCAATCAAACAGCATAAAATTATTTAAACGTTCGTGGAAGTTAAGTATACCAGCAATATGCTATGGGAGATTTATTCATCCCATAATATCCCATAAAGAAAAAATAATGAGTGGCAAAAAAAATAATAATAAATTATTTTAAAAAATGATAAAATCATGCACTAGTGTCGGGAAATTAGTGTTTCCCTGAACAATATTTTGGATCTATGCAGACGAAGATCGTCATAATCTGCACTGTTCGCTTTTCAGAAAGCAATTATTTGACATGATGAATGTTTTCCTTGACTGAAAGATGGATATATTTAGCATGGTAAAGATAAATAGAATCTGGCGGCGAATATTTGAAGTTTTACCACAGTCCCCAACTTTAGTGTACAAATAGTTTGTGCTCTTAAATCATTAACTATTTTGTTAGCTAAATGACACATGATTAATACATGAAATTTTCAGTGAAGGCAAGCATAAGTCATGCAAATAACAACAACTAAATATTAAGACCACTTCTCCCATGCCTCCAAAGTGGTCTTAATAACGATATGTTGATTCGTAAAAATATCCAAAGGTCGATATTTTACCTAGCTTAACATAGCTTAACTTTTGATAGCAGATGGAAGTCTATTAAAGACATGACATCCAATTTATAGTAATTATGGGTTCAACTCCTTGATAAGACCATTATGTCACGATTATAATAGTTGTCTTTATAAAACTGCTGCACTACTTCACCTAAATACCGTTATATTTAAACATTGTGTCAAAAGATTCTGATTGCTGATGAAATTCTCCTGTAAACAAAAAACACTAAAATAATCAACAACAACAACTACACGTGATATATATTCAAGTAAGGAAACCATGGCTTTCGAAAATTAGAGCTGTTCAGTATAAAGACCATTTCTCGCAAGTAACATGATATATGCAAGCACGCATGCGCGAAATTAAAATTTTCGGTTTCACACTTCCGGTATGAGATCTGGAATATGTATTCTCATGAGAGACATGCAATCTATATATCCCTGGTTTTATATATTAGATTATGAGTTGCCTATGGTTTATTTCAAGGTTATAAAACGAAAAACAAAACCTATAACTCGATGGATGTGAATTTGGATTTTCCATTATTTATTTATTTCAGGGGTTTCGTACACGAATCCATTAAAAATTAAACATAAATTCGGCAACATGCTAGCGATAAACAATCTATCGTATACTTTCGAAAGATTAGCTCAATTTTTTTTTGTTATCTATGCAGGCGATCACATAAACAGAAGGTTATTTTAATGAGATCCTCAATGCCCGCACCTTTATTATTTTTTATTCCTGCTCCATAAATCATAATTAGGTTTAAAATCTTATTTAAATTCTAGTACTGTTGCTTCATTCTTTGAAATAATTAATAGATTTAAAAATAATGAATAACATTGAAATTCTCAATGAATTCAAATAATTTTCTATCACTTTGAATGAAACGTCTAAAACCTTATTTAATTAAGGCATGTCGAGAAAATAATGAAGCCTTTTTACTTATTAGAGAAATTGAATGGTCCATAATTCATATTCCTTCCTTAAAACTTAAGACCTTGGCATTTTGCAATGATTTATATATTCCCGGCCTTTTAATTTCAGAGTCTTTTCCTAGAATTCAATTTCATGTCAAGTTTATTTTTACATCCAAATAAGGAAATCTTATGCAACATTCCGTTTTAAGAACGTTGATTTAATTTTAATTTTAAATCTTACTACTTGTTGAATTTAATGGAATGCTTGCTCAAAACTTAAAAGTTATTCTTAAGAATTAAATGTAGCTCTAGGTTTTACTGCTCATTGACTTTATTCTAAGGCTTCATACATTAATGCTTGAGACATGTCCTTAGATTTGATTTTAAGCCACACTTTTTGCATACAACTGAAACCATTGCTCCTGTATTTATTTTTAATTTTATGACTTTCTCACGGAATTAAACCTCAAGTGGCATTAACTATATTCCCTTTCCATCATTTGCTTTGAATATTTTTTCAGATCTGTTTTATAGATTCAAAGCGTGCCTTTTAAAAATTCTAATTTAATTTTAATATTTTAATCAAAGTAATGACATGCTCCACGAATTCATTCTTCTTCATCTCCTTGAATAAGATGTCAATATGCCCTCTACTAGCATATTCATGTTGTTTAATGCCTTGTCCTTGAATAAATAACTATTCAAATTCAAGACATACTCAATGTATTATTCTACTAATGTTTATGCCACATTCGATCCATTTAATCTTTGAATGAAACTGTTATTTTTCTTTCAATAAAGAGTTCTTTTAAAGCAGCATGCCTCCAGATTCATGCTAATTTTTATGAAATATTTTAAAATGTATTTAAAAGTACAACACTGTCAAGTGGACAAAGCAAGTGATTTACACATTGCAAACGGCACTTAAAATACTGCGTAAAATACCCAAAATAAGCCAGAATATATAATAGTAGCCCTTACTGCGATAGCCACAAGTAGCAATATGGTAAAATACTGCAAAATCAGTCATTAATTGCATATAACATGTACATGTAAAATATTTCTTGAATTGTAGACTTTTTTTTTACTTCACTTGCAAAATAAATAATTTTTTCTCAAGGTTTATTTTCTTGAAATATTTTGGCTCATCTGGAGGCATGCAGCTTTAATCTTAGCTTATAAACAAAATTACGATATGCTCTTTTAAATGTTGAAGAAAAAAAAACTAATCATTAAACTAGCTTCTTTTGTATTTCGTAGGAAAATGTTTGATTAAAGTTATGATGCAATATTTGATTAATTATTTATTAGCATTAAGCTATTGCTCACTCTCTTATTTTTTTGCAGAATAAGTGTTACAGTATATTTCTTTTTAAGGAATAGTATTTCAATTACTCTCTTAGCAGAACTGGTGTAACATGATATTCCTTTTGCAGAAATTGATTTGACTAAAATAATGTTACAATATGTTCCTACGCAGAAATAGTATAACAGTATATTCATTTAGCAGAAAATGTGTAACAGTGTATTCCTTTGGCAGAAATAGTGTAACAGTATATTTCTTTTGCAGAAAATAGTGTCAGAATTTTCCCCTTTTTCAGAAACAATGCAATGGTACATTCTGTTGAAATAAAATGCCGTGCAGATTTTAAGAATTCAACACCGAGACGAATGTAACAAAATTTGAAAATCGAAACTCAAGTTTCAGAGGGCAGCGGTTGCCTAGTGGTTCTGCCTCTTGATCCAGGAATGTTGCAGGTTCGAGCCATGCTTATGTCATGACCATGTTTACTCGTATGTTACCCTGACTGGTAAGTTCCAGGAACCTAACTTGTGAAAAATATAAAACTGGTTCAAAACCGATTTTAAACAAATAAGTTTCAACTAAGACCATTCTATCTAACACCTGATTGGTTATAATTATATTCCCATATTTGAAAGTGACCAATGGCGATTTTGCTGTCTTAAAAAATACCGTTTCTTTGTTTTCAACATACGACTGTACAAATATCATAAAAACATTATGTTTCATATAAACATTACCCTGAAGTTCTGTAATGGATTTCCCCAGCTTTGCACATGGAACAGTCCATTTTAAATTATTTTTTAAGGAATTTCAATATCAAAATATGTACAAAAATAACTTTCAATAATATAGGACCAGGTCAGGTTGCAAGGATGTGTAGGTTGACCTAAGTCTATACTTGCCAAGTCTAATAACTACAAGTGCATGTGTACTAAAATTGTCTCATTCTGCAGAACTAGTTTTCATGAACTTAACGGAGAAACTTTTTTAAAATAAAGGTCATAAATCATTCCAGGTTTAAATTATTATACTTTTTTTTTATTTAAAACTTTTCCCTACAGGCGCTTTTATACACTGTTCTTGCCAACCTAACAAAGGCTAACACTATTGCATTGATATTTAAAAAAATACTCTGACTATATCAAACTTTAATTTTCTTTATTTCACTCATGACATGTTTTGATGAAATTTGAAAAATCACTTAAAAAGAAGAAAATCGTAATATCTAACGAGCTTTTTAACTATATCTTTTCTTCTTTTATATAAAGGCTTGTATGAGAGCAAAAAAATGTTTATCTAAACCAGTACAAAATATTAATTTTTTGTTGTGGTTGTTGTGTTTTACGTCACACAAACAAACACAGAACAGGTTATATCTTTACTTGTGGAGGAAGAACTATTTCAAGCACAAGCGGGAATCTGAGTGGAACTACCGACATTCCGTAAGTAAGTGGCAGAGTTTTCTCACAAGAATTCAAAAGTCCTTTCCGGGATACGAACCCACAACGATGAGGGGCAAGTGGTTTAAATCAACGAAAATAACCATTCGAGCAAGGACGCCCAAGCCTCCCTCCCCCCACCGCTTTCTTCCATCTAACTTACGGAGGCATTTCAGTGGAGATGTGTTAAGAGCACTTTAAGCATTATAATATAAATACATAATTAACTTTGAAATAAACATCACATCAAAGAGTCGTGTCCGCTATAGCTGAAGCAATTTGAGATTGTTGAAAACATCTTATATTCTTAAGGGATGAGTCTTGTTTTCGTTTCACATCAATATTGATCAATGTGAAGGTCACAATTTTATAATTCCAAAAATAACGGCAGTTTCTGTCATTGAAATATTTCCAAAAGCAGATTTTAGATATTGTGATGTAAAAAAGGGAGAAACGGAAAGATCAACTAAAGGTCCGTGATTTTTAAGCCGCAATTGTCTTCAAATGAGTGAAGAAACAAAACTTGAAATTTTACAAGCATATTAACAGGTTTTGTTTATAATGTATATATCTATAATTATATTCACAATGTAAGTGAAAATATGGCAGCATTTACTTTTCCGAACCCTGTGTCTAAGTAAGGATTATTTCTGCATATTTTTGGAATGTAAGGAGTATTCATTAATTTAGCGAGCGCCTTACTGTAGACACGTTAAAATTATTAATCAAACAATGTTTACTAGTAAAAAATAGGTTCATCTAAATTAATGGCGTGCTGCTTTAACGGAGCATAAAATAAAAGCGCCTGCTGACAAAGATTTCAGTAATTAACCCAAAGATATCTATTTAAAAACAAAGCAGCTTTTGCCATCCATTTTCAACGCTTGAACATGCTTCATCATGTGTTTTTGCAGTACATAATGACAATACTCTTCAAGTAAAGACGGCAATTGTTTCTCTTTTCTTTAGATCTTGTTTCTCTAGATAAATTCTCTTTCTCCTGTATTTTGTTTTTTATTTAAGAAAACCGATAGGAAGTGACACTCTCAATTTTAAGATATCTTCCCTCCGAAGGCAGTTGCATCTAGTTCAAGCTGCATAAGGTAGCAGAATAAAACCATGCTTTATATTTTCTTGGAAAAGACAGCATTACGATGAAAGTGATTTAGATTCTCTGTTAAAATGCCTCAATGAACTCCGATGAATCATTAAATACGCGGATTTATATCGCATGTGGTAATATATAGTAAAGAGAAATGAAGAAATTTGTTCTAGGCACATAATCTTGACGAATATATAATGTCATAATACAGATTATGGTTTTATTTTAAACAAGTATTTACAGAAAAAAAAATAGAGCGAAATGCTTGTATACTTTTAAAACTCTTTTCCGTGTAGATCCAACTGAATTGATATGCGGAATAATCTTAATTTTGAAAAAGAAAAGAAA